>NC_091367.1:2021404-2298904 GCF_038502225.1 Cherax quadricarinatus
GAAGGCTCTGCTGAAATGACAGATCTATCCAGGATGGGTCCAGGCGAGAGATGAGACGTCTTGCTCTGTTCTCTACTCTGTCAAGCAGTCGCAGATGAGAGGGGGGGCAGGCAAACCAAGAAAGTGGAGCATACTCAAGGTGTGAGCGTACTTGTGCCTCGTACAGGATCTTGCAACCCCTACTGTCAAGCAGATGAGAGATACGGCGAAGTGCTGTAAGCTTCCTGGCTGCCTTGTTTGCAAGATTTACAACATGGTTCTTCATGGTTAGTTTGGAGTCAAATTTCACCCCAAGGATATCAACTTCTTCTCCAGGTGCCAACATCGTCCCATTCATCCTTACTACTGCACCAGCATTACCATCATGGTGCCTAGAGACGATCATCATTTGCGTTTTCTCAGGTGCAAATGTTACTTGCCATCTATTTCCCCAAGCTGATATAGCTCTCAGCTGGTGATTGATGTAGCTTAGAGCAGCTGGCATTTCTTCTCTTGGATAAGTGAATGTCAGTGTACAGTCGTCTGCATATGCATGTGATTCTGGGATGAGATGAAGAAGGTCGTTGAAGTAGACATTCCATAACAGTGGACCCAGCACGCTTCCTTGTGGAACGCTTGCCCCAATAGGATGCCTTGCTGATTCCGTTCCATTGAGGACTACACTTAGAGATCTACCATGAAGGTAATCACTGAGGAGACATAGCGTAGAGCCTGCAATTCCCAGTGCTTGAAGTTTTGCTAAGAGGCCCTGGTGCCACACCCGGTCGAAAGCGCCAGCAATGTCCAGTGCTACCACACAGCTGACTTTGGATTCATCCAGTGACTGGTGCCACTTAGTGGAGAGGTTTAACAACAGATCAGCAGCAGAGTAACCTTTCCTGAAGCCATATTGACGATCACAAAGTAGTGAGTGGTAGTCAAAAAAATCTGTCATTTGTCTTGAGATTATTGTCTCAAGGATCTTACCAGTGATTGACCGGAGTGACACTGGTCTGTAGTTGCTGATTTCTGCTCTGCTCTTCTTTTTGTGAACAGGGACTACATTTGCCTCTTTCCATGGAGAGGGCCATTTACACTGTACTAGGCAGTGCTGAAAGATGCGAGTTAGAGGTGCTGCTAGCTGGTCTGCACATCTTCTCAACAATCTTGGGCTCAACTTGTCTGGGCCCACAGCCTTTTCTTGGTCAAGTGATTTAAGAAGGAAATGCACCTCCTCCTGCCTTATTGTCACCACTGACAGTTTTGATACAGTTCTTGCAGCTAGCCAAGGAACTTGCATTTTGGTAGCAAAGTGTTCAGCAAAGAGGTCCGCCTTCTCTTGACTACTAGTAGAGGTGGTCCCATCCTTTCGATTTAGAGGTGGAATAAGTTCATCAGGCAGATAACCTTGTCTGTCCTTGACCAGGGACCACCAGGTTTTGGAACCTACCCTACCTGATGCTAACTTTCTTTTAGTGTCCACCTCCCATTTAGCAATGGCCCACTTTTGAACATCACCCATATGCCTACAGGCTTGCATGTGCAAGTTCCTGTTATAGGTGGTAGGATGTCTCTTATACCTTCGCCATGCTTTGTACTTAGCAGTAGCAGCCTCTCTACAACGAAAGCCAAACCAAGGCTGATCTGTAGGCTTTGTCACATATTGCCGGTGAGGAATGTGTTTTTGTTGCAGATTAAGGATGTGTCCAGTGAAGGCTTTCACTTGGTTGTCAACATCCCCCTGGAGAAGAGCATTCCAGTCGGTGGTGGCGAGCTCAGAGCAAAGGGCTGGCCAATTACCTCTTTCCCATAGCCAGGTTGTGCGTGTGGACTCCTCACCTCGTTCTGTTGGGAGTAAGAGAGTAAGAGGCTCGGCAGTGAAACGTAGGGATGCAGTGAGTACACTAGGAGATAGTTCTATCAGTGTAAAGGGACCAACACTGCTGCTGCTGCTATTATTATTACTACTGCTACTACTACTGTTACTACTACTACTACTACTACTACTACTACTACTACTACTACTACTACTACTACTACTACTAGTAGTAATAATATAATCAACATCAGCCAGACACCAGAGTGACTGTCATATGATATTCAGAGAGAACACAAAATATTATTGACTGACTTCTCATCAAAAAATGGCGCACGTGTAATTACATTCCTCGTAATGTGATGGTTTTTCTTCAGTTCACAAATTCAACACGTTTTAAAAATGTTAGAGCAATTTAAAAGTAGATTAATAGCCTGTCTATTTTTTTTTCATTCAGTGTTTTTTCAGTTTAATTATTCAGTAGTGTCTCCAAAGCAGTATTTTCTCTCTCCTCTCTCTCTCTCTCTCTCTCTCTCTCTCTCTCTCTCTCTCTCTCTCTCTCTCTCTCTCTCTCTCTCTCTCTCTCTCTCTCTCACTGCTCTTTACTAGTTCCTCTTCCTTTCCATTTCTTCTTCCCTTCCCTGTCTTTTTCCTTTCCCTTAATTTTCTTTGGGTTTCCTCTCCCCCTTCCTGGCTTCTTCCTTTTGTTTCTTTCTACCTCATGTTCCTACCTTCCTGGATTAACGTTTACCCACTGGCCTCCAAGTTGCTATCTCCTACCCACTGGCCTCCACGTTGCTATCTCCTACCCACTGGCCTCCACGTTGCTACCTTGACTTCTACCCACTGGCCTCCACGTTGCTACCTTAACTTTTACCTACTGGCTTCCACGTTACTATCTTCTACGCACTGGCCTCCACGTTGCTACCTTCTACCCACTCGCCTCCCAAGTTCCTACCTTAACTTCTACCTTCTTGCGTGACAGGAAGCTGTCATCATCTTTTTCGCTTGTCAATCAATTTATCAAGACTTTGTTGACGCGAAGCACTTACGTCTCGTCCCGATTTTAATAGTTAAACCTTTTTTTTCCAAGTTTTAAGTCTAGGGGAAGACTTAGGTAAATCATGTGGAGGAGGAAGACGGGAGGAGGAGGAAGAAGACTTGCAGGAGGAGGAGGAGCAATGCTGAGGGAGTAGGAGGAAGACTGGAGGAGGGAGGAGGAGGAGGAGGAGAAATATAGTGAACCTCGGTTATGTCTCTCGATAAATCTCCCAGGTGACAGGTAACTTTAATGGAGTTGACTGTTTCAAGGAGTGTAAGTTGCATATCGCAGGGTTGAACTTGTACACAGGACTTGGTAGTATATTGCATCATTTAACTTAGTCATAAAGAAGCAACAACTTAAAGAGGAGACTTTAGAAAACGTTTCAGTCCCACCTAGACCATTATTTTCTTCACCTAATCTGTCTATTACCTTTCTTTTCACCTGACATATTCTGTTTTCCTGGTTCATCTCTCCATTACTATATAGTAACGTTCCCCTTCAAGGCAGGAGAGATTACGCAGCTGGAGAACGTAGAGCGTTCACTGAACTACTGTGAACGTTTCTAAGTCCTTTGAACTGTACTCCTTGTAACGTAGGCTAGAAAGATGTGTCATATTCTGTACACCTGGAAAATTCTGGACGGACTGATACCATACCTACACACTGAAGTTAGCTCCCTGTGAAAGCAAGAGGTTCGGCAGTCTGCAAAATACCTCTTAACGAAAAGCAGTGGAACAGTGAGTACAGTAAGAGAGAACTTAACAAGTGTAAGGGGATCAAGACTCTTCAGATTGCTCCCTTCGTGCATAGGAGAAATTACCAACAAACCACCGACTGTGTTGAAGAGAAAATTTGATAAGTTCATGAAGTTACTGATCATCGGGCTATTGTCCATACGTTGATTTGGTTACTGCCGGCTCCAATAGTCTGTTAGTTTGGCCGGCAACCGGGAAGCCTGGGCTGGGGGAGGTGGCGTCCCCGAAGCCGTCTGTAAATAGCGAGATTAATTTTGAAATAGTTTTCAGATAACATTTAGGTGCTTATTGCATCTTTGATTTTTATTGAAGGCATTTTTCAGCCTCTGCCGAGCCTCCTGCTCTCGTAGAAGGTAATCCTTCCAGAATTTTTGAGTGTAAATTGTGATGCATCTTTCTCGCCCAGGTTCCAAGGAGTACAGTTCGAGGGACTTTAAGTGTTTTTAACAATTTAGGTGCTCGGCTGAATTTATATGAGCAGTAGTGAAGGTTCACTGTATATTCTCCTGATACGTGATCTCACCTGCTTTAAAAGTGGCTGTTACAGTAATTCTTCAGTCTTAGAGAATCATCACTGATAAATTAGACACATGTGCAACTCTTGGGTATCTTTATTAAAGAAACGTTTCGCCACACAGTGGCTTCATCAGTCCATACATAGAAGAAACTTGAAGCAACAGGAGGAGAATGAGGTAATCAGTCTCTCAACCTTGAGTCGATGTGGTCAGTCCATCCATCAAGATGGATGGACTGACCACATCGACTCAAGGTTGAGAGACTGATTACCTCATTCTCCTCCTGTCGCTTCAAGTTTCTCCTTTGTATGGACTGATGAAGCCACTGTGTGGCGAAACGTTTATTTAATAAAGATACCCAAGAGTTGCACATGTGTCTAATTTATCAACATGTCGGTTCTGTGAACCAGTCATCTACAGAATCATCACTGGCTTGGCATATCTTGTTTTGAGGATTTTAGTTTTCTAACCTATCATTTGTTTGCGTTATAATAGCAACACAGCTATGATCCGTGCGGGTTATTTGTGTATAAGATTTAGCATTGTCACTCTCACGTTTTTCACATTGCTCCTCTGCTCTGTTGAGTGGTTTGTACTTTTTTATATTCCTTTCCAATTTTTTATTTGCATTTTTTCTATGGTGGACCAACTGAAATTTATCCTCCTTGAACTATATTTTTTCAAGGTCCATTGAAAGACACTATTAACATAGAAGTTCTAGTATAAATTCTAATTTCGTCTGCAGAGGAGGATATGGTTATGGGTTGTGTATTTGTTGTATTTATTTCCACATTATTAAAGATTTTGATAATGTGTGACATTAGCGCCATTGGTCTGTAGTGTTTCGCTATTGCTTCACTGCCACCTTTGTGAGATGTGACAATATCTGAGGCTTTGTCTGCTAAAAGGCTTTATCAAGCCTTTTAGCAAATTTAATTAAGCTCAGTCGTGAAGGAAATGTCCTAAAGTAAAGGCTTGCTCCTCATTAAAAGTTTTTCCACCCACAGTAGTAAACTGCTTGTTGCTTGCGTGCACTTTCCCATCCCCCCGGACTGTGCTTACTGTGCTTGTACAAGGTGTGCATGATAAAAGTAAACAGGTTCTGCCTCTAATGTGTTTAGTCATTAGTTTGTTGGGTGAGCGTTGTCTGAGTCTCTCTCTCTCTTTCTCTCTCTGTCTCTCTCTCACACACACACACACACACACACACACACACACACACACACACACACACACAAATGCAAAGGTTTGCAACAAGGCTAGTTCCAGAGCTAAGGGGAATGTCCTATGAAGAAAGGTTAAGAGAAATCGGTCTGACAACACTGGAGGACAGGAGGGTCAGGGGAGACATGATAACGACATACAAAATACTGCGTGGAATAGACAAGGTGGACAGAGACAGGATGTTCCAGAGATGGGATACAGAAACAAGGGGTCACAATTGAGAGCTGAAAACTCAGATGAGTCAAAGGGATGTTTGGAAGTATTTCTTCAGTCATAGAGTAGTTAAGAAGTGGAATAGTCTGGCAAACGATGTAGTGGAGGCAGGAACTATACATAGTTTTAAGACGAGGTATGATCAAACTCATGGAGCAGGGGGAGAGAGGACCTAGTAGCGGTCGGTGAAGAGGCGGGGCCAGGAGCTGAGTTTCGACCCCTGCAACCACAATTAGGTGAGTATACACACGCGCGCGCGCGCGCACACACACATGCACACACACACACACATACACACACACATGCGCACACACACATGCACACGCGCACACGCACACACACATGCACACACATATGCACACACACACATGCACACACACACATGCACACACACACATGCACACACACACATGCACACACACACATGCACACACACACATGCACACACACATGCACACACACATGCACACACCATATACGCACATAGGATTACACACACACACACACACACACACACACACACACACACAAACACACACACACACACACACACACACACACACACACACACACACACACACACACACACACACACACACATCTTAAACACCACCACTTGATATTTGTTGCTATGGTGTTTTTTCTTTGAATTAACAAGGAGTGAGAAGAAGGTCTGAAAATGGAAGAGAAAGTAAAAATATTAGAGAAAGATAAAACCAATATTTTATTATTATTGGGATTTTCTTCTTCTTCTTCTTCTTCTTCTTCTTCTTCTTCTTCTTATGAAGATGGGCTAAACCTGTAGGGGGTCATGCAGCTCCTGGGAAATGGGAGGTAATCAGATTTCATCCAAGGAAAGCTAAGAATGCTTCGATACATTTTTTATATATCTTTGAAGGGTTTTGACGTTTTCCCATCCTTGCAGCACGGCCCTGGATCCTGGATCAAGAGCCCTCTTGCATCAAGGCCTCCTTTCCCTTGAAGTAGGGAGAGATAGAGGTGAAAAATCTTTGAGAGGAATGTTAAACTGTGAGAAAAGAGACTGGAGTCTCAGTGGTCGATGAAGAATTAGACACATGTGCAACATCTGGGTATCTTTATTGTAGACGTTTCGTTATTCAGTGGCTTTATCAATACAAATTCAAGGACATAATTGGAAAACAGTAGAACTACATATATATATATATATATATATATATATATATATATATATATATATATATATATATATATATATATATATATTAGACATGGATCCCAAATGATTGTTGAAAGAGGATTGTAAATTGGTGTCATTGTCCAGGTCCGAGAGTATCATGACTACCGTAAAATATGTCACTGTCATCATCCTTGTATCTGTTGACTTTATAATTAACTGCTGACACAACTGCATGGTAATTCCCACTTGTGTTTGTATCCAAATTACCAATTCAAAAAAAAAACTGCCTGAAAATTCCAGTGGCCCCTTAATTGGCACTAAATTAACCTTTCAATGAGCTTGATACCAATTTAAATGTTCTTTTAATCCTGGGTCAGATTTATTTGATAGCTCGAGTTCCTCTCAGTATTTATAGTTTTGTAAATTTTTTTTAGCGGAACTGATTGGAAACAGTGACCTGACCTATTTAATAACTCTTTAAGGTTGGGTAATCATTGAGGCGGAAACACCTGGTGGTTGTCAAGAGGTTAATTGCTTTAATGATAAATGATCAACCTTTGCTAAACCTGATTAAATGAGGGAACTGTCAGTATGTATTTAGTGTGGATGGTCGAGTAAGTCTCAGATATACTCTAACACTGGCTGGGTTTAGTATCATTTTGTTCATGATTAAAGCATGTGCAACAGTTAGGTATCTTTATTGTTGAAACGTTTCGCCTGAATAGTAGGATTCTTCAGTCAGATACAGAAGCAGCAGGTGTAGTAGTTAAATGAAAATGTAATCAATCCATAAACTTTGGAGATGTGAGGTGGTCAGTCAGTCAGCCTGGAGAAGAGTCCATTTGCCATTTGCAACAGTATCCTTTTGTGTTTACGTAGAGTGAGAGAGTGTGTGTGTGTGTGTGAGAGAGAGAGAGAGAGAGAGAGAGAGAGAGAGAGAGAGAGAGAGACGGGAGGGGGGTAAAGAGGTGTAAAATACTGTGAGGTTGGGTGGTGGAGGGAGGGCAGAGCTAGCCATGATGGACCGACCTCGTTAACCTCAGCCAGCCGAGAACTGAAGGAATTTGCAGGAACTTTCCGAAGCAGAGAGTGTTCCCCAGACTGGGGGAGAGAGGAGATAGTGTTGGTGGTGGTGCAGGGAAGGCGAAGCCAAGAGTATTCCCCAGACTTTGAGGGAAGAGAAGAGAAGAGACAGCGGGGAAAGAGTTTTGATGATCCAAGTGAAAATGGCTTTGTGAACTGATTAAAGAGGTAATCTTGTTAGCTCTGGATCTGACTGTAAAGTCTTGGATGTTTTCATATCTGATGATGGAGTGTTGTTTGAAACACCCATCATCTCTTTCAGCACTTTTAATACCTCTACTGTCCTTCTTATATATATAAGTTTTCTTAATATATAATCGTTATTATATTCTGCACTCCGTGAAAAATACTGTAAAACTATATCATTAAGACGACAGAAGTGATATTACTTTTAAGGATCTAGTACCAGGAGAACAAAAGTGAAAGATGAAGTAGCATGGATGAGCTATAAATGAATGGTATACAATACCGACAAGATGAAGAATTAGACATATGCAAAGATGAGCTATCGGATCATTTCGGAGTATACACAAATGACCCGCACATAGAAGAGAGGAGCTTTGACCATTTACAAAGTCAGTTTGTGACTTTGTAAATGGTCCAAGTTGGACCGAAACGTCGTCGTAAGCTCCTCTCTTCTATGTGCGGGTTATTTGTGCATCGTTCCAGTCACGGTATTGTGCCTTTTTTGCTATTCGTTTAGAAGTATTTATTGTTTACTATCAGGGTGGTAGGAAAGTGGAAATAGTAGTAGGGGAAGTAAAAAATCGTATGTTGATACCAACAAGATGTGGAAAAAGACACTTGTGTACAGTTTAGGACATTTATTAGAGGAAATGTTTAGCCACGAGTAACTTCTTCAGTCCTAATATATAATACATAATGCCTAGTGTTTGCTTACGTGTCTTGATAAACCAGTCTCTTCTCTGAACCAACCGTTCCCCGCCCACCCACCCACTTATCGGTATATTATACGAATGCTACAGAGCTGTTTACACAGACTGATCCGTATTTTTGTTAGCTGTTATATGGAAATGGTATAAAATACCGACACAATGGAAATATAAACACATATGGAGTATAATGTAATCCTTTATTGACAACGTTTCGCCCACACAGTGGGCTTTATCAAGTCACAAACAGATCTACCTGGGTGGAAGGTACGTGAGTATTTATAGGATGAAGTCAGGTTGAGAATGCTGGGTCAGGTGGGGAATGCTGCATGTGACGGTCTACCGAGTAAGGTTATAGTCTAATGTTTGTATACAGTCATATACTGGGTTTACAGACTACGGTGCTCATAACCTACTCCAAGGCTGAGGGACTGATTACCTCGTCTTTTGTATATACTTTTAGTCTTCACACTATGGCCTTGTATTGATAAAGCCACTGGATGGCGAAACGTCATAATTGGTGAAATGTTTCGCCCACGCAGTAGGCTTCTTCAGTCAAATAGAGAGGCAGCAGGTGTAGTAGTGAAATGAAGATGATAGTCCATACATTGAAATAGTATTTTAGGTGGTCAGTCATATCGTTAGACACCATGGAGCTGGACTCTTCAGTCTATGGAACTGACCACCTCAAATACCATTTCTCGAAGGTTGAGAGACTAATTGCATCATTTTCATTGACTACTAAACCTACTGCTTCTGTGTTTGATTGAAGAAGCCTACAGCGTAGGCGAAATGTTTCATCAATAAAGATACCCAATTGTTGCACACGTGTCTTAATCATTTCCAAATCACAAATAACCCGCACATAGAAGAAAGAAGCGGATGGCAACGTTTCGGTCCGATTTGGACCCTTGTGTGACTTGTCAATGATCCAAGTCGGACCGAAACGTCGCAATCTGCATTTTTCTCCTCTAATGATAATTAAGACACATGTGCAGCAATTGGGTATCTTTATTGTTAAGACGTTTCGCCTACACAGTAGACTTTTTCAATCAAATACAGAGGCAGCAGGTGTTGTAGTGAAATGAAGGTTACCTGGATACCTGGAGGTTACGTAATCAGTACATCAACCTTGGAGACAGTATTTGAGGCGGGTTATTTGTGTATTGACTTGCGAAATCGTAACGACACGATTGCAGTCCAACCATACCACGACACGTTAGCTAATGCGTCGGTCTGGAGTTTTATGACTCTCTGATCGCGGGTTCTAACCCCACCCGTGGTATGGTTTATATGGGTATTGTTCTAGACCCGATACTGTACAAACCATACCACGGGTGCGGATAGAACCCGCGATCAGAGAGGCTCAAAACTCCGGACCGTCGCGTTAGCCATTGGGCCAGCTAGCCACAATAAGATTTATCCAACTAGGTATATTCGTGAATCTTGCCGATATTGTACATTTTTGTTCACCTGATCCCCACATGTTGCACACGTGTCTAGCGCTTCATCCTACAGTCCGGCTATAAGAATCTCATTTTGCAGAAGCTTTAGAGTATGAAGGAATGAGTGTGTGAAAGACCTATCCGTAAATAGTGAGACAATAGCGTGTGAAGATGGTTTGCGGTAGTCATATGTTTCCAGGGCCATACGAGGTCATTTTGAGACAACTAATCGCATTTTTTTTCGTTTTTAAACTTTTAGGCACGTTAGGTCCATAAATCCAGATGATGTAATAAATATATCCAGTCGATAGTATCCGCCGTGAATACCAATGTCTTAATTATCTGAGGCAGATTCCAAGAGCTTCACCCGTAGGTTCAGGAACTTGCGGAGAGAGAGAGAGAGAGAGAGAGAGAGAGACTGACCCCTACGTATGGTATACCTGTGACGGATTTCGATATCTTTTTGAGATGGGAGAGAGAGAGAATGGTAATTTACGTAATTTAAATAAATAATGGAGAGAGCTAAAAAAAAAGGGGGATAATGGAGGGAGAAATGGAGAAGTTGGTAATGGAAGCAGGGATTGAGAAATAAATGAAAAGTGAAAGTGTGGGGAAGGTGTACTAGGAACATATCATCTGCACCTAATTATTTGTCCATAATTCTTGACTAGTTTCTCAGGCTGTTGCTTCCAACTTGCAGAAATGCCTGGTGAGTTAAAACTTTTCTTGAAGGAGAGATGGGTAATCACCCTCGTCACCTATACTGCTTTGATGTGGTTTGTCTGTAGTGCAGCTGACCTAACACCTTCCTCTCCTGCCTCCACTCAGTTCCGTTCTCCCCCCTCCCCCACCCTTCTCTCTCTCTCTCTCTCTCTCTCTCTCTCTCTCTCTCTCTCTCTCTCTCTCTCTCTCGCTCTCTCTCTCTCTCTCTCTCTCTCTCTCTCTCTCTCACTCTCTCTCTCTCTCTCTCTCTCTCTCTCTCTCTCTCTCTCTCTCTCTCTCTCTCTCTCGATTTCCCTACTTTTTCCTCTTCTCCATACTCTTTTATTAATATCCTCACTTAACTCATCTTTGTTTCCCCTCTTTCCACCGCTTTTCCCCTCTTTTTTCTTCCAATTCATGTCTTCTTACCTCCTATTTTCTTCTCTCTTCCCCCTATCTTTCCCTCCTTCACACACACACACACACACACAAATAATTAGATGAGTACACAGTTAAATATGAGGATATACATACACATGCATACACATAGTGCACACAGCACTGTCTACACACATGTAAGGGAACATCTGCTGATGGTACCACATATATTAACACAGCATGTATGAGTAAATATTTCTTATCTGTACTTGAGTGTAATTACGCAGCTGCACGAACGTGTGTTCGTACGTGTGTGTCCACTTAAGTTGGTTAGGGTCGTGGCTTGGGTCAGTGTGTTCCTCTAATTATTGGCGCTTGAGCGACTTGTTTATTGTGCACCAGCGCTCATTGTGTGAGCGGTAGCTGAGAAAGAATTACAGTGGCTTCCTGGAATTTCTGTTACACCTCGTTAGGTAAATTGTTATTTGATAAATTATACACATGTGCAACATGTGTATAATTTATAAGTTAAGACACATGTGCAACATCTGGATATCTTTATTGTAGACGTTTCACCATCCAGTGGCTTTATCAATACAGATTCTAGGACATAATAGAAGACAGTAGAACTATATACAAAAGATGAGGTAATCAGTCCCTCAGCCTTGGAGTTAGCAAAGGGGTGGACCGGTAAGCCAGCGGAAGGCCTCGGTCAGATGACCAAAAGCTCCAAAGGCGGGTCATCATCTGACTAAGACCCGCGTCAGGAAACATTTGTCCTGTTTCCTGACGAACCTTACCTAACCTAACCTTGGAGTTAGCATTCTCCACCACCACGATGCTGTGAACACTAACTCCAAGGCTGAGGGACTGATTACCTCATCTTTTGTATATAGTTCTACTGTCTTCTATTATGTCCTAGAATCTGTATTGATAAAGCCACTGAATGGCGAAACGTCTACAATAAAGATATCCAGATGTTGCACATGTGTCTTAACTTTCATATTGTCGGTATTTTATACCTTTCTTGCACATGTGCAACACTTGGGTATCTTTAATGAGAAAGCGTTTCGCCACACAGTGGCTTCATCAGTCCTATACAAAGAAGAATGGTGGAGATCAGAAGGAGTTTGAGGTAATCAGTCCCTCATCCTGGAGTCGATGTAATCAGTCCTTCAATCTCGAAAAGAATATAGCATATGTGCGAAGAAGTGGCATATATTGCGAATATCACAATGGTATGCAATACCGACAGGTTGGTAGGTAAGACATAGGCAACAGTTAGGTAACTTTATTCCGAAAAAGTTACCTAACTGTTGCCTATGTGTCTTACCTACCAAATGGCATATATACTGCAGACAGGTGAGGTGAAGCAGTCGTACGGCTGAATCCTACGATGGTAGGATTCATCAAACTTGTGAGGGAGTTTGAGTTTGTAGGATTGGAGAGATCGTGCGGGAGAGTCGGTCCACCTCTGCAGGAAATGACTGCACTTATCTTGGCGGAGTCTCTGCTGGGAACCGCCAATGGTGATGGATGAGCGTCATTTTGGGCTATTGTGACGTTTTTTCCAGTGTTATTGGTTGATGGGAACTTGGTGGAGTATGATGGTGGTGTTGTAAAGGATGGTGTGGTAGTGGTTGTGTGTACCATGGTGTTTGTAGCGGTACTCCGCTTCACCTGAAGAAGACTTACCATGCCCCTGCCATGCGGCTGTAAACGGTACCACACTTGAGACGAATGCTCACCATGCCCGTGCCATAGGGCTGTAAATGGTACATCACCTGTACAGACTCCGACACATCTTCAGGAGCCACTGACGCGTCACCATATGGAGAAGACCCAAGCCAGGACTCGTCCTGGCAAACCTATATGAACCTGAACCTGGAGCGGAAGAGGAGTATACTCGTGAACCACTTATCTTTGATGTGTTTCGAGTCTGTCTTCTCCCGGAGCCTTAAGAGTAACGTTCATATATCATTACAAAGAACAAAAAGGCACAATACCGTGGCTGGAACAATACACAAATATCCCGCACCTAGGAGACAGAAGCTTATGGCGACGTTTCGGTCCGGCTTGGACTATTTACAAGTCAATAAATGGTCCAAATCGGACCGAAACGTCGTCGCAATCTTCTCTCTACTATGTGCGAGATTTTTGTGTATATATATCAGTACAGTATACCGTATTTTCCGGCATAAAATACGAAAGTATTATAACGGTAAATCAATAATTATATCCAAGGGTTAATTACTCTTACTTTACGCTAAAGCGTAACACAAAGCCTGACCTTGAGCATATAAGGCGCAGGGTGATTTTCCCTAGACTATGCGGAAAAAAGGCTCGCCTTATATGCCGGAAAATATGTTACTATCACAGCAGTAAGGAAACACGAGATGCAAGCTAATGATGACACTTATTTGACGAATTTCCCAAGTTTCGAGTGGGAAGAAATGCTTCTTTGATATACCTTTGAGGAGTTTCGAGAGTCTACTGGCCGGGCCCTGGGAGTAGGAAGACTCTTTGAACTCATCACAGGTATATCAAAAGAGCATTTGTTTCCACACGAAGCTTTCACAGATATTTTAACATTTGTCGTTCTCGGCCATTAACCTTTGTTAGCCTATATTTAACAATAAGGAAATAAAGAAAATTGCCGGCTTACGTCTGGCAGCGCCGGCATATTACTAACAGCTCCTTTAAATAAAACATAAGGAAGGAAGGAAGAAAAATCATACCACGGGTGGGGTTTGAACCCACGGTCAGAGAGTCTCAAAACTTGAGACCGTCGCGTTAGCCACGGAGCAATGCATCAGACCTTTTCAGCCAGACACAATAGCCTCTCACTTTCCTAATGCAGTTTGATAGACTTTATGCATTTTCAATAATTTTGTTGCAGTGGAAGTTCTCGGTGCATATTTTCCTGAACTGCAGTTTTGCCTGCCTTAACAAGGACTTGCTTTCCTACCGCAGAATTCCGATTCACAGAGCTTATTGTCCTTAAAGAGTAAAGAAGAATGGTATAAAATACCGAAACGATGGAAAAGTACACACATGCAGTATAATGCTATCTTTTATTGACTACGTTTCGCTCACACACTGGGCTTAATCAAGTCACAAACAGAAACGTATAGTCAATAAAGAATCGCATTATACAGCATTTGCGTCTGTTTATCCCTCCTGAAAGAGTATAATCATTGACTTGATATTTATTATATATTAAGTACGTATATACAAACCGACGAAGTAACTGTGTAAGACATACGGTTACAAAGCATGGCTTGCTTCTGCAGTGTTTTAAAAATTGAGGTTGGAGAGTTGAAGGAGGAGGTCTTGCTTCTCCAGGAGGAGATTAGGAGGCTGAAGGTCCACTTCAATGGGTCTGGGAGAGAGTGTGAGGTGGCTGGCGTCGTGGGAAATGAGGCTTCTAGCAGTGAGGTGCAGTCTGTCTCTCGCTGTGAGGAGGCTGTAGTTGGGGAGGTAGCAACGGCTACCAGCAGTGAGGTGCAGTCCAGCACCTGCTACAAGTGTAGAGTGGTAACCAGTAATGGGAGGAGAATCAGAATAAGGAAAGTTAAGAGTGAAGATCTGAAGGTAGGAAATCGCTTCTCTGATCTTCAGGATGAATGTACTTCAGTGGCCAGTGAAGGTAAGGGTACTACTGCCCCGTCTAACAGAGGTAAGCGCATTCTTGTGGTTGGTGACTCTCAGGTAAGATATATTGACTGTGCTTTTTGTAATAGGAATAAGAAGATGAGAGATAGTGTGTGCTTCCCTTGAGCTGGTGTTGGGGACATAGTTAACAGGCTGGATAATATCATGTCAGGTAATGGGAACAAGCCCATTATCTGTCTCAGTGCTGGTGGAAATGATATTGGGAAGGGTAGGAGAGAAGAGCTGCTAGATAAGTACAGGTCAGCTATAGATTTCATTAAGTCTAAGGGAGGGGTCCCAATCATATGTAGCATCTTGCCTAGAAGGGGAGTAGGAAATGAATGGTTGTCTAGGACAATTGGTGTAAATTGCTGGCTAGACAGATACTGCAAGGAACTTGCAATCCCATTCATTGACAGCTAGAGCAACTTTTATGGCAAACATGATATGTATGCAGGGAATGGGGTACATCTCTCTGGGGCTGGGGTGGTAGCACTTGCAAACTCAATTGAGAAGGCCGTTGGTGAAATGCCTATGATTTTAAACTGATAGAAGATAGAGGTATGGGCGTGTGTGTGGGAAACAAGCAGGTTGCATCACTAGGGTTGGAAACAGTAAATGTATAAAAGGCATTCAGCATGAAGTTATAAATAAAGACAATAGATCAGGTCAGCAAACAAAGGGGGACAGCAGAGGGCAGCAAGGGACTAGCTCCCTTAAGGTTTACTATACTAATAGCAGGAGTTTAAGAAATAAGATAGATGAGCTAAGATTAATTGCAAGTGCAGGAAACATAGATATTATTGCTATAACAGAGACCTGGCTCAATCTGAAAGATAGAGAGATGCCCTCTGAATGTCACATACAAGGCTATAAATTATTCCACACTGACAGGGTCAACAGGAAGGGTGGTGGAGTAGCGATGTATGTCAGAGACAATTTAAATTGTTGTGTTAGACAAGATATAAAATTAGAAGCGTCAGCCACTGAATCTGTTTGGTTACAGCTTCTCGAGGGCCGAGAAAAACCAATTTTGGATGTGATTTACAGGGCCCCAAATCTTGATAGGGAATGCAGTAAACTTCTATGGGACGAAATTAATAAGGCATCTACATACGAAAATGTTGTGCTAATGGGAGATTTCAACTATAGACAGATTGACTGGAGCAATTTGACAGGAAATTTAGAGTCAGGTGACTTTCTTGATACGATCCAGGATTGTTTTTTAAAACAGTTTGTGACAGAGCCAACTAGGGGAAATAACCTCCTTGACTTGGTTCTTGCCAGTAGGGAAACACTAATTAATAATCTTGAGGTTAATGATGAGCTTGGGGAAAGTGATCACAAATCACTCAGTTTTAATATATCATGGAATTCCCCTAATAATGACAATCAAGTCTCCGTCCCTGACTTTCGCTTGGCTGATTTCATAGGACTGAAAAATTACTTAGGTGGGCTGAACTGGAATGACCTGACTAAGGGTCAGGTAGGTGGTGATGGTTGCCGATATGACGCTTTCCAGGGCATAGTTCTAGCTGCTCAGTCAAATTATGTTCCAAATAGGGAAATCAGATCAAACAAAAATGATCCTAAATGGATGAACAATAGATGAAAATATCTGATTGGTCAAAAGAGAGGCATATATAGGCAAATCAAAAGAGGAGAGGGGCAATTAAGAAATCGATATATTCAGTTAATGAGAGAAATAAAAAAGGGAATTAGAAAAGCAAAAAGAGATTATGAGGTTAAAGTTGCAAGAGAATCGAAGACTAATCCAAAAGGATTCTTTCAGGTATACAGAAGTAAGATCAGGGACAAGATAGGCCCACTCAAAAGTTCCTCGGGTCAGCTCACTGACAGTGATGAGGAAATGTGTAGAATTTTTAACACATACTTCCTCTCAGTTTTTACACAGGAGGATACCAGCGATATTCCAGTAATGATAAATTATGTAGAACAGGACGATAATAAACTGTGCACGATTAGGGTCACAAGTGACATGGTCCTTAGGCAAATAGATAAATTAAAACCTAACAAATCCCCAGGCCCTGATGAACTGTATGCAAGGGTTCTAAAGGAATGTAAAGAGGAGCTTAGCAAACCTTTGGCTAATCTTTTCAACATATCACTACAAACTGACATGGTGCCAGATAAGTGGAAAATGGCAAATGTGATACCTATTTTCAAACCAGATGACAGGTCCTTAGCTTCGAACTATAGACCAATAAGCCTAACCTCCATAGTGGGGAAAATTTATGGAATCAATAATTGCCGAGGCAGTTCGTAGCTACCTTGAAAAGCATAAATTAATCAACGAATCTCAGCATGGTTTTACAAAGGGGCGTTCCTGCCTTACGAATTTATTAACTTTTTTCACTAAGGTATTTGAGGAGGTAGATCATGGTAATGAATATGATATTGTGTATATGGACTTCAGTTAGGCTTTTGACAGGGTCCCACATCAGAGACTATTGAGGAAAATTAAGGCACATGGAATAGGAAAAAAAATTTCCTGGATAGAGGCATGGTTGATAAATAGGCAGCAGAGAGTTTGCATAAATGGGGAGAAATCAGAGTGGGGAAGCGTCACGAGCGGTGTTCCACAGGGGTCAGTGTTAGGCCCCCTGCTGTTCACAATCTACATAAACGACATAGATGAGGGCATCAAGAGCGACATCAGCAAGTTTGCCGATGACACCAAAATAGGCCGTCGAATTCATTCTGACGAGGACATTAGAGCACTCCAGGAAGATTTGAATAGACTGATGCAGTGGTCGGAGAAGTGGCAGATGCAGTTTAATATAGACAAATGCAAAGTTCTAAATGTTGGACAGGACAATAACCATGCCACATATAAACTAAATAATGTAGATCTTAATATTACGGATTGCGAAAAAGATTTAGGAGTTCTGGTTAGCAGTAATCTGAAACCAAGACAACAGTGCATAAGTGTTCGCAATAAAGCTAATAGAATCCTTGGCTTCATATCAAGAAGCATAAATAATAGGAGTCCTCAGGTTGTTCTTCAACTCTATACATCCTTGGTTAGGCCTCATATAGATTATGCTGCACAGTTTGGGTCACCGTATTACAGAATGGATATAAATGCTCTGGAAAATGTACAAAGGATGACAAAGTTGATCCCATGTATCAGAAACCTTCCCTATGAGGATAGACTAAGGGCCCTGAATCTGCACTCTCTAGAAAGACGTAGAATTAGGGGGGATATGATTGAGGTGTATAAATGGAAGACAGGAATAAATAAAGGGGATGTAAATAGCGTGCTGAAAATATCTAGCCTAGACAGGACTCGCAGCAGTGGTTTTAAGTTGGAAAAATTCAGATTCAGGAAGGATATAGGAAAGTACTGGTTTGGTAATAGAGTTGCGAATGAGTGGAACAAACTCCCAAGTACAGTTATAGAGGCCAGAACGTTGTGTAGCTTTAAAAATAGGTTGGATAAATACATGAGTGGATGTGGGTGGGTGTGAGTTGGACCTTGATAGCTTGTGCTACCAGGTCGGTTGCCGTGTTCCTCCCTTAAGTCAATGTGACCTGACCTGACTAGGTTGGGTGCATTGGCTTAAGCCGGTAGGAGACTTGGACCTGCCTCGCATGGGCCAGTAGGCCTTCTGCAGTGTTCCTTCGTTCTTACGTTTTTATGCCGGGCGCTCACCCGGCATAATGCCGTGACGAGTACATGCATCACTTGATTATGCAGGGAACGGTGGAGGATATGAAGCGGTTTCTCAGGTGACCAGTCCCTTGGCTTTGAAAAGAAGTGTTCAGTCCATCAGTCTTGATGGCCGGAGGGACTGATCAACTACTTTTTCACGTCATTCACGGTGTCATCAAGGCTGAGGGACTGATTACCTGAATCTACTACTTCGTCTTCCACCGTTATTCTTTGTATTGGACTGATGAAGTCTCTGGTTGGCGAAACGTCTGCACAACAAAGTAATATAGCAAATGCGTCTTAATCATTCCCTAGATGTCTCATTTTATGAAGGTTCTTGTTATCGAGGTTGTCACTTTCCTTGCCATGGCAACATTTCGCTCCTGGAGAGTGAAATGTTGCAATAATAAAATGTCACATTAGTTGCACTTGTGTCTTTTTACCTAACATATTCATGGTAACACTGTTGGAACAAACAAATAGCCCGCACATAGAAGCATACGACGATGTTTCGGTCCGACTTAGGCCACTTACAGTGTGACTTGTAAATGGTCCAAGTCGGACGGAAACGTCGGTTTATTTGTGTAACACTGTTTGCCCTGTTGTAATCCTTGGTTGTGAGATCTTGTGACGCGGATACCAACAAGTTCCTTACATCCCTCTTCCCCTCTGTTAAATGCTTTAATTGATTGCATACTCTCTCCTAGATTTTCTCTTCAGCTTTTTCATAGCTGAAATTTATCATTGTTGAGCATTATATTGTTTTCTGTGGTCTACAGAAGGCATGGTTTGTAAATTGAGAGGTTTGCTGTGTTCTCGGTAGATGGCACTTATGTAGATTAATTAATATGAATGATTTGAGTTATGTCGTTTTAATTTCATCAGATACTCCGCCGTGGAAAACGAAAAAAAATAAGATTGGGACGATATATGAAACAAACGCAAACTACTCAAAAAAGCAGAAGAGAAATGTGAGAGACTCAGGAGTAATAATGTCAGAAAATCTTATATTCAAGGCTCACAACAGTGTTGGTATCACAAAAGCAAGGACATTGATAAGTTGGATAACTAGAGCCTTCGAAACAAGAAATGCCAAGTCAGTGATGATACTCTTTAAGTCAAGTATTTTCTCTAGATTGGAAGATTGCTGCTCCTTATCTTCCCTTCTTAAGGCAGGCGAGATTGCAGAAATGGAGAATGTACAGAGAACTTTCACTACCCTTATAAATTAAGCCAAACACCTAAATTATTGTAAACGCCTTAAATCTTTGAACTGTACTCCTTGGAACCTAGGTGAGAAAGATACAACATAATTTACACCTTGAAAATTCTGGGGGACTTTCCCAAATTTGCACACCGTAATCACTTCCTACGCGAAGAAGACGCTTGACAGACGGTGCAAAATACCCCAATGAAAAGGGAGTAATGAATACACTACGAGATTAACACATTAAGTGTAAAGCGACCATGATTTTTCAACACTCTCCCTTCTTACATTAAAGGAATTAACAGATCCCAGGCTGTCTTAAAGAGACAATTTAACGAACTTTTCAAGCTAATTGCTGATCAGCCGGGCTGTGGTACTTGCGTTATACTGAGGGCGGCCATCACTAACGGCCTGATTGATCAAGTCATTAACTAAGAGACATGGTCAGAGACCTGGCTTGAGGGGGACGGTGACCCCCGGAAACAACAACAGGCAGACATCCTGCATCCCTTCCTTCTCGTATAGTCCACCTTCCTTCACCTTCCACTCTTGCACCTCCTGCACCCCTCCGTCCTCTTCGTCTCCTGCACCTCCTCTTCTGCAGTCTCACCACTCCAGCCTCGGGGCACCTGCTCTTGTATCAACAACTTGCTCTGTTCAAACACAACCTTCCATATTTTCCAGCCATTATTTCCAAGACACTCACTCTTGCCTCATCCCTTCCATCCCCCCCTCCGTCCCTCTTTATCCATCTCCCTCCCTACCTACCTACCTACCTCACTCTTTCCTCTCTCCTTCACCACACACACACTCTCTCTCTCTCTCTCTCT
Organism: Cherax quadricarinatus; assembly: GCF_038502225.1. Lineage (NCBI taxonomy): Eukaryota > Metazoa > Arthropoda > Malacostraca > Decapoda > Parastacidae > Cherax > Cherax quadricarinatus. Next base: position 2,041,979 of record NC_091367.1, read on the forward strand.
CTCTCTCTCTCTCTCTCTCTCTCTCTCTCTCTCTCTCTCTCTCTCTCTCTCTCTTTCAAGTGTCACAAAATATTGAGAGTTAAGAGAAAGTCTCAGATCTCAGGAGTCATTGACACGAACAACTGAGGTGCTTAGGTTGGACTGCGTGATGCTAACATCAATAGCCTGATTGATCAGGCCATCAACCAGGAGCCCTGGTTAGGAACTGGTCCGCTTGGACCTCTAACCACCAATATCATAATCGGGTAACACAGAGATACAAGAGTGGGTATGGCGGCACGAGGCTTGAAACCCGTATTACGGTCCACAAAGCTAGAGAGTCAGGGTCAACAGCTAGGGTTCGACCCCTTAAAGGAAGCTACTAATGTATAGCAGTACTCCAGCGAAGAGAGAATAATTGGCTTAATTAAACTGATCAGTATTAATAATTTATGTGTAGTAATGTTTGTAGTATGTTAGGTAAAAGTACACAAGTGCAGCTAATGCGACATTTTACTGTGGCAACGTTTCGCTCTCCAGGAGCATTAATTGCACTTGTGTCCTTTTACCTAAAAATAATATATGTCTTAATTGATATTGCTCTATACTAACAGATCATTTTTCCCTGGAAACTGAACACAGGTGTCCCAAGAACTAGGAACCACCAGCAGTAATACCCAGCCTGACGCACCACTCTCCCTACCATTGCACCCTGCAAGCACGTTCCTGCAGTGCTACAACTGCACCGCCTTGCATCATGGGCTTGGAAAAAGCAACATGCCAAGGCGAAGAGTCTTAAAGTGAATTTCACCTGCTGTCGGTGATTTTGTGGTCGGCATTTACATTGCTTTCAGCGCTCAATTGTTTTGTGTTGTGAAGTGTTCAGGCGCAAGCAATGGTGTCTTTATCTCTTTCGGATGAGGGAGTCCATAAATCTGATCGAGGATCATAATGGTATGCAATATCATCAAGATTAAGGTTGCCGACTTCCAGACTGAGGGACTAATTACCTTATCTTTCACTGCCTTCTGTGTATAATTCTGTAAGGCTGAGGGACTGATTACCTCATCTACTGTTTTCGTATATCATCTTTGCATTAAATTAAGAAAAAAAACTGGTTGGGGAAACGTTCTCAAATAAGATACCCGGGGTAAGGAGCTGTGATTCGACCCCTGTAACCACATATAGGTGAGTACATTCATCTAATTCCTCATCCTCATCGAAGATGGTTTAAATGCTACTCATACTTCAACTAATCTCGGATGTTTCACCACAAATACCAATAATTAAGGGATCGCAGAGAGCATTTTGTGATCCTAACCTAATGAACACCATTACTTAAACTGTATACCTGGAGAGGGTTTCGGGGGTCAACGCCCCCTCGACCCGGTCTGAGACGTTTTGGTCCGACTTGGACCATTTACAAGTCACACTGTGTGACTTGTAAATGATCCTAATAGTATTGAAACGTTGCCGTAAGCTGCTCTCTCCTATGTTCTGGTTATTTGTGTATTGTTCCAGACATATTGTGCCTTTTTTTTTTCAAGGCTTGCCTACCTTATCATCATCATTACGTACTTCCACTAGTGGGCTCCACCCACCTGTGACGCCGTCTCTAAACTGCTTCCCGTCTCCTATCTCCAGCATTTAAGTCTCGGTCCTCAGGCATCTACTTCAGATAGATCAAGACTGATGGACTGAACACACCTTTCACTACTGAGGAACTGGTCACCTGAAACTATTTCTTCATGTTTTTTACCATCTCTGACACATTTTTCAGGGGCTGAAGGACTGATATCCTCTTAACTGTTTCGTCATGTCGTCAAGCGTCTCTAGTAATTTTCTCAGTATTAGAGTAATAAAACCAGGTAGTTGCTGATCAGACGGGCTATGGTACCTACGTTTGACTGCGTGTAGTAAACACCAACAGTCTGACTGGCCAAGGTATCAGCCAGGAGGTTTGATCTGGGACCAGGCACGGGGTGAAAATGATTCCCGGAACTCTTTGCAAGTAGCGGCCTTCCTTTCCTCATTTCCAGGTATGCACAGTCATAGTGAGAAATGCTTAAAAAATCACTTGGGAGTTGTGCAAGCATTGCGAAGGGCGATGCAAATAATTCACGTGTTTTCATTTGTGTTCTTTTTGTGGCCCGTCTTCTGGCTAAAAGCGAATGCGATCTTTCATGTTTGTGTTGTGAATTCTGAGGCGTTTGTTAATTAGCACAGCAGCCATCTTGTGTGTGTGTGTTGACTCTGCTTTGTTACAGTTTCACCAAATACGTGAGCTTTACCAATTTACCCTGAACTATGGATTGACAAGTGGAAGATAATGGTTAATTGTGAAATTGGTAAGCAGAAGATAATGGTGAATTTTGGGATTGATAAGTAAATGATAATGGTGAATCATAGGACTATAACCGAGAACGATTATGACATCACAACTGCATAGTACTGCACGTACTGGTTACGCATCTGCACATTAAAGTAATCGTATGAGAGCCCCGAGGCTCAGCAGAGGGCGCAAAAACAGAAGTGGAACAAGTGAGAAACAGAGGTAGTGCAAGTGGAAATCAAAGGTGAAATAAGAAAATAAGTACAACCTCCTACCAGCAGATGTGAGAAATGTCGCTGGAGCAAACGTAAAAGTTTTGAAGAGGCAGCTGAACGTCTACTTGAGTCAACAAAGGTTGTGATTGTTATGTAAGCTTGTGGATCCTTAGCAGTAACAAGTAGTCAGCAAGGAAGTTTACCGTCATACCAGTCTGGCCGAATAAAAGAAAGCTCTAGAATCACGAAATCGTAATATGATTGTAAACAAACCGCGGTACGGGTGAGGTTAGAACTCATGGTCAGTGAGTCGTAAAACTCCAGGCCAGTGCGTTAACCACTGGGTAAGCTGGTTCAATAAGATTCGTCCAACTAGCTATATTTACACACTATACCGTGGTAAGAAAGCTCAACATCTGTTATAGGTAATGATAATATTTGTTTTTAACCTACCGCCCATCTCCCACCGAGGTAGGATGACCCGAAAAAGAAGAAACACTTTTCATCATCACTCACTCCACTGTCTTGCCAGAGGCGCACTTATACTAGAATTTAGATGTCCCTTCCTAACCGCAAATATCTCCACCACTCCTTTTAGAGTGCAGGCACTGACTTTTCACCCCCAGGACTCAAGTCCTGCTAACTGGTTTTCCTGAATCCCTTCATAAATGTTACTTTGCTCACACTCCAACAGCACGTCAAGTCATAAATATCACTTGCCGTAATAATAATAATAATAATAATAATAATAATAATAATAATAATAATAATAATAATAATGTAATAATTCTGAAGCGTTGCATCCTTGCATGTTGTCAGTAAACACTGGAAGTTTCTATACATTTGTTAATGTTTTTTCTGGCGGGATAATTATCTATTTTGGGAGCAGGTGTCACCTTTCACAGTAATCTTATTCTCACATTGACGCAATATCGCCCCCAGCTCACCTCCCCCCACTCACGTTCATGGTGAAATTACGGACACTGCTGCTATTTCCTCTGCTGTAATTATTTTTTTACCGCATGGAGGCAGATAAGTTGGTATTAGAAGCGTCGTCAGTTTCCGCTGTACGAAGCTGAGGGTGTAAATGTGAGGATGATATAGTTGGTGATAGTATCAGAGAGGGTCTTTAGGTAAGCTTCAGGCATATTTAGTTTTTTTTTTTTTTTTTTTTTTTATTATCACACTGGCCGATTCCCACCAAGGCAGGGTGGCCCGAAAAAGAAAAACTTTCACCATCATTCACTCCATCACTGTCTTGCCAGAAGGGTGCTTTACACTACAGTTTTTAAACTGCAACATTAACACCCCTCCTTCAGAGTGCAGGCACTGTACTTCCCATCTCCAGGACTCAAGTCCGGCCTGCCGGTTTCCCTGAATCCCTTCATAAATGTTACTTTGCTCACACTCCAACAGCACGTCAAGTATTAAAAACCATTTGTCTCCATTCACTCCTATCAAACACGCTCACGCATGCCTGCTGGAAGTCCAAGCCCTTCGTAATCTATTGTATCTCTGCTGTGATGGATATGTAGGCCAGTGGGTCGCTAGCAGCAACAACCTGGTTGACCAGGCAAAGACCATGATCAGTCTCGACCATGGCCGTTCATGCACTTTGGTATATAATAGAGGAAACTAGACAAGTATCTTCACCAGGTGCCGGAGCAACCAGGCTGTAATGAATATGTGGGGCAGCGGGCCTCCAGCAACAACAACCTGGTTGACCAGGCAAACATTAGACGATTCTGGCCCACGGCCGGGCTCCGGGAGTAGAAAAACTCTCGGAACTCATCAAATGGCAATGTTATTTTTGTCAAAAAGTGAAAATTTAGTGTAGGCCTATCTAGTAGCACTTGGGTCCCAAACGGATAATTAATATTGTAAATTCAATATAATGTGAATTCAGTATAATGTGATCCTTTATTGACAACGTTTCGCCCACGCAGTGGGCTTTATCAAGTCACAAACGCTCTACCTGGGTGTAAAAGGCGAAAGATTTATTCGTTTTGAAGGGAAACCAGAGTTCTACCTGGGTGAAACATACGTGAGTATTTATAGGATGAGAATGCTGGGTCAGGTGGAGAAAGGTGCATGTGACAGTCTTCCGAGTAGAGTGATAGAGTCTAGAACCTTGGGTAACTTTAAAAAGAGAATGGATAAGTATACGAGTAGACCTTCTGCAGTGTTCCTTGATTCTTATGTTCTTATGTGGGATAGTGATGGAGAACTTTCTTGGCAAAGGGTTCAGGTATGTTATACCTGAACGTTATACTGCTAAAGTGTTTATATTTTCATTGTGTCGGTATTTTATACCATTTAAATTCAATAAGTAAAATATTCTAGATAGGCCCGAGAGAAGAGGTGGGGATGAAACTGGTGGATAAGCAGAGTGGACTAAGGGCTCTGGTAAAGAGGAAGAACAATACGTAATTAGTGGGAACAATACGCCCGCTGCCCGGAGACCGTCTTGAGTCTTGCACAAGGGAATGGTTCTGTTGGTATTTTCCCGTCCCAGTAATGTCGACCTGCAGCTGGCGCAAACATTGTTGGTAGACGTGTGAGGGAGAACCAGGGAAGGAGGGAGGGAGAGACGAGGGAGGAGGAAGTTCAAGTTCCATCTTGAAGGTAGCTTGGGACGGGTTTGCTGGTAACTTCTTTAATATTTGAAAGAAAAGTGAGGAATAATCTTGAAGCGAAATAACAAACGAAGCTTCAGTAGTAGGTATGATTAAGTCTTGGAGAATAGGATTCAGTAGTAGGTAAGATTAGCTCTTAAGAAGACGGGACTCGGTAGTAGGTAAGATTAGCTCTTTGAGAACAGGATTCACTAGTATGTAAGATCATCTCTTTGAGAACAGGATTCACTAGTATGTAAGATCATCTCTTTGAGAACAGGATTCACTAGTATGTAAGATCATCTCTTTGAGAACAGGATTCGGTAAAATTCACCAGTAGTAGTTTAACGATGAGACTTCTCACACATCCCACACGTGCACACACCTATACACACCTAAACACTACATACCTACACACTTATTACATACCTACGTACCTACACACTTCATACCGCACACTACATACCTGTGTACTAAATACCGACACACCCACACATTATACACTTTTGATATACTTACCTTTGATAAGTTTCGAGAGTTTTTCTACTCCCGGAGCCCGGCCTTGGGACAGGCTCGTCTGGTGTTTGCCTGGTCAACCAGACTGTTGCTGCACACTTTAGTGTACATTGCACACCTCATTATGCACTACACGTCTGTACATTAAATACGTATACACAGCAAACTTCTGCCAATTAGGTCAGCCTAATTTCAACAGTAAAGAAGTTGTCTGGGAACAAACTTCAGTATCCATAATGTAAGTTGCGAAGATGATGCCTGTGGTTGAAGTCGCCTTGAACCAGTAATTTTGCTCTACCAGTAATTTTGGCTGCTACCTCAGCCACTGTGTCCACCATTGTTCTGTTGCTCTCATCATATTCCTCTCTTGACCTCCTGCAGTTCTGTGGTGGGTTATACATCACTGCAATGACTACCTTATGTTCCCCTGACTGAATTGTACCGACTATATAATCCCATACTCCAATCTCGTCGTGTGCGTACTCACCTAGTTGAGGTTGCAGGGGTCGAGTCCGAGCTCCTGGCCCTGTGTGTGTGTGTGTGTGTGTGTGTGTGTGTGTGTGTGTGTGTGTGTGTGTGTGTGTGTGTGCGCGCGCGCGCGCGTTTTACGGTCTTAGAAATGTACTTAGTCCTCTTTACTCCTCTTTTTTCTTCCTTTTTTTCCTTTCTCCCTTTCTCTTCCCTCTGTCTATACCCTTTCCCCTTCACAATTACCATGCATACTCTCTCCCCTCACCATTACCATGCATACCCTCTCCCCTCACCATTACCATGCATACTCTCTCCCCTCACCATTACCATACATATATTCTCCCCTCACCATTACCATGCATACCCTCTCCCCTCACCATTACCCTCTCCCTTCATTGCCCTTGCCCTAGCACTGCCCTGAGGGGCCAGGTGCTACATGTTAAACACGACAAGTTGAAGGCGCAGTTCACAGCGTGTTAGGCTCTTCATATTCATCAATATGTCTGCGTTTACTTACTCCTCAGCGAGGGAGGTAGCAGGGGGGATGCTTCCTCCCCAGCGTGGGTGGCTGACTCCCCAGGGGGAGTGTTGGGTGGGGAAGGGACTTCTTAGCCTGGGTGGTGGTAGTGAGAGATTTATTGGTAAGGGTAGGGAAGGTTAGGTTAGGTAAGATTCGTCAGGAAACAAGACAGTGTGGCAGTCTTAGTCATATGATGACCCACCATTGGAGCTCTTGGTCATCTGATCGAGTTCTTTAGCTGGCTTACCAGTAGGGAAGGTTATTTACATTACAGCGGCTACATAAATGGCCTGTTATAAGAAAAAAAAAAGATCCCTTAAATCTTCTGTACCATATTATGTAATAAAATATTCCTATTAGTAAAAAAAAATAAATATGAAAAGATGGGGTGGTAGGGGAAGTGGAATATTCAAACGGCTTCAGGAAGAAATCCAAATATTTTTCCTTGAAGCCTTTTTATCCACTTCTCCGAGGCTATGGGTCCCACAATTTACACCAGAGGTGGACCCCATCCTGTGTGTATATATATATATATATATATATATATATATATATATATATATATATATATATATATATATATATATATATATATATATATATATATATATATATGAATATTAAAATGATATAAAATAGGGACAGGTTGTCAGGTAAGACACTTGCAACAGCTAGGTATCTTTATTTCGAAATAAAGATACCCAACTGTTGCAAATGTGTCTTACATATATATATATATATATATATATATATATATATATATATATATATATAGAGAGAGAGAGAGAGAGAGAGAGAGAGAGAGAGAGAGAGAGAGAGAGAGCGTGCGTGCGTGCGTGTGCATGTATGTAAGTTGTCAGACACTTGATATGGTAAATGTGAATGAGGCCGCTGCTGTTGTGGTTACTGCTGCTGTGGAGGCTGTTGTTACTACTACTGTTGTTGTAGTGATTACTCTGGGTGCTGCTGTCTGCTCGTTACTGCTGCTCTGGTTGCTGTTACAGCTAATGTTGCTCCTAATGCGTCTTATGCTGGTGTTAATGGTGTTGTGAATTCTTCTGTTATTGCTGTGATGTTGCTGCATCTGCTGCTTCTGTGGGTGCTCTTTGTTATTGCTGCTGCTGTTTAGCTTCTGGTCAGGTCAGGTCAAGTATTCCCCTCTCTATCTTAGAAAACAAGAAAATAAAACAGTGTCTGGTCAGGAGAATTTTAATATTTTGGCAAGAATGTGAACACTAAGACACCTTCACTGTCACTCATTCAATCACTTCTGTTGTTGCTGCTGCCTCTGATGAGGGTAATGATGTTGCTTTACTGCTGCTACTGTTGTTTATTGTTTTGCTGTTAAGACTACGAAGCAGTAGTAAGAGAAGTAGCAGCATCAACGTCAGTAATGGGAGATAAATACTCATTGACTGAATTCCCTTCAACTGTATTCCATGGTACGTAGGCGAGAAAGGTACATCATACTTAACACCTGGAAATCCTGGAGGGACTGGTCCCACACCTGCACACCAGAATCACTCCTTGTGAAAGCAAGAGGCTTGGGAGACGGTTTCAGAGTACCTCCAATAAAAAGCAGGGGTGCAACGAGTACACTAACGGAGAACTCGCTGAATGTCAGAGGTCCCCGACTCTTCAACGCTCTCCCTCTTTGCCTAAAGAGAATTACTAACAGTAACCAGCAGTAACAGGCTAGTTGATCAGGCCCCGATCCATCGGGAGGCCTGGTCATGGACCGGGCCGCGGGGGCGTTGATCCCCGGAATAACCTCCAGGTAACAAGCCTCTTGCTGTCATCAAGAGGGAACTGCACAAGTTCCTCAAATTAGTTCCGGATCAGCCGGGTTGGGGTTCGCACGTTAGACTACGTGAAGTAAAGGCCAACAGTAACAGCGTAGTTGATCAGGCCTTGATCATTCATCAGTGTAGTCTGACTTCAGACAGGACTCCCAGAGGAGGATAGCTCTCAACATCAATCACATATATGCTTTGAGACATTCCTTGGAGTTTAGATGGTATATAGATTGCTGCGGCAGCAAGCAACCTACCTCTGCATTTTTCAGCTCCGATATCTTTCCTGTCTTGAAAGGAACTGTGAGCACAGAAGTGTATTTCTGACGTGAGAGCACAAGTGATTAGACGAGTGCCATCATTGTAGTAGTGACACTTGCGGTGGTGGTGGCACTGGAGGGTTTGGTGGTAATAGCGATAGTATGGATGGTGGTGCTTGTATTGATGTGGAAATGATGGGGGCGGTGTGGTGGTAGTGGTGTGCCGGTGATGGTTAGAGTAATCTGGTGATGGTGGTGGCACGGAGGGTGATTGTGGTGGCGGCGGTATCGTTGAAGTTGGTGGGGTGGTCGGGGAGCACAACTTTAAAGTGGTGTCAAGTTGGGGTGCCGGCCGGCCCTTGATTGACTGACAATTCTCTTTAGCCTCAGTACTTATTGAATCTCTCTAGAAATTGATGACTTTTCTTGAAAACACTTTGGCATAGTTTTGCACGTCCTCTTGTACCGTCATTATGTTTTTTTCATAGACTAGTGTGTGTACTCGCCTGGTTGGGTATGAAGGGGTTGAATCATAGGCTCAGGCGTTAATCATTACCATATTTACCTTGTTATTACTGGAGGGACTGCTTTCAAATTTGTACACTGATATTATTCCCTACGAGAGCGAGAGGCTCGTCAGATGGTGCAATATATCCCTAATGAAATGCAGAGGCGAAACGAGAACAGTAACCAACATACTCCTAGCTGTCCTCACAAGGAAGCTGCTAAATTTCCTCCAGACAATTCCTGATTAGATGACCAGTATCAGTGTTGGCATACTTTACACACACACACACACACACACACACACACACACACACACACACACACACACACACACACACACACACACACACACGATGTAGTGGAGGCAGGATCCATTCATAGCTTTAACCCTTAAACTGTCCCAGCAGATCTACTTTCACATGCGTAGTGCTCCAAAAGTAGATCTACTTTTTTTTTACATATTTTCAAATATAACAAAAAAAGTAGATCAAAGTTTTTTACACGTTTTCAAATTTAAAAAAAAAAATTACTTTTTTTACATACTTTTAAATGTTGAAAAAAACGTAGATCTACGTTTGGACAGTTTAAGGGTTAATTAAGCAGAGGTATGATGAGGCTCATGGTGCGGGGAGAGTGACCCAGTAGCGACCAGTGAAGAGGCGTGGCCAGGAGCTATGAATCGACCCCTGCGGTGTCGTTGATGAGAAGAATACACTCGATCGAAGACCAGGCAGAACTACAAAGGGATCTGGACAGGCTGCAGACCTGGTCCAGCAATTGGCTCCTGGAGTTCAATCCCACCAAGTGCAAAGTCATGAAGATTGGGGAAGGGCAAAGAAGGCCGCAGACGGAGTACAGTCTAGGGGGTCAGAGACTACAAACCTCACTCAAGGAAAAAGATCTTGGGGTGAGTATAACACCAGGCACATCTCCTGAAGCGCACATCAACCAAATAACTGCTGCAGCATATGGGCGCCTAGCAAACCTCAGAACAGCATTCCGACATCTTAATAAGGAATCGTTCAGGACCCTGTACACCGTATACGTTAGGCCCATATTGGAGTATGCGGCACCAGTTTGGAACCCACACCTAGCCAAGCACGTAAAGAAACTAGAGAAAGTGCAAAGGTTTGCAACAAGACTAGTCCCAGAGCTAAGAGGTATGTCCTACGAGGAGAGGTTAAGGGAAATCAACCTGACGACACTGGAGGACAGGAGAGATAGGGGGGACATGATAACGACATACAAAATACTGAGAGGAATTGACAAGGTGGACAAAGACAGGATGTTCCAGAGATTGGACACAGTAACAAGGGGACACAGTTGGAAGCTGAAGACACAGATGAATCACAGGGATGTTAGGAAATATTTCTTCAGCCACAGAGTAGTCAGTAAGTGGAATAGTTTGGGAAGCGATGTAGTGGAGGCAGGATCCATACATAGCTTTAAGCAGAGGTATGATAAAGCTCACGGCTCAGGGAGAGTGACCTAGTAGCGATCAGTGAAGAGGCGGGGCCAGGAGCTCGGACTCGACCCCCGCAACCTCAACTAGGTGAGTACAACTAGGTGAGTACACACACACACACACACACATTGCACAAATAACCCATACATGGGAGACTGAAACGTATGACGACGTTTCGGACCGTCTCAATACGTAATTTCAAAACTTCAGAAATAGTGTAATAAGGCCCAGAAATCAGTTATGCCTTTCACAGTGGTCAAGGAGAGGGTTCAGGAGCTGAGTCTCGACACACAAAAGTAAACTCGCTGAGTCACAGTAAAATGCCGACATTTCCACGGAGGAATGACCCACATTTCCCTCCATTACAGTGCCATAAAGTACTGACTGAACCAAGTCTAAAACTTGTTTTCCTATAGTGTACAACAGGTTTAATCATTTTCCTGTGGATATTAACCTAATCTATTAACCACACAATTTTCTTGTGGATATTAACCTAGTCTATTAACTACACACAATTTTCTTGTGGATATTAACCTAGTCTGTTAACCACACAGTTTTCTTGTGGATATTAACCTAGTCTGTTAACCACACAGTTTTCTTGTGGATATTAACCTAGTCTGTTAATCACACACAATTTTCTCGTGGATATTAACCTAGTCTGTTAACCACACAGCATTTTCTTGTGGATATTAACCTAGTCTGTTAACCACACACAATTTCACTCTGCCCGCCTTCCACTTTGATTTACATATTTTATTATCTTTAAAATTGTAATTGTTAACTTTGTTTCGCATGATAATAGATGTATACTATTATTTTTTTTCTCTTTGCAGGTATAGTGAAGTGATTCACTGCTCTCGTGATACACTGGTACTGAGAGTGAGGTATAAGTAGCTGCTGGTACCTTGGTTGTATTGGTAAGTGCTAGTATCCTCTTATATTGGTTAGTACTAGTACCTTGTTGCATTAAGTTCTAGTAACCTTTCATATTTGTTCGTGCTAGTACCTCGTTGTATTGGTTAGTACTAGTACCTCGTTGTATTGGTTAGTACTAGTACCTCGTTGTATTGGTAAGAGCTAGTACCTTGTTGTATTGGTTAATGCTAATACCTTTGTTGTATTGGTAAGTGCTAGTACCCTCTTATATTAGTGCTAGTACCTTTGTTGTATTGGTAAGTGCTAGTATTCTTGATGTATTGGAGAATGCTGCCACACTGTTGAATTGGAAACACTTGTTGTATTGGTAAGATAATACAACACACCCATGTTGTATTGGTAAAGTAATACAACACACCCATGTTATATTGGTAAAATAATACAATATACCCATGTTGTATTGGTAAAATAATACAACACACCCATGTTGTATTGATAAGATAATACAACACACCCATGTTGTATTGGTAAAGTAATACAACACACCCATGTTGTATTGGTAAAATAATACAACACACCCGTGTTGTATTGATAAGATAATACAACACACCCGTGTTGTATTGGTAAAATAATACAACACACCCATGTTGTATTGGTAAAATAATACAACACACCCATGTTGTATTGGTAGTATTTTCGTTTATATGTAATATACTCGAAGTAAATTTGGTGGTTGGCCTTAGACCAGGCAGCTAGAGTACCTGGAGTATACCTGGAGGGAGTTTCGGGGGGTCAATGCCCCCGAAACTCCTTCGGCGGCCCGGTCCGTGATTACACTTGAGAATACCATATTAACAGGCATATATTGATAATTATCAATAGAATTATTTCCAATAATAATAATAATAATAATAATAATGGCTACATCAAGTGGAAAGGAAACTAGGTAAAAATCAAATTCAGGACTTAGGATATAGGTATGTCTCAGGTATGAGGCAAATACCAGATGATTTATGTTGAAGGGGGAAGTTTTTCCCTGTTGGGCTATTGCTGGTATTTTATGGCGCCTCCCAAGGAGTGAGTAAAACCAAGACTCATATATCGTGGCTCTTGCTGAGGGAAGGAGAGTTTTGTGTCAGCATCATCAGCAGCAGCAGCTGCATCAAGTCAGGAGAAAATCGTTGTGGGAAGAAAGTAGCTAAATTGTTATGATGGATAGAGAGAGAACAACTCTCACCATCACTTCTAAAACCACCACTGTTATTACTTTTGTTACAAACACTACTCCCACCTCTGCCACCTCACAGAAGAGCCTGAAGCAGTGTTGGTGATGGTAGTAGTCAAGGGAAATAGGTAAGTTTAGACACAGGTACACATAACTGCAGTTACACAAATTGTCATACAGAAGCAACATATGTGTAAATTACCTAGGATAACCTTCCAAAAAGTCACAGAGACTTATTTATATTGGGGTATTTGAGGGGCAGGGGTAATGCTCATTTGGGTATGGGTATGCCCTCCTAGTTGTACTCAAAGCTAACGCCACCACTCGCTGTTGCGTCACAGCCAGTGAGACAGCTGTGCCACCCCCTCCTGTATAATTCATCACCGATCATCCGTAACAGGTCCACACCAGACCCCTGTGTAATAATCAACTAGAAACAAGAGGGATGGTGTTGTCGTCTATAATTCACACGAGTGTAACACAAGCTGGCCCACACTCTTGCTTCCCTCACCTGGCCACACTTTTGCTCCCTCACCTGATCATGCTCCTAGCTGCCGTACAGGAGGAGCTGGGTAAACTTCTCAGGTAGTTCCTGATCAGCTGTCATACAATTCACACGTGAAACTGCATGCGTCTGGCACTAACACTGGCTGGTACGATAAAGTGTCCCTGTGACAGTGAACCCCGGAATCGTCTTCAGGTAACCACAGACACAACAATAAGTCACAATTCTTGAGGAGGCGCATAGTAACCAACCACAAGAACAAACCGTACCTAACACTGAAGAATCAGTACATCCGAATGAAGGCTTTGGTAACATATTCTGAGGTCAGAGGTCTTCAAGTCTTATTGCAGTAGTAGTAATAGTAGTAGTAGTAGTAGTAGTGACGAGATGGACTTGGTGTTCCTTGATCACCTAGTGGATGAGAGTAACTTTCTCGGTTCAGTAGGCCACTGTCCAAGCCATGATGCAATAAGGAATTATTCAATATCACTTTCGTCACTCTTTGGCCAAGAGAGACTAGTTGATTGGCTGAAATAACACTGTACATTAAAACTAGATCAGTCACTAATAACAGCCAGGGACTGGGGTACATTACGATGCAAGTGACTGAAAGTCATAGTTGGTAAACTATTTACGTAAGAATACGTAATAAGCTGAGCTATACATAAAATTAACACTTCCAAAACCCCTCAAGGAAGGTTCCTTGATGCTGATGAGGGGCTCTTGATCTGGGGAATTGGATCTGTGCTCCAGTTCCCTGAATTAAGCCTGGATACCTTCCACCCCCCTCACAGTTGCTGTATAATCCTACGGGTTTAACACTTCCCCCTTGATTATAATAATAATTACGAGGGTTGGAGAGCCAGGTACAAGATGAAGCCACAACAAACAACTGGGAGAGAAGCAGAGGCTGAGGGAGGGGGGAGGCTGTAATATGAGAGTCAAATATATAGACAGAAAATAGTGACAGTGGATGACTTTATTAAAAGACTGAGCGGAGAACCGCGACTTCTAGAGGAGAACGGTTGAAGTAAATGGTATAAAATACCGACACAATGGAAATAATAAACACATATGCAGTATAATGTGATCCTTTATTGACCAATAAAGGATCACATTATACTGCATATGTGTTTATATTTCCAGGAGAACGGTTATAGGAAGATTCAGATGCTTAATAGATACATCTACCTTACCATTGAAATTAACTTGTAATAAACAACTGTCAGTGGGTAAACAGAAGGGTGGGCGAGGGGCTCGATCTGCGGTCCGTAAATTGACAATCCGACGCTCTACCGTCTAGGCTAACCCAGGCTTCTAATAGGAAGCATTCAGAACAAGTACTTATTGAATTATATTCAGTCAGAGGCACCAACTGTAACCCAACTCAACTTCTTCCTTCAGGAGTTCAGTTGGGTTACAGTTGGTACCTCTGACAGAATATAATACGGTAAGCTTTAGTTCTGGATCCTAGAAGTCTGGGTTATCCTAGAGGGTAGAGCGTCGGACTCTCAATTTACGGACCGCAGTTCGAGCCCCTCGTCCACCTTTCTGATTATTTATCTACCTTACATTTATACCGTCCCTGCTCTTCAATCTTTTCTCTTGCATATTGCCAACGACCTACTTCCTCAGAGACTAGGCCGAGCTTAGAGGACGGAGGATCGAGTCTCCAGCGCTACTTCATGTGAGCAACCTCACTCCTGGGTTGGTCACCCACACTCAGTCGCTCCAAAGAAATTATTAATATATTCCTGTTTGATTTAATTATTAAAATATTTATTCTTTTTGAAGAGTTAATTAAAAATGTTGACGCAATCCATCTGATTTAAAATATTTGATATAACTTAAGCTTTTTTCTTTTTACTTCGGCAAGGTGTTGTAGACACAATAAGAGAACACGGTATCAACATCCGTGGGCAGAACTCTCGAATCTACCTGGAGTCTACCTGGAGGGCATTCCGGGGATCAACGTCCCCGCTGCCCGGTCCAAGACCAGGACTCCTGGTGGATCAGGGCCTGATCAACGAGGCTGTTACTGCTGGCTGCACGCAATCCAACGTATGAACCACAACCCGGCTGATCCGGCACCGTCTTTAGGTATCTGTCCAGCTCCCTCTTGAAGACAACCAGGGGTCTACCGGTAATGCCCCTTATTGCTGGTGGGAGGCTGTTCAACAGTCTTGGGCCCCGGACACTTATTGCGTTTTCTCTTAGTGTACCAGTGACCAAATCAAAGATTCAGCAGGTATGTCACAGGAATCAGCAGGAGATGAGAGGGTAGAAGAAATCTTGAAATCGGTCACAGGTTGAACATTTGCATTTTGACATGATTACTGATCAAGTCTTTCTTTAATATTACCGGGTAAAATGGCAAGTGTATCTTAGGAACTTCAAATCAGTCACAGCATACGTTCGTTTTTCCTTTGTTTCCTGTAATAGTTCTAGCAATATTTATCTTAGAATTTAGGAAGACTAGTGTGATGTCGGGCACCAGGAGCGATGATCCTAGAAACACTGACAGATTTAAGACTTCACTCGAGCTTGCTTGAAGGGCAGAGTATTTTCCTTGGCAGGATATATATCTGCCAAGACCCTGTCTTGTGGATATCGGTATGCGCGCGCACCCTCCACTTAACCAAGCACTCAGCCATCCACAGACAAACAGATAAGACAAGCGCTTTATGCCCCAAAGCACTACGAGGCGGGGATGGATATGCTACGTATAAACCAAGGAAAATACAAGCGGAAATGTGCCCGAGTGCTCTACTGTAAATATATTTGCACATGTCCAGACGTGTAAATTGCATGAAAGTGCTCAGACATATTAACGCTTGCATTTTCCTAAGTAGAACACACACACACACACACACACACACACACACACACACACACACACACACACACACACACACACATATTGCTGGACATTAACATCTCCGTTCACAGCAGTTGAAATTGCAGATCTAACGAATATACAGAGAACCTGTACTGTACATAAAAGTTCCATCAAACTCCTCAACTACTGGGAATGCTTGGAAGCACTTGACTTGTACTCGCTGGAACGCAGGCGAGAGAGATATATCATAATCTACACTTCGAAAATCCTAGAAGGAATGGTCCGGAATCTGCACACAGCAATCACTCCCTACAAAAGTAAGAGACTGGGTAGGCGGTGCAAAATACCCCCAATGAAAAGTAGGGGCGCCATTGGTACACATTGAGAAAACACAATAAGTGTCCGGGGCCCAAGACTGTTCAACAGCCTCCCATCAAGCATTAGGGGAATTACCAATAAGCCCCTGGCTGCCTTCAAGAGGGAGCTGAACAGATACTTAAAGTCGGTGCCGGATCAGCCGGGTTGTGGTTCGTACGTTGGATTGCGTGCGGCCAGCGGTGGCAGCCTGGTTGAGTGGACCCTGATCCACTGGGAGGCCTGGTCGTGGACCGGGCCGCGGGGGCGTTAATCCCCGGAATGCCTTCCAGGTAGACTCCAGGTAGAAAAGGAAGCAGTAGAGAAAGAGGGAATGTTAAGGAATATACAAGTTGAGAGGTGTGTGTACTGAATGCCAGTAGAAATTTGTAAGATTTTCCTGCTGCTCGTGAGATAGGAAGAGAAGTAGTTCTGAGTTGAACCGTTTAACTGACTTCCGTTCCTCTCTCTCTATCACACACACACACACACGAGTATTCACACACACATGAGTACACACACACACACACACACACACACACACAAGCCATCACTATGCCTTGCGCTGGATAACTCATACAGGTTTAGTGCTTCATGAAATACAATTCAATGTGAGCTCTGTCTTTTAATTCCAAGTGAGCAGCGGAAAACGGATCACATGACTGAAAGATATACCAAGTAGTTTGGACATCATCCTGGTGCCAACACATGGTGGTACACTGTGCTCATGCGCCGCCAGTGTGTCATACTCCGTGATTATTCACGATGTTGGAATTGTGTCTCAATATTTTATTGGTTAATCAACAGGGTGTTGTCAGGTAGCGATATTGAAGGAGTTACTGGGTTTTGAGATGAGTGGGCAAGGCTGTTGGTAGCGTGGGAAATGGGTATATGGTGGGTATTCCTAGGAAGGGAGGGTAGGTGAGGGAGAGCAGGTAAGGTGATCTCTCCTCACACACAGACACACTCCTCTACGTCACGCCATGAGATGTATCTTTTTCCATAGCGAAATTAATTGTTAATATTATGTATGAGGTCAGATACAGTTGCTATATTTTATTCTAATATATATTTTAGAGTTTTTTTTTGTTTTATGTTATGATTGTACCACAAGAAATCCCTTTAATTGTCTATACCTGAGGTAATGTCCAGGTCCTAGAGGGTATTCCGGGGATCAACGCCCCCGCGGCCAGGTCCACGGCCAGTCCCCCCCGGTGAATCAGGACCAGTGGATCAGGCTGTTACTGCTGGCCGCGCTCGCGCGCGCTCACACACACACACACACACACACACACACACACACACACACACACACACACACACACACACACACACACACACACACACACACACACACGAGTGCTCACATGGGCACCCTTGAACACCTTCGAAACACCTTTGAAGGTCGTTTTTAAACTAATTTCATCGCAACCCACTTGTATCATCTTTTTTTTCGGTAACTCTGGTTCGACTACGTTGCCCTCATCAATTACCAACAAATTTTGCTCGTTTTAACTGGTGTCATCGCTGTAACCAGGATTTCACGGAAAACTCTATGACACACACGCACGCACGCACACACACACACACACACACACACACACACACACACACACACACACACACACACACACACACACACGCGCGCCCGCACACACACACGCGCACACACACGCGCGCACGCACGCGCACACGTGCACACGCACACGTACACACACACATGCGCACGCACGCATACGCACGCACGCGCACGCACGCGCGCACACGCACACACACGCACACACACACACACACACACACACACACACACACACACTCAGACACATACACATACACACACACACACACACACACACACACACACACACACACACACTCGCAAATACAACAGGCCTAGTGTCTAATCGACATGTGCCTAGGACAAAATGGACAAAATGGACAAAATGGTAACTAACACACACACACACACACACACACACACACACACACACACACACACACACACACACATACACACACACACACACACACACACACACACACACACACACACACACACACACCTAACACGGACGTGTGCGTGTGCAGTATGATCACAGTAAACCGCTGTCACAATATACAAAACTGCTGTGAATATATATATATATATATATATATATATATATATATATATATATATATATATATTGATAAATCTAGGCCTCTACGATGACAGGATTTATAAAGAAAATACATTTTTTTTTATCTGCTGTTCCGGAGGCGCGGAAGAAATTCGTTTATTTGTTTTTTCCTTGAGTGAGTTCTCTGAATTTATATTGACTCTGGATTATCAGGGAGGGAGAAAGTCAGGGTGGATGGCGGAAGCGAGAAGAAAGTAAGAGAAGATGGAAGAAGGCATAAAGGAAGGACGTGAGGAGAGAGACAAGCAAGGGTCGAAGAAAAGAGGTGAGGAAGGAAAGGATGAAGGAAGGAAAGAAGAGAGGGGTTGAAAGGAGGAGGTAAGAGAGAGGACGGGAGGGAAGAAAGATGGTGCTAAGACAGGAAAGGACGAAGGGAAATAAAGAAGGTTGTATTAAAAGAAAGGTGAGCAGAGAACATGGAAGATAGGAAGGATATAAGATGGTAAAGGAAGGAAGTAAACAGATAGTTAAGGAGAGAGGTTGGTTGCTTGACAGGAAACGAAGAAAAAATAGCAATTTTTTATATTTTATACACTAAAATTATTTTAAATATGTACCTTGTGGGGCTGCGGAGAACCAACAGCAACAGCCTGGTTGATCAGGCAGGCACCAGACAAGCCTGGCCCATAGCCGGGCTCCGGGGATAGAAAAAAACTCTCAGAACTCATCAAAGGTATATCAAAGGTAATGTTGTGCACCAGCTGGAGGTGCTAAAGGCAGCCAGCCCACAAGTACGTAACAGAAGCACATGGAATAGGTTAGGTTAGGTGAGATTTGTCAGGAAAGAGAACAAATGTTTCCTGACGCCGGTCTTAGTCATATCATGACCCGCCACTGGAACTTTTGGTCATCTGACCGGAACCTTCTACTGGCTTACCAGTCCACCCCTTTAAAATTTAAGATTATAATTCAACATGGAATGAGTGATGATGAGAGTGTTTCTTCTTTTTTGGGTCACCTTGCCACGGTGGGAAACGGCTGACCTGTTAAAAAAAATCAACAGTAACGTTTCACCCAGCTTCAAAAGATTCTCATTGAGCGAAACGCTACTGAAGGCTTTCAGGTGTCTTCGTTATGTGAACTGTCTCGGAGGAGGAAACTTGAGTAACCTAGAGTTTCTGAACAGCCAGGCTGTGGTGCCTACATTGGACACAGTCCTGCCCGCACCAGCAGTGTGATTGATCAGGCCATTAACCAGGAAGTTTGGCTCGGGAACAAGCCGCGGGGGGCGATGACTCCCAAAATAATTAAATAGTTAACAGGTGTAGTGCATAGGCATGCAACTGTCATCATATTATCCTGTTGAAGGCATTGAATATCTCAGCTACTCCACTTGTACAAGACAGGACGAACACATGTTGAGCGAGCTTTACTTGGGACAACGTTTCGCTCTGTGTAGAGAGAAACGTTGTCGCTAGAAAAAGATTTTACAGTTTTGGTCATTTTGCTCCACTTGTGTTGGAGTAGCCTCGTAATGTGCGTTTTTTTTTTTTTTTGACATTAGAACATAAACCAGGAATGTAGTGATTGTCGTTGTCTTTATATTGTTCAGTAGAATATAAGATTGTAGCAGCTTGACTGTGAGAGAGGTGCTTGATGATACGCTCTCTCTCTCTCTCTCTCTCTCTCTCTCTCTCTCTCTCTCTCTCTCTCTCTCTCTCTCTCTCTCTCTCTCTCTCTCTCTCTCTCTCTTGCACAGGGTTCTACAAGGTTAGGTTAAGGTTCCTTACTTTATTTACAAGCGAAGAGCTCATTTGAAAGCCTTTTTATTTTTATGAGACATTTAAATATGGTGCAGGATGAAATTGAAGCTATCTCACCAGACGGAGGATCGAGCCTCCAACACGTCTTGCGCTGAATGACTCACTTGGGTTTAGCGCTTAACATGGATTAATTCAATTTTTTTAACTCACTCTCTCTCTCTCTCTCTCTCTCTCTCTCTCTCTCTCTCTCTCTCTCTCTCTCTCTCTCTCTCTCTCTCTCTCTCTCTCTCTCTCTCTCTCTCTCTCTCTCCCTCTCTCATACAACACAGCTTCAATAATTAGTATTTACCAGAGGTAATCTTAGCAACATTTCCTGATGTTGACGTGCCTGCCATGGTCTGCAACACTAGTAACATCACCCGAATGCTCTCCTCACCTCATTATCAACATTTTACATAATGTACCTCAATAAACAATTTATTGGCAATGTTGCAACCAGAGGCACTTCACACCCAATTTGATGGTGATAGAATTTTGAATGTGTAATGAAGATTGGTACGGCCAGCGCCAACCAGTGAGGTAATTAAAGCTGAAATTTGTTTATTGATGAGTTGAGCTTTGAAGCTTCGATGGAATGTGTTAAATTAGTGCTAGTGAGGGAGGTTGCTGATCAGCCAGGTTGTGGTTGGTGAGGGAGGTCGCTGATCAGCCAGGGTATTGTTGGCGAGGGAAGTCCCTGATCCATCGGACTGTGTGAACCTAGCACCAACAGTCTGATTGATTAGTTGTCAATCAACTTATATTGATTATAAATTCACAGAATTTACCTTGCATCTTAACATTTTCACGAGACAGACAGGAAGGCCTGACAGTACTGCCAGAGTGCAAAACGTTTATTAGGCTTCTGTTTCACATAGGGGCACCATCACTTGCCATCACCATTATTTGCACTCGCCTATTTGTGGTTACAGGGGGTTGAGTCACAGCTCCTGGTCCCGCCTGTTTGCTGGTTGCTACTATACTACATCACTTGTCATCACCATTTGTCATCATCACTTGTCATCACCATCACTTGTCATCACCATCATTTGCGCTCACCTATTAGTGGTTGCAGGGGTTGAGTCACAGCTCCTGGTCCCGCCTGTTTGCTGGTTGCTACTATACTACTACATCACTTGTCATCACCATTTGTCACCATCACTTGTCATCAACATCACTTGTCATCAACATCACTTGTCATCACCATCACTTGTCATCACCATCACTTGTCATCATGAGCATAATAAACAGCAAACAAAATAATTAAAAAAATAATTATATATGAGGGATTAGTGAGAATATTTTTGAAACATTTATCTGACATATTGTATTTATATAGTCACCCGCAAATAATTTATTATTATTATTATTATTATTATTATTATTATTATTATTATTATTATTAAAAACATTAAACCAGTGTGATTCATACAAACAATACTAAATGCAGCACAAATACCCTCTCCTCTGTCTGCCTCTCTCTCTCTCTCTCTCTCTCTCTCTCTCTCTCTCTCTCTCTCTCTCTCTCTCTCTCTCTCTCTCTCTCTCCACAGAGTACATAATCAAAACTTTTAGCCGTTCCCAATAGTTCAAATGCTTTATTTGCTCAATACAAGCTGTTAATGATCTGTGTGTTCCAGCTGTGATATCTCTCCCGCCCTGACTGATGCCTCCACCACCAAACACTGCTTCAATTAAGACAGCAGAAGCCATTTGTACAGCGTCATCATTGGCAATATTTCTCTTGTTATGAAAGTTCTATTTTTTTTCAAATTGATAGTCATCCTGTGTTTTGTATGTCATGTCTCCTTGAGTTTCTCATTATCTCTCCATCTGAGCAATTGGAATATGTCACCACTGATCTAGGAACAGTGAGTCCTAACCATAATTTTTAAAGAGGTTGAGGGGTAAGCCAGTAGAAAGCCTCGGTCAGGTCACCAAAAGCTGTGGGTCATCATATGACTAAGATCCGCGTCAAGAAACACTTGTCCTATTTCATAACAAACCTTACCTAACCATTGGTCAGGCTGTGATTTTCTTATACCTGCCAGACTAGGCTTATATCCGCTAGTAAAAGAGTTAATCCTTCGGTTACAACTAGACTGGCATGGTGTTGTAAAGAGTGGCTCAAAACCTGGGAGCCTGATATACTTGATCAGTCAACTTCTGCTTCTATGGACATTTTCTTGGTTATTTTTGTATCGTCGTTCAGTGATGCTGAGAAGGTGTGGCGAGTGTTTTGTTTTATCACTATCTGCTGTGAGGACGAGAGACAGTGAAGACACCAAGAAAGTGCCTTCAGCTACTGAGTTTTTTACGTTGATGAGGCTGAATATTTTTATACATTACTTTGTCTTTAATTTGTTATAAAACTGCCTACTTTCCCCGTTTTACCAACTGACCTTATTGTTAGTCTATGCTAACCTCCCTGTGGTGCATATATATACCTAGTTGGATGAATTTTATGGTAGCCAGATGGCCCAGTGGTTAACGCACTGTCCTAGTGTTTTACGACTCACTCACTGTGGGTTCTAACCCCACTTGTACGTTTTTTTTATTTTACCTTATTGTATGTGTTGTCACACCGTCATCGCCTTTGTCGAATACCTTCGCAAAATCCCTATAATAATAATAATAATAATAATAATAATAATAATAATAATAATAATCTTTATTTCTACAAGTACATGTACAAGGTATATAGGCCTACCTGGAGTTTACCTGAAGAGAGTTCCGGGGGTCAACGCCCCCGCGGCCCGGTCTGTGACCAGGCGGCCTGGTGGATCAGAGCCTGATCAACCAGGCTGTTACTGCTGGCTGCACGCAAACCAACGTACGAGCCACAGCCCGGCTGATCAGGAACTGACTTTAGGTGCTTGTCCAGTGCCAGCTTGAAGACTGCCAGGGGTCTGTTGGTAATCCCCCTTATGTGTGCTGGGAGGCAGTTGAACAGTCTCGGGCCCCTGACACTTATTGTATGGTCTCTTAACGTGCTAGTGACACCCCTGCTTTTCATTGGGGGGATGGTGCATCGTCTGCCAAGTCTTTTGCTTTCGTAGTGAGTGATTTTCGTGTGCAAGTTCGGTACTAGTCCCTCTAGGATTTTCCAGGTGTATACAATCATGTATCTCTCCCTCCTGCGTTCCAGGGAATACAGGTTTAGAAACCTCAAGTGCTCCCAGTAATTGAGGTGTTTTATCTCCGTTATGCGCGCCGTGAAAGTTCTCTGTAGCACTCACTGTAGCGTGACTATCAGCGTGCCTCGTTGTGCTCCCGGTTTTCTGGTGTTTTCACGGTCGCTCTTACGTGCTAGAACTTTAATTTGTGTCATCAATCCTATACGATACATCCCTCTAGCGCCTGGAACCAATCTTGGGCGGAAAACATTATATACTGAGTCAAAAAAGGAGAATTAGTGTGCATTACCTAGCAGAGTTTACTGCCAGAGGGGAATCATAGGCCTGTTTCCCGTGTGGAAAAAATAATAATAATTGAACTTTGTGTCAGAGGAAAGAAAGTCTCCCTGAAAGCATTGAGTATACATAGTGTATAGTGTATACTACAGTGGCTCCCTAGTATATTGATGATAAAGGCTAAAGTGTCATTTGAAAACAGGTGAATTTGTAAATGAAGTGATAAGCCTATAGAGGCAGGTGCCAGAAGTCGCCAGAAACTTACCACAGGTCAGCTGTTTTTAATAATCTTCCTGGCCTGCTAGTGTACTCGCATATAATCTAGTGATACCAGTGAATAGCAGAATACAGTGTTGTAGTAGCAACTAACCAGTATTATAATGGTACTTAGTGGAGTGGAGTGACTTTCATTAGTTTCTTTTTCTTGAAATACGAGACGTTACTGTGAATTTCATATAACCTGTAGTTACCAGCGGTCGCAATATACACAACGAGAAGCAATTATTACTACAGAAAAAGCGTCCTTCCTCCAAAATTTGCACCAGTCAACTATAGTGATAATATAGCATTTATTGTGGTGGAGACGGAAAAACAAAAATAGAAAAGCCAGATACAGCGATTGATAAACAAAGAGGTCGACTGTACGTCATTGTAGGAGCTGCCAGATATCACCGGCTCTTCAACACGCAAGTTATACTTTTGTATCAGTCAAATCACATATTACTCGGGTAGATAATTTCCAGTAGATCCTTCATGTGTTAGCTCAAATCACCGACCAGTATGTTTTAAATAAGTGACCCACTGATCAGAGCAGATCGACTGGTCCGAACCCTTGACTGGTCCGAACCCTTGACTGGTCCGAACCCGGGACTGGTTTCAAACAGTTTCGTTGGACAATAAAGCAGACTGTAAACGGATGGGTTTGTAGGCGCCCTTATAAACACAAACATTAAAAATCAGGAACGTGACGGTAAGCTGTCCAATATACAAAAAGAGTTAGAAACAGAAATACAAATAGCTAGAGCTTCATTTAAGGTTATTAATATAATATTCAAGAGGTTGCTAGTAGACTTGCAGTAAATCAACCATTCAAATCATTATGAAGCTGTGTGTAGTCTGTGGTCAGTCAAACAAACGGGCTACCACATGGATAAATTGTCATTTTTGTGGAAATTGGTGTCACGCTCCTTGTGCAGATATCCCAGAACTAGCTACAAGCAGTATTAAAACAGAGAAGTGTTTTTGGGTATGCCCAAATGAGGAAAATCTGTGGACTAAAATCACAAGGGTATTAAAAGAGGATAACATCAAAGCTGCTTTCATAGAAAACCTGGAAGCTTTCTACAACAGATGGGAACATAAAAAGTCCGGGCTGAATGGTACTGCCCTTGATACTGGCCATGTAGTCACAAACTGTAAGGCTGGAGGTGATGTCCTGGTAGTCAGTAAATGTGGGGCTGATAGTGCTGTCCTGGGAGACAGTAATGGTGAAGCTGGAGGTGCTGTCCTGGGAGACAGAAATGGTGAAGCTGGAGATACTGTCCTGGGAGACAGTAATGGTGAAGCTGGAGATTTTGTCCAGGTAGTCGGGAATTATACGCAGGAAGGAATACATATAAATGACCTCATAGAGGACAGGAGCCATAGTAGGGAAACAAGTGTAGTCAAAGATAAGATAAAACCAATATTGCAAACCAGAAATACCGCAGGAAATAGCAAACAAGAGGACTCCAATAGCAATAGTGAGGATAAATTACCAAAAACAACTGGTGGGAGCTCCATTGTTGGTGCTAAGGAGGATAGGAATAAGACAGGGAAACATGCACCAACAGGGAATACAGTCACAGAAACCCAAGGCAAACGGAAACCAAGCCTGTGCACATACTATGCACTTGGTATCTGCTGGCATGGGAAATCTGGAAAAACAGATGGGACATGCAACTATGACCACCCTAGAAAATGTCATGCCCATATGACAACAGGAAAATGCAAACTCCCTTCCTGTAAGCTTTTTCACCCTGAAATGTGTACCTCTTCAGTACAGGAAAGACTGTGCTATAACTTAAATTGCCAGGCATACCATCTAAAGGGGACAAAAAGATACAAAACATCCAGGCCATGGGAAAACCTGGGTAGCCACAGCCACTCAAGAGGGAGAGGTTTTTTAGTGCCAGGAAGGAAAAAAAACTGGCAGGAAATGGCAGAAATCGTACACCAAATCCAGTCATTCCTGGAGTGGAACCACAGTCGATGGCCTCCACTCCAAACCAACAGATACAGATACTAATGCCGGAAAAAAAATCCCCCCCCAGTACCAACAATACCACCAGTCCGATAACATTCTTCTTTGCAAATATACAGGGTCTAAAGCCAGCAATAAACAACAAAATACCTTTCATCCGTGGACTGCTTGCAGAGGCAAAGGCAATGTTCGCGGCTTTCACTGAGACCCACATAAAGGATCACTTGGACAACGAAATATGGATCCCAGGTTACAACCTATACAGATGTGACAGAGTGAACAGGCAAAAGGGGGGGGGGTTGGCCTGTACATTGCAGAGTCACTTGTTTGCACAGAACTGCTTAATGCCTCAAATGACGTAGTGGAAGTTTTAGCAGTAAAGGTCGAGAACCAAAACCTAGTCATTGTGGTAGTCTACAAGCCTCCGGATGCAACATCCCAGCAATTCCAGGAACAGCTGTTAAAAATTGACCACTGTCTGGAAAATCTTCCAGCTCCTGCACCCAACATCTTGCTCCTGGGGGATTTCAACTTAAGGCACCTAAAATGGAGGAATATAGCAAATAATATTGTTGCAGTAATAACACCAGGAGGCAGCTCTGATGAAAACTCACACTCACACGAGCTTTTAAATCTCTGCACAAAATTCAATTTAAACCAGCAAATAATAGAGCCTACTAGACTGGAGAATACACTAGACCTCATCTTCACTAACAATGATGATCTGATAAGAAATGTCACCATATCAAAAACAATATACTCAGATCACAACATAATTGAGGTTCAGACATGTATGCGTGGAGCCCCAGACCGACAAAATGAGACTAGTCACGAGGGAGCATTCACCAAATTCAACTTCAATAACAAAAACATAAAGTGGGACCAAGTAAACCAAGTCCTAACCGATATAAGCTGGGAAGATATACTAAGCAACACAGACCCAAACTTATGCCTAGAACAGATTAACTCGGTGGCACTCGATGTATGCACAAGGCTTATTCCTCTAAGAAAAAGGAGGAGTAGATGTAAAATAGAAAGAGACAGGCGCTCCCTTTACAGGCGACGGAAAAGAATAACAGAGCGGCTAAAAGAGGTCAATATATCAGAAATGCGCAGGGAGACACTGGTCAGAGAAATAGCAAGCATCGAACTTAAGCTAAAAGAATCCTTTAGGAGTCAGGAATCGCGGGAAGAACTAAAAGCCATAAATGAAATCGAAAGAAACCCAAAGTATTTCTTCTCCTATGCCAAATCAAAATCGAGAACAACGTCCAGTATTGGGCCCCTACTTAAACAAGATGGGTCCTACACAGATGACAGCAAGGAAATGAGTGAGCTACTCAAGTCCCAATATGACTCAGTTTTTAGCAAGCCGCTAACCAGACTGAGAGTCGAAGATCAAAATGAATTTTTTATGAGAGAGCCACAAAATTTGATTAACACAAGCCTATCCGATGTTATCCTGACGCCAAATGACTTCGAACAGGCGATAAATGACATGCCCATGCACTCTGCCCCAGGGCCAGACTCATGGAACTCTGTGTTCATCAAGAACTGCAAGAAGCCCCTATCACGAGCCTTTTCCATCCTATGGAGAGGGAGCATGGACACGGGGGTCGTCCCTCAGTTACTAAAAACAACAGACATAGCCCCACTCCACAAAGGGGGCAGTAAAGCAACAGCAAAGAACTACAGACCAATAGCACTAACATCCCATATCATAAAAATCTTTGAAAGGGTCCTAAGAAGCAAGATCACCACCCATCTAGAAACCCATCAGTTACACAACCCAGGGCAACATGGGTTTAGAACAGGTCGCTCCTGTCTGTCTCAACTACTGGATCACTACGACAAGGTCCTAAATGCACTAGAAGACAAAAAGAATGCAGATGTAATATATACAGACTTTGCAAAAGCCTTCGACAAGTGTGACCATGGCGTAATAGCGCACAAAATGCGCGCTAAAGGAATAACAGGAAAAGTTGGTCGATGGATCTATAATTTCCTCACTAACAGAACACAGAGAGTAGTCGTCAACAGAGTAAAGTCCGAGGCAGCTACGGTGAAAAGCTCTGTTCCACAAGGCACAGTACTAGCTCCCATCTTGTTCCTCATCCTCATATCCGACATAGACAAGGATGTCAGCCACAGCACCGTGTCTTCCTTTGCAGATGACACCCGAATCTGCATGACAGTGTCTTCCATTGCAGACACTGCAAGGCTCCAGGCGGACATCAACCAAATCTTTCAGTGGGCTGCAGAAAACAATATGAAGTTCAACGATGAGAAATTTCAATTACTCAGATATGGTAAACATGAGGAAATTAAATCTTCATCAGAGTACAAAACAAATTCTGGCCACAAAATAGAGCGAAACACCAACGTCAAAGACCTGGGAGTGATTATGTCGGAGGATCTCACCTTCAAGGACCATAACATTGTATCAATCGCATCTGCTAGAAAAATGACAGGATGGATAATGAGAACCTTCAAAACTAGGGAGGCCAAGCCCATGATGACACTCTTCAGGTCACTTGTTCTATCTAGGCTGGAATATTGCTGCACTCTAACAGCACCTTTCAAGGCAGGTGAAATTGCCGACCTAGAAAATGTACAGAGAACTTTCACGGCGCGCATAACGGAGATAAAACACCTCAATTACTGGGAGCGCTTGAGGTTTCTAAACCTGTATTCCCTGGAACGCAGGAGGGAGAGATACATGATTATATACACCTGGAAAATCCTAGAGGGACTAGTACCGAACTTGCACACGAAAATCACTCACTACGAAAGCAAAAGACTTGGCAGACGATGCACCATCCCCCCAATGAAAAGCAGGGGTGTCACTAGCACGTTAAGAGACCATACAATAAGTGTCAGGGGACCGAGACTGTTCAACTGCCTCCCAGCACACATAAGGGGGATTACCAACAGACCCCTGGCAGTCTTCAAGCTGGCACTGGACAAGCACCTAAAGTCAGTTCCTGATCAGCCGGGCTGTGGCTCGTACGTTGGTTTGCGTGCAGCCAGCAGCAACAGCCTGGTTGATCAGGCGCTGATCCACCAGGAGGCCTGGTCACAGACCGGGCCGCGGGGGCGTTGACCCCCGAAACTCTCTCCAGGTAAACTGGAGGGAGTGTGAAAGCAGCAAATGTATATAGATATATGGGAGTAGACATATTGGCAGACTGATTTTTGAAAGAAGAGGTAAAGCATAGAATAGACATGGGGAAAAAAAAGGTAGATACCTGTTGAAAAAAAAAGTTTATCTATGTTGAAAAAAAAAACCTGAAATACCCACACTTTTATATGGGTGTGAGGCATAAACTTTAAATGATGCAGCAAGGAGGAGGCTGGAGGCAGAGATGTCATGTTTAAGAGTAGGCCTAGCTGACATCAGTGACATACTATATAAAAAGCCCCTGGTTATGCACATGATTTCGAGAAAATTAGGTCAGTTTTGTTCCCAGAATGCGACCCACACCAGTCGACTAACACCCAGGTACCTGTTTTACTGATAGGTGAACAGGGACAGCAGATGTCTTAAGAAAACACGTCTTAATGTTTCCACCCGTCCCCGCGATCGAACCACGGACCTCAGTGTGTGAGCTGAGTTCGCAAGCAATCGAGCTACGGGACACCTGGAGTATACTTGGAGGGTATTTCAGGGTCAACGCCCCCGCCGACCGATCCATAACAACATTTAATTTTTTTTTCTAGGTTTAGCATCTGTGACAAGCATAATCTTCCCACTCGAAATCCATGTTTTTCCAGTGTTTAGCGCACTGTCCCGAGAATTTTAGGACTCCCTTGCCATGGGTTCGAACCCTTAGTGACATACTAATACGCATTATGAGAGATACTAAGAGGCATGCACTAGATACTGGTAGACATACAGTAGATACTGGTAGACATACAGTAGATACTGGTAGACATACAGTAGATACTGGTAGACATAATAGATAATGATAGACATACAGTAGATATTGGTAGACATACAGCAGATACTGGTAGATATACAGCTGATACTGATAAACATACAGTAGATACTGGTAGACATACGGTAGATACTGGTAAACATAGATTAAATCATGGAAGGGAGAATAAGAGAAGATAGATCGGATAGCGATTTTGTCAGTGCAAAACTTGGCTTTTTAAGACACTGTAAACAATTGCTTTTTGAGTTGCTTGTAATCTATTGATCTACTGTCATTGTTACACAAATATCCTGGACACGGAAGAGAGAAGCTTACGACGACGTTTCGGTCCGACTTGGACCATTTACAAAGTCACACTAACACAAAAGAGTGAGGGAGCCAGTGTACATAGCCGATGGGGAGATGGGGACAGGGACGGGACCAGGAGAGGAAGAAAAGGAGGTATTAGTAAGTCTGATATTGCGGGTTATTTGTGTATTGTTCAAGTCATGGTATTGTGCATTTTTGTTTTGTTGTCGTTGTTGATCTGTCGTGTTCCTATTTTCTGTTGTCATTGCACGTTTATCATAGATTTAGCCATCTCGTTATTTCCCCTCGTAACTATCTACAAGGGGAACTTATAAGTTCCTCAGATCAGTTCCTGATCAGCCGGACTGTGGTGTCTACCTGGGTCTTCGTACTGTTAGCACCAAGATTCTGATTGACCAGACCATCAGCCAGGAGGTCTGGTCAGATCTGACACGTGTGGTGGCTATACAGGCCTGCAGGCTGCCGCTAGCAACAACAGCTTCATTGATCAAGCGGCCAGCAAAGAAATCTTGCTTCACACGTGAATGCGAGAGTATAACCCTGGATATCAGTTGCTGCCAGGTCAAGGAAGCCTGGCTTCAGGCCGGGCTGCGAGGTATCCTCCTTCATGTATATACCTGAAGGATACCTGAAAGAAGCTTCCATTGGGCAGTGACCCCGCGGACTGCAGAAACCCTTGAAACTGGTCACGGGTACGTTACAGGTACGATACAGGTTTGTTCTGTGAATAATTCAGAACTTTATAACTCATCAATAACTTCCTCTTCGTAGTTGTGTGAAACTTTATATTTCAATATTAATGAGAACCGGTATACGAATTTGCATATTGATGAGGGCCATAAACTAATGCATAAAAATGTATATAATTTATATATTGCCTGCTTTATCTGATGAATATTAATAATAGTCGTAGGTTGAGTATTTTAATTTGTTAAATATTGATGTTAGTTGTGAGTTTGTATAGTTTGTGATACAAATTCACACTTGGAGAACACTGTGTTGACATTCCGGAACGGAAATGAAGGCTTTCATTTAATCTGTACAAATTCTTACTGCTAGTCTCGCATCAACTACTGTGTGATAGCTAGGTTTTGATATCATAGGTTTCTAGAGTTTAAATTTTGCCGCCGAAGTGGCTAGTATATCCTGTGAGCTGCAACCTGAGAGCATGTGGATATACAAAATAACTAGGAACTAGACCTCTGAAGAGTTAACAAGGAGTACATCTAGATACATATCTACAGTTTGCTTAGTCTGTTATAAGCAAATTTAAGATATTTGCTTAAAATATCTGATATTTTATTTCCTTTAATATGATACTTTGACAAGTCACATATACTATCTATATTCCTTAAAAAAGTGAGCAGTCAGGCATATAGTGTTTCTTGACTGGTGCTCGCCTGGTTGACCAGGCAAGCACCAGTCAAGCCTGCTCAATGGCCGGGCTCTGGGAATTCAAAAACTCTCGTAACTCATCAAAGGTATATCAGAGGTATTTTTGCCTACCTTTGTGATTATTAATTTTGCATGCATTTTGAGAGTCATTACTCCATGGTCACATTTGTCGAAGGCTTTCACGAGACCTAGGCGCGTTTCTTCTGCCATTCGTGTGGGTTCCCATATATCAGATGCGAAAAGGCAGGAACAACCTACTCCAAATCCGTATGGTTCCTGTTGTTGTTCCTGTACCTGGCATTCGCCCTGTTTGTGCAGCTAATATTGCTGCAGATAGCGTTGCTGTTCCTGCTGCAGATATATCTGTTGTTATTGATTTCTCTTGCTTTCAGCCCCATAATATGGCATATCTATAAAAAAAGACGAGCATAGGCAGATGACTTTTATTTGGGAACGTACCGGAAAGAGGGACAGTGGAGCTACTGGGAAGGTGTCTGATGTAGATAAATGATTCGGAGAACTAATAGGTTGATAAATTAGACATATGTAAAACGCTTAGGTACCTTTATTGTGGCGAAACGTTTCTACAATGAAGATACCTAAGTGTTGCACATGTGTCTTAATTTATCAGGGTTTCTAATGTTATCTCTATCTCTTACACAGGATTTTACAAGGTCAGGTTAAGGTTCCTAACTTCATTTACATACTATGAGCTGTTACCTACATCAGCTCTCTCTCTCTCTCTCTCTCTCTCTCTCTCTCTCTCTCTCTCTCTCTCTCTCTCTCTCTCTCTCTCTCTCTCTCTCTCTCTCTCTCTCTCTCTGTCCCTCAGCACTCAATTTTGGAAGGCAGCACACACACCATTTTTAGTGATGCCAGGGAGCACCCACAGTCCCCTGCGTGTCCTTGTTAGTGGGAACCACCAAGAGGGTTTTTATATTGCGCTCTTCACGACTCTTTATTTTATATTTGTCGTTGCAGAGTGTTGTGGTAGAGTGACCGCCGTTCGTTGTCTGTCGGTGGGTCGTCTATTGTCTATTTGGTTGTCTCCACCGCTAAATTTCAGTTGCTCCCCTGTCGAAAAAAAATCAAGGAAATTAAAGCTGTGTAAAACTCAGTAGAACGTAAGATTAGCGTGAAGGACTCGGGAATGGTAATGTTAGAAGGTATTACTTTTGAAAAAATAAGGAAATAAAAGCTGGAATGGAATATAAAATTCAGTAGGACGTAAGATTAACGTAAGGGACTCAGGAGTGATAATGTTTGAAGTGGCAACAATGTTATCACAATGCAAGGAAAATGATGGGCTGGAAAACTAGAGCTTTCAGAACAAGAGATACCAAGCCTATGGTGATACTTTTTAAGTCTCTTGTTTTCCCTGGACTGGAATATTACTGCACAACTTTGGAAGTCACTTGTTCTCGGGGGACTGAAATATTACTGTACAATAACAGCCCCTTCCAGGGCAGGCGAAATTCCGAGAAGACCTAATTTATTGAAAATGCTGGAAGTCTCTCGCATTGTATTAATTTGAAGGCAGGCGAGAAAAATGCATCATAATTTACACGTGAAAAAGTCTAGAGAGTTTGGTCCCAAGTTTGCACGCTGAAATCACTCTCCATAAAACCAGGAAATTCTTGATCAGGTGCAGCTGTATGACCCTTGTGGGTTTAGCGCTTAGTTTTGATTGCAGTAATAATATAAGGTGCGAAATACCCGTAATGAAAAGTAGAACTGTAATGACTGTACTATGTTATGACTCAGTAAGTGTAAAGATACCAAGACTTTGCAGTGGGGGGAGGGGAGTTATCAACAGACCAGTTCCTGATCAACCGGGCTGTGGTATATGCGTTGTAGTGCGTGCGACTAGCATCAGTTCCTTGTTAATCTGGTTGTGGACCGGCAGGACTGATATGGAGCCGGGATTTTATTGGAGGGGGCGGTAACCCCCCAAATTACCTTCAGGAAACACGTAATCATGTCATGCAGTTTCCTCCATCATGCCCCACCATCTCTCTCTCGTACAGTTATTCCACTGAGTCTTTTTTCTCTCCCTCCAGCTCCCATCATCCTACACACACACACACACACACATACATAGCTTTAAGATGAGGTATAATAAAGCTCATGGAGCAGGAAGAGTGACCCAGTAGTGGCCAGTGAAGAGGCAGGGCCAGGAGCTATGACTCGATCCCTGCAACCACAACTAGGTGAGTACACACACATACACATACACACACACACACACACACACACACACACACACACACACACACACACACACACACACACACACACACACACACACACACACACACACACTAGGTGAGTACACATACATCATCCTTCACAATCCCCCAGACTCCCTCAGCTTGCGGGGAGCTGTACCTGTTGCTGAATATTTCTGGGTGCCACGGCGAGATCTTCGGCTGTTTCCAGGAGAAAAGTTCCCGTCTCTTGATTTATTTCCTCCACTGAAGTATCGAAATCTCTCACACAGACACACAGCCTTCCATTGTCCAGAAGAATTCCCATTTTCCTTTTAATGAGGCTTTTGATGTATCTCCCTCGTTTTCTTTCGTGGAGGCTTCTTTCCTGAGATGGAGTCTTCTCCCCTGAGGTGGAGGCTCCTCCCCTGAGGTGGAGGCTCCATCCCTGAGGTAGAAGCTCCTCCCCTGAGGTGGAGGCTCCTCCCTTGAGGTGGAGGCTTCTTTCCTGAAGTGGAGGTTTCCTTCCTGAAGTGGAAGTTTCTTTCCTGAGGTGGAGGCTTCTTTCCTGAGGTGGAGGTTTCTTTCTTGAGGTGAGGGCTTCTCCTCTGAGGTGGAGGCTGCTCCCCTGAGGTGGAGCCTTTCCCCGTGAGGTGGAGGCTTACAGATGCGGTCATTAATTCCCAAGTTTTACAGAGGTGACGCGTGCTGCTCAGGAACTTCCAACATCTGGATGGGTTCTGCAGTTTTATTGTGACCGGAATGTAACAGGAACTGCTACTGTGGCAACAACAGCAGTAGCAGCAACAGCATCACAGAAGTAGCATCAGCATCACAGAAGTAGCAACAGCATCACAGAAAGGCATCTTGATTAATTAATCTCCACACGGTTTTACAAAGGGGCGCTCTTGCCTAACGAATTTACTAACTTTTTTCACCAAGGTATTTGAGGAGATAGATCATGGTAATGAATACGAGATTGTGTATATGGACTTCAGTAAGGCTTTTGATAGAGTTCCACATTAGAGGCTATTGAGGAAAATTAAGGCACACGGAATAAGAGAACATTTTTCCTGGGTAGAGGTGAGGTTAACAGATAGGCAGCAGAGAGTTTGATGGGGAGAAATCCAAGTGGGGGCGCGTCACGACTGGTGTTCCACAGGGGTCAGTGCTGGGCCCTGTGTTGTTCTCAATTTGTATAAACGACATTGATGAAGGAATAAATAGCGACATAAGCAAGTTTGCTGATGACATCAAAATAGGTCGCTTAACTCATTCTCATGAGGTCATTAGAGCACTCCAAGAAGATTTGAATAGACTGATGCAGTTTAATATAGACAAATGCAAAACTAAACATTGGACAAGAAAATACCCATGTCATATATAAACTAAATAATGTAGATCTTAATATTACTGATTGCGAAAAGGATTTGGGAGTTCTGGTTAGCAGTAATCTAAAACCAAGACAATAGTGCATAAGTGTTTGCAATAAAGCGAACAGAATCCTTGGCTGTATGTATAATGTTCGCCAAGACCGTAGTCCTGGCACGGGTCTCAATCTTAAGATGACCCGTCTTCATATCCTTGGCTTCATATCAAGGAGCATAAATAGGAGTCCTCAGGGACCTGACTTGCTTGGGCCAGTGGCTTAGGCCGGTGGACGACTTGGACCTGCCTCGCATGGGCTGGTAGGCCTGCTGCTGTGCTCCTTCATTTTTGTGTTCAGAACAGGAGCTGCCGAACCGATGGTGATTGCCTTGCCTGCATTAAAGGAACTGGTAGTGTACAGCAGTATTCCAGTGACTTTAGAGTATCCTCATTGGTTTGGCATCTCTTGTTTTGAAAAAGTTCTAGTTATCCAACCTATCCATACACTAACCCACACATAGAAGAGAGGAGCTTACGGCGACGTCGTCTTAAGTTCCTTTCTTCTATGTGCGGGTTATTTGTGTATTGTTCTAGTCACGGTATTGTGCCTTTCTCTTATCCAACATATCATTTAGTAACATTGCTGTAATGCTTGAGTGTAAAATCTTCTGACACTATCACTTCAAAATCTGTCACATTAATCTTCCACTGTATTAAGTAGTTTGATTTTGTTTTATATTCAGATCCAGTTTATATTTTCTGATTTTTTATTTATAGCGGAGCAACTGAAATTTATCCTCATTGAACATGTTATCTGTGGCCCACTGGAAGACCTAGTTTATATCAGCTTGGCAGTTTATATCAGCTTGGAGATTTGCTGTGTCCTCAGTGGATACCACTCACACAGATTCTAGTATCATCTGTTAAGGATGATACAGTGCTGTGAGTTGTGTCTGGCGATGTCGGATATTAGAGTGAGAAAGAGATGTGTGTGTGTGTGTGTGTGTGTGTGTGTGTGTGTGCGTGTGTGTGTGTGTGTGTGTGTGTGTGTGTGTGTGTGTGTGTGTGTGTGTGTGTGTGTGTGTGTGTGTGTGTGTGTGTCTGTCTCATTATATACTAAGCACTTTAATGTCTTTCATAGCGATTGTAGTATAGTTGATGTTAGTATCTGCTTGCACTGAAATCTTAGTAAGTTCATTAGGTACAAGTACACATAAGAACAATTATCCTACATAGTAACATATCTCAGCTTTACGGAAGCCTGACTGCTACAATAAAATGGCTGCTACATACTAAGAGCGAGGGACTGTAATTCGATCCCTACGAAAACAAATAGGCTAGGACACAAATACGTATTTCCCAATTTTCTTGATTATCCCGCAGGCGGTAACAAGTGTAATTATTCTTCCCACACCACGATATTACATCCTTGATGCAAGGTTACTATTATGTTATACTACCATGATATATTGCTGGTGTATATTACATTACCCTGGTGCATTGTTGAGGTATTTTGTATGTTACAATACTCTATTTTATACTGTACAAAATAGTGAAAGGATGTGCAGTGTAATTTATATTACTCTGGTATAGTGTGTTCTTACAATTATTGTATATAGTGTGTGCGTTACATAACTATGATGTAGTGTTACCATGATGTATATTACTTCCCATGGTGTATGGTTATTGATTATCATGATTTATTGCACTAGCCTGATTTATTATTGCCATGATAGGCCATTAGTGTGTAGAAGTCTTCAAGAGGAAACTGGACAGTATCTTCACCAGGTCAGTGCCAGATCAAACAGGATGTGGTGGATATGTGGGGTAACGGGCCATCAGCAATAGTGGCCTGGTTGACCAGGCAAACACCAGACGAGCCTGGCCCATGGCCGGGCTCCGAGAGTAGAAAAACCTCTTGGAACTCTTCGAAGGTATATCAAAAGCAAGGTATATAAAGATATAACGTTGGTTCCGGTATTAGACCAGGAGGCTTCACACAGGCATAGGGTTATCTAAGTGCCTCAGTGAAGGAGAGGGAGAAGGTACAGCCTCGTTGATCAGGCCCTGATCCACCAGGAGGCCTGGTCATGAACCGGGCCGCGGGGACGTTGAACCCCGGAATACACTCCAGGTACGTAGAGGGGGTTATAATTATAGGCGTAAAAGTTGGGCAGAGTCAGGCGGCCACCAGACGCTGCTCAGTGACCTGGAGATCAAGTTATAGACATGAACGCAATAAACATTGGAGCTGGCGAAGGTTTCAAGTTTCTGTAATGTTGACTGTGTGGTAGGCGGGGTACTCGTCGAGTTGTGCCTAGCTGGACTCTCCTGACAACTATAGATGGTTCATATTAGCTTGGAGGCTCGCTGTGTCATCTATGGATGCCACTTTCATGCAAATTTTAGTGTCGTCTACAAAGGATGATACAGTATGATTGGTGTCCCTGTTATTGTCATGAGAATGAGGAAGAGAAGTGGAGCGAGTATCGTGCCTTGGGGGACAACTTTTCACTGTGGCAACCCCTGATTCACTGGGAATGTACAGAGGTCGTACACTTCCCGCATAAAATCAATGAAACATCTAAAATATTAGGAAAGCCTCAAGGCACTTGGATTGTATTACATGCACAGGTACCAATTCAAGGCCTGTAGCACCAGACCGTAAATAAAGTCAGCGATATGGCGATCAACAAGGCAAACACAGCAGAGGTGGATTTCTTTACCCATGTATTCCTTCACCACTTATTTACAATGGTAAGATATTAAATTATCAGTATATTGATGAGATAACCAAAAGCTACTCAAAGCAACGAGTGGATTCGACCAGAGTAAGTGAGGGTCTCCCTCTATAGATAGGTGTGACATCATTTGGCTACGGGAAGCGTGCTTTCACCTGATTGAGGGGTTGAACCGGACAGAAAATACAATAGTGGGGCCCCAGAATGGGTGTACTCTGAATGCCAGTGGTTGTGTGACGAACGTCGAATAAAGTGACACAGGCCAGATTATGTTTTCTGGCATGGAAAAGAAAGAGAAATACCTGATTTTGTGTACATGAAGATACTAGAGATCTTGATCCCTAAGCTACATTGCATCAACATCCGTGGTCCAAGACTCTTCAACATACTACCAACTGATATCAGAAATATTACTAGGACGAAGCTAGAAAGATGTTAAGAAGACTGAGCAACTTCCTGCTCCAAGTGCCAGAACAACCGGGTTGTGATGGCTATTTGGACCTGCGGGACGCTAGCACAAACCTGGTCGACGAGGTCAACATGAAAGCCCAACCTAGGTTGGGCTGCCCGGGGTAGATCTCCTGGAACTGGTCAAAGGTAAAAGAAACTCCATTCCCTGCATCACAGTCACTCTCTCCCTCCACTGCTACTCTCTCTACCACCACCACCACTACTACGCCACACTCCTGGTTCCTTCACTCAGTGGGTCCACGGAGAGTCTTCACAAGTCTGAGTGTCTTTGATCTGGTTTGAGTCCTGTTAACTTTGTTGTGTGATATTTACTATTGTGTTGGCGGTGCTGGATGGCTCGCCTTCACCTCAGTGTGTTGCCGCTTCATTCCTCGCCTTTTCACTGGACTTAAACACTTTTAATAAGATGAAATTCAACTTTGAAAGAGTTCAGGCGTGTATATATATATATATATATATATATATATATATATATATATATATATATATATATATGTCGTGCCGAATATGTAAAACTGGTCAGTTAGCAAGAACTCATTTAAAATTAAGTCCTTTCTAAAATTTTCTCTTACACGTTTAAAGATATATTTTTTTCATTAATGTTAATGTAAAAAATTTTAATTTTGCTCCAAAAGAATCTTAGAAAGCTTATCTAACCTTATTATAATAAGCTCAATTTATTTTAGCCTAACCCAACTAAATATATTTTAGATTTGCTTACAATAATTTAATACTAAATAAACACAGTGAAATATATTTTTTTCGTTAGGTTCAGAATGATTTTGGCGAAATTATTGCATACACAGATTTTCACTTGTCCTATATGGCAAGATGAGCGTTGCTATTTAAATTCGGCACGACATATATATATATATATATATATATATATATATATATATATATATATATATATATATATATATATATATATATATATATATATGGAATACCACCTCTGGAACTGTCCTGGGGACCCTCATCCTCAGAGAAAGAATAAACTTACTTCAGGGAAAACTCAAGGTTCTCCCTGAAGCTGTTTGAAAATTGTTTTCTCCTACCACCCCATGTGTGTGTGTGTGTGTGTCGTGCCGAATAGGTAAAAATTGCAATTTTGGCTTAAATAGCAACGCTGTTCTTGCTGAATAAGGCAAGCGAAAATTTTTGTATACAGTAATTTCGCAAAAATCATTTTAAACCTGATGAAAAAATATATTCAGAGGAGGAGGGGGAGGCAGCTAGGGGGCATATAGCGTAGAGGAGAAAGTAGAGAAAATATAGTGTAAATAATAGGGAAGAAGCAGGTTAGATGAAAAGGTAGAGAGGAAGCTGGTTGGAGGAAATAGCTGGGAAGAGATGTTACAGAGATAAAAGTAAGGAAGAAGAAAGGTTAGAAGAAAGAGTAAGGAGGGGAGAGCCAGGAGTAATAAAGCCATCCTTGAAGCTCCTCTTGACATGAAATTCAAATGGAATTTTTGCTCGCGGGTTTGTGAAGACGCCCAAACTGGATTGTCATTTGCATACACCGGGTTGAAGAGACCTCAGCAGCCTCGCAGCCATCATTTTCCCCCTCGCTTTCTATTTTACTGCTCCTCCCAATATTGCCTTACCCCTTTCTGAGAGGAAAACTATTTGTTGTCAACGAATTTAAGTGCAGACATTTTCTTCTCTTTTGGGAAGAAGATTGTACTCATGGACCGGGCCGCGGGGGGGGGGGGGGGTCGACCCCCCCCCCGAACACCCTTCAAGTATATTCTCTACGAAATCAGAAAGCTGGCGGACGGTGCAAAATGCCTTTTAATGAAAAACATTGGTGCACTGACTGCACTAAAAGATACCTCAATAAGTACCTTTGAAGATATACCTTTGAAAAATTTCGAGAGTATATCTACTCTGAGCCCGGCCATGGGCCAGGCTCGTCTGGTGCTCGCCTGGTCAACCAGGCTGTTGCTGCTGGAGGCCCAAGTGTAAAGGGACCAAGACTTTTCAGCACTTCCCACAAAAGGGGGAAGTTTCCACAGACTCTGTCATCGAGAGTGAGCTTGATAAGTTCCTCACGTCATTTCCTGATCAGCCGGGCTTTGGTGCATATGTTGGCCTGTGTGCAACTAGGGTCAACATCCAGCCTGATCAGGCTTGCAATCGGAAGGCCTGGTCTAGGACCGGGCCCCGGGGACGCTGACCCCTCTGAAATCGTCTTCTGATAGCCCTCAGGTAAACTAGATATTTGCAAGGTAATAATAAAAATCTTTATTTCTGTAGGTACATGATACAACTTATAAAGACCATAGCTGACATCAGTGACACTATATATAAAAAAAAATATTTATGCATAGCATTTCCGGCAAAATAGGTCAATTTTGTCCCCCGGGATGCGACCCACACCAGTCAGCTAATACCCAGGTACCTATTTACTGCTAGGTGAACAGAGACAGCAGGTGACCTTAAGGAAACACGCTCCCAGTGTTTCCACCCGTACCGGGGATCGAACCACGAACTTAAGCGTGAGAGCTGAATTCTCTACCAACCGAGCTACGGGACACCCCCAGACCCCTTCCTTTACTTATTATCCCGTCCTCCCCTATATCCTTCCTTCTTTCCTCATATTTTCCCTTTCTGTATCCTCTTTTTGCCATGATCTTCCCCCTCTTTCTCCCTCCCTCCATTTCCTTGTCCATATCTTCCTGCCCTACTACTACGGTGTTAATTATTAGTAAATTTTCAACTTTCTAAGTCTAAACTTAACAAGTTTTTCCCAAACTTTCTTAATCAGCAAGTCGGTGGTGCCTGTGATGGGCTCAAATCGCCAGCTCCAGCAGCTTAACTGATCAGGCGGGCAAGCCAGAAGGCTGGTCAAGGGTAGTGGAAGTAATGGTGAGGGACACAAGTCCTCGTAAAACAGATTCCAGCCAGTGAATTTAACTTAGTTGTTCGTAGGTGATGCAACAGTTTATAACTGTGATACAGTTTATATCTGTGACACAATTTATACCCGTGACACAGTTTATACCCATGGCACAGTCTATACCCGTGACATACTTCTCACCTGTTTCCTGGGTGGAGGAACCCTGGTGACCACTGCATCTACGACACTACTGCTGTGTAGGTACAGTGTTGCTGTTCTGGTGATTGTACTGCTGATCTGGTGATTGTACTGCTGTTCTGGTGATAGTACTGCTGATCTGGTAACGTTATTGCTGTTCTGGTGATAGTACTGCTGTTCTGATAACGTTATTGCTGTTCTGGTGACGTTACTGCTGTTCTGGTGATAGTACTGCTGTTCTGGTAACGTTATTCCTGTTCTGGTGATAGTACTGCTGTTCTGGTAACGTTATTCCTGTTCTGGTGATTGTACTGCTGTTCTGGTGATAGTACGTACTGCTGTTCTGGTGATAGTATTGCTGTTCTGGTGATTGTACTTCTGTACTTCAGGCATTTCTGTTGTCCTGGTGATACTATTATGGTATCAATGTCTGATTACAGCCATGTATGTGAGAGCGAGCCGCGGGGACCATTAATAAGTAACTAGTAATAATGGCAGAGTTACCGAGAAAATGTTGAGTAAAAGGACACAGATGCAACTAATGTGACATTCCATTTTGGCAACGTGTTCCCTCTCCAGGAGAGCGAAACGTTGCCACAATAAAATGTGACGTTAGTTGCATCGGTGTCCTTTTGAGGTTATCTTTCGAAGACAATTAATACTGCTTGTGTTGAGTCTTGCGGTAATTTAGTGTAGTTATTGCTTATTGTTCTTTATCACATCTCGCACGTCCTCTTCCTTTCATCCTTTTTCTTTCCCACTTTCTCTTTCTTTCCTTTGCCCTCTTTCTCCCCGTTCCATTTCTGTTTTCTTTCCTTTTTATTCTCCTTTTCTTCGCATCTTATTCATTTCTCTCTTCTTTCCTTCACCTCCCCTCTCCCTCTCCTTGCCACCAGCAGCAACAGCCTGGTTGACCAGTTAAACATCAGACGAGCCTGGACCATGACCGGGCTCCGGGAGTGGATAAACCTCTCGAAACTCATCAAAGGTATGTCGAAGGTAAAGGTATTTCTCTTCTTCCTCCTGCATCCCCCCTCTTCTTACCTTCTCCAGTCGTTCCTTCGCCCGTGTTTCCCCAGGCACTTCTCGCCCAGCGCTAGAGCGGTGGTTCCTACTTGCGCCACAAAATGGAAAGTTTACCGAGGTCTTACATAAAGTTACCTGAACACGATTTCGGGGGATCACAATCCCCCGAGGCCCGGTTCCAGACCAGGCGGCCTGGCTGATGGCTCGATCAACCAGGCTGTTTGTGCTAACCGTATATAGTCCAACTTTGCCACCGTAACCCGTCTGATCAGGAGCTAACTTGAAGAACTTAGCTAGGCAAGCACCAGACGAGCCTGGTCCATGACCGGGCTCAGAGGGTAGATAAATTCTTGAAACTTCAAAGGTATATCAAAGGTAAAGGCTCTAGTATCCACACTGACTGCCCCATGTTAATTTTTGCATCGTTGGCACGTTAAGCATTTCAACCACCAGTCCTGCAGAACTGTTCACCTCTCAGAGCTGTCAAGAAGAAACTGGACAAGTATCTTTACCAGATGGCAGATAAACCAGGCTGTGATGGATATGGGAGGCAGCGGGCCAGCAGCGGCAGCAACCTGGTTGACCAGGCTAGCGCCAAACGAGCCTGGCCCATGACCGGGCTGCGAGAGTAGAAAAACTCTGGAAACTCATCAGAGGTACTCGTAATGTTGCAACAATAGCGCAGCGTGTGCGTGCGTGTAGCAGTGTCCTCGTACATACAAAATAATGAGATGTGTAAGCGACGTTCGATATTTGTAATTTTCTTTCTGCAATGTATTTTTTTTTCATGATTGTAACCGGTATTAAGAATACTTTTACCATTGAAGCCCGATCTGAGACCAGACTTTGATTGCTTGATCAACCAGGCTATTGCAGCCAACAGCCCGCCGAATATTATGACCATCACAACCTAGCTCATCTGGCGCTTGGAAAAATTTGTCTTCTTAATTAAAATACATAGTTTTTAATGGTGCATATTTCATTCACTAAATATGCACTGTGTACCCCCCTTATTATATTTGAAGAAGTCGAGTCATAGCTCCTGGCCTCGCCTCGTAAACTACCAACGGCTTGCCTCGTTGTTTCCTGGCCCCGCCTCGTAAACTACCAACGGCTTGCCTCGTTTCCTGGCCTCGCCTCGTAAACTACCAACGGCTTGCCTCGTTGTTTTCTGGCCTCGTCTCGTAAAGTACCAACGGCTTGCTTCGTTGTTTTCTGGCCTCGCCTCGTAAACCACCAACAGCTTGCCTCGTTGTTGCCTGGCCTCCTGGAACTACCTACTCTCGAAATTGTGTTTTGAACTTGAGCCAGGCTCCGAGAGTAGTGAAACTCATTCAAAGGTTCAGTGTTTTCCTGCATCTCTTCATCTAGTTCGGTCTCATCTCCCCGAGACGATGGATGCTTCCTCGTGTCGTGTCAATTTGTCTTTGATCAAGCTTATAATGAAACCGTAGAAGATGCGAAGGTACGCGTATAGGAACTAAGGGATATGGACTACGAGGAAGGACTTAAAGAACTCGGCCTAACAATTTTAAAGGAGTTGTAGTCTAGTGAGATATAATTATTGCATACAAAATGTTTTTGGGAATTGGCTAGTGGCTAGAGACAAGTTGATTGAGATGCGTAAGGGGAAGCCAGTGAAAAAGATGGCGGTTAAAGACGCAGAAAAAGTCACAGTGATGCTAGGAATTACTGTCGTGCATATAAGGCGCACGACAGACTTGTCGTAACGGTAAATCAGTAATTATATCCAAGGGTTAATTACCTTCTTACTGTAAG
This sequence comes from Cherax quadricarinatus, assembly GCF_038502225.1. Lineage (NCBI taxonomy): Eukaryota > Metazoa > Arthropoda > Malacostraca > Decapoda > Parastacidae > Cherax > Cherax quadricarinatus. Next base: position 2,086,302 of record NC_091367.1, read on the forward strand.
CTAAAGCGTAACATATAAAACGATGTTTCCAAGCAGTTGTAACGTAACGTTAGTAAACTGCTAAAGCGTAACCAAAAGTCTACCCTTGACCCTGACCTTGAGCATGTAAGACGCAGGCTGATTTTCTGAGACTGTGGAAAATAAGAGCGCCATATATGCCGGAAAATACGGTAATTGTTTTCAGATTCAAGGTGGTAAGTGGAGCAAACTGGACGAAGTGGTGGTATACTTGTTATACTTCGAAATTGAACTTCGGGAGGGATTATCCCGGTACTGCTAGAAGGAATTTGTCATGTTACTCTTGAAGAGTTGAGCATGTTTGTAATTTCTCTTACTCTGGGTCTTCCATGCTTATTCAGTTATCTCTTAGTATGCTTGGCAGCTTCTTGCACATCTGCTTTTCACTGGGGTAATTTGCACCTCTCTGGCAGCCATGAATGTTTGTAACAACACACACTTGCACTGCATATATAAAACCAGTGTGGATATGCATATACTAAGCAGTAATCGTGAACAAGCGACGCAAGATGCAAAACAGCCGTAGGGGAAGTTGAGTAATAGCTCTAGGCCTTTCGTGTTGCAGTCAACATATCAAGAGCTTTACAGGCTGCAAAAATGAGTAGGAAATCCAGGTAGAGTCGTTCAGGGAAACGATTCTAAATAGAGTCGTTCCCTTGAACACGTCTACCTGGACTTCCTACTCATTTCTGCAACATTGCCAGCTCCTGAAGATGTGTTGATTGCAACACGAAAGGTCTAAAGCTATCATTCACTTCCCCCCTGTGGTTGTTTTGCTAATATAGTTAAATAGGCCTAAGTCTTAATGGAAAATAACACTAGTCTTACAGAGAAGATAAGAACTTGGGAACATCAAGTTGTGATCCTAACTGACTGGTGTGCTGCTGCTGTTACTGCTACTGCTGCTGTTGTTGATGTTGCTGGTGGGAGTAGCGGTAGTGGTGAGGGAAGTGCTGGTTGCAGGGGTTAAGTCTCAGCTCATGGTCCTGCCACTCACATTGCTGCTGACAAGATTTACTCCCTCCTAACCTCGAGGATACTATCATATCTATTAGGATCCTCATAGGTATCCCTCTCAGGGAGATTATCCCTTCAGGTATTCCCCACGTCATCTATCTGCCCTCCCATGTCTCTGTCGCCTCCTCCTCCCCTTCATCCTCCTCTCTTTACACTTCATCTTGCTTATCTTACCCTTCGTTTTTTCTTTCCTTTTCCTCTCGGGGCGCCATTGGTACACTAAGGGAAAACACCATAAGTGTCCGGGGCCCAAAACTGTTCAACAGCCTCCCATCAAGCATTAGGGGAATTGCCAATAAACCCCTGGCTGCCTTCAAGACAGAGCTGGACAGATACCTAAAGTCAGTGCCGGATCAGCCGGGCTGTGGCTCGTACGTTGGACTGCGTGCGGCCAGCAGTAACAGCCTAGTTGATCAGGCCCTGATCCATCAGGAGGCCTGGTCATGGACCGGGCCGCGGGGGCGTTGATCCCCGGAATAACCTCCAGGTAACCTCCTCTTCTTTCTTCCCTGTTCTCTTCCTCTCCATCTCTTTTTTTTACTCCTCTTTTCCCTCCCTCTTCATAACTTGACCCTTCTATTCTTCCTCTTCCTCCATCTTTCATCCTCCTCTCCCATTTCCTTTACTTTTCATCGTTCTGTCCTTATTGTACCCTTATCCATTTAAATCTTCCTCCTCCTCCTCCTCCTCCTCCCCCCCCTCCTCCTCTTCTCCCTCCCCATACCTCATTTCAACCCCCTTTAATCTCACCCCATTCCTTTTCTCATTCTCTTCTCCGTCCCTCCCCCACTCATATTCTGTAGAAATAAAAGATAATTTAAAAAATAAGACATAATAGAGAGGAAGTAAAAAATAAACAAGAATTAAAAAGTTGTTTGCGAAGTAGTTAATTAGTAATTTTGCGTCATAGTTGTTAGTTAGTCATGTTTTAAGTTGTTTACAGTCATATTGTGAGTTTACAGTCATATTGTGAGTTGTTTACAGTCATAATTTGTTTACAGTCATATTGTGAGTTTAGTCATATTGTGAGTTGTTTAGTCATATTGTGAGTTATTTAGTCATATTGTGAGTTGTTTACAGTCATATTGTGAGTTGTTTACAGTCATATTGTGAGTTGTTTACAGTCATATTGTGAGTTGTTTACAGTAATATTGTGAGTTGTTTACAGTCATATTGTGAGTTGTTTACAGTCATATTGTGAGTTGTTTAGTCATATTGTGAGTTATTTAGTCATATTGTGAGTTGTTTACAGTCATATTGTGAGTTATTTAGTCATATTGTGAGTTATTTAGTCATATTGTGAGTTATTTAGTCATATTGTGAGTTGTTTACAGTCATATTGTGAGTTATTTAGTCATATTGTGAGTTTAGTCATATTGTGAGTTGTTTACAGTCATATTGTGAGTTATTTAGTCATATTGTGAGTTGTTTACAGTCATATTGTGAGTTATTTAGTCATATTGTGAGTTATTTAGTCATATTGTGAGTTTAGTCATATTGTGAGTTTAGTCATATTGTGAGTTATTTAGTCATATTGTGAGTTATTTAGTCATATTGTGAGTTTAGTCATATTGTGAGTTAGTCATATTGTGAGTTATTTAGTCATATTGTGAGTTATTTACAGTCATATTGTGAGTTACTTACAGTCATATTGTGAGTTATTTAGTCATATTGTGAGTTGTTTAGTCATATTGTGAGTTATTTAGTCATATTGTGAGTTATTTAGTCATATTGTGAGTTATTTAGTCATATTGTGAGTTACTTAGTCATATTGTGAGTTTAGTCATATTTTGAGTTATTTAGTCATATTGTGAGTTACTTACAGTCATATTGTGAGTTATTTAGTCATATTGTGAGTTTAGTCATATTGTGAGTTATTTGGTCATATTGTGAGTTACAGTCATATTGTGAGTTATTTAGCCATATTGTGAGTTATTTAGTTATATTAAGTTATTTAGTCATATTGTGAGTTTAGTCATATTGTGAGTTATTTAGTCATATTGTGAGTTGTTTACAGTCATATTGTGAGTTTACAGTCATATTGTGAGTTGTTTAGTCATATTGTGAGTTATTTAGTCATATTGTGAGTTATTTAGTCATATTGAGTTATTTAGTCATATTTTGAGTTATTTAGTCATATTGTGAGTTATTTAGTCATATTGTGAGGTATTTACAGTCATATTGTGAGTTATTTAGTCATATTGTGAGTTATTTAGTCATATTGTGAGTTATTTAGTCATATTGAGTTATTTAGTCATATTGTGAGTTATTTACAGTCATATTGTGAGTTATTTAGTCATATTGTGAGTTATTTAGTCATATTGTGAGTTATTTGTAGTCATATTGTGAGTTAGTCATATTGTGAGTTATTTAGTCATGTGAGTTATATAGTCATTGAGTTATTTAGTCATTGTGAGTTATTTAGTCATATTGTGAATTATTTAGTCATATTGTGAGTTATTTAGTCATATTGTGAGTTTAGTCATTGTGAGTTTAGTCATATTGTGAGTTATTTAGTCATATTGTGAGTTAGTCATATTGTGAGTTATTTACAGTCATATTGTGAGTTATTTAGTCATATTGTGAGTTATTTACAGACATATTGTGAGTTATTTAGTTATATTGTGAGTTAGTCATATTGTGAGTTATTTACAGTCATATTGTGAGTTATTTACAGTCATATTGTGAGTTATTTACAGTCATATTGTGAGTTATTTACAGTCATATTGTGAGTTATTTAGTTATATTGTGAGTTATTTACAGTCATATTGTCAGTTATTTACAGTCATATTGTGAGTTATTTACAGTCATATTGTGAGTTATTTACAGTCATATTGTGAGTTATTTACAGTCATATTGTGAGTTATTTACAGTCATATTGTGAGTTATTTACAGTCATATTGTGAGTTATTTACAGACATATTGTGAGTTATTTAGTTATATTGTGAGTTAGTCATATTGTGAGTTATTTACAGTCATATTGTCAGTTATTTACAGTCATATTGTGAGTTATTTACAGTCATATTGTGAGTTATTTACAGTCATATTGTGAGTTAGTGTGAGTGAAAGTGACATAGTTGTGAATGCAGGTTGTGTGATGCGTGTAAATGTCAGTGAGATGATGAGGAAACTCCAACACTTGAGAAAGTGGAACACAGCAGGAGTCAACGCTCTCTGGCACACCTGTGACCTGGTGGGTGGCACCTGTGAACTGGTGGGTGGCACCTGTGAACTGGTGGGTGGCACCTGTGACCTGGTGGGTGGCACCTGTGACCTGGTGGGTGGCACCTGTGAACTGGTGGGTGGCACCTGTGAGCTGGTGGGTGGCACCTGTGACCTGGTGGGTGGCACCTGTGAGCTGGTGGGTGGCACCTGTGAACTGGTGGGTGGCACCTGTGAGCTGGTGGGTGGCACCTGTGACCTGGTGGGTGGCACCTGTGAACTGGTGGGTGGCACCTGTGAGCTGGTGGGTGGCACCTGTGAACTGGTGGGTGGCACCTGTGAGCTGGTGGGTGGCACCTGTGACCTGGTGGGTGGCACCTGTGAACTGGTGGGTGGCACCTGTGAACTGGTGGGTGGCACCTGTGAACTGGTGGGTGGCACCTGTGAGCTGGTGGGTGGCACCTGTGAGCTGGTGGGTGGCACCTGTGACCTGGTGGGTGGCACCTGTGAACTGGTGGGTGGCACCTGTGACCTGGTGGGTGGCACCTGTGACCTGGTGGGTGGCACCTGTGAACTGGTGGGTGGCACCTGTGACCTGGTGGGTGGCACCTGTGAACTGGTGGGTGGCACCTGTGACCTGGTGGGTGGCACCTGTGAACTGGTGGGTGGCACCTGTGAGCTGGTGGGTGGCACCTGTGAGCTGGTGGGTGGCACCTGTGACCTGGTGGGTGGCACCTGTGAACTGGTGGGTGGCACCTGTGAGCTGGTGGGTGGCACCTGTGACCTGGTGGGTGGCACCTGTGACCTGGTGGGTGGCACCTGTGAGCTGGTGGGTGGCACCTGTGAGCTGGTGGGTGGCACCTGTGAGCTGGTGGGTGGCACCTGTGAACTGGTGGGTGGCACCTGTGAGCTGGTGGGTGGCACCTGTGAGCTGGTGGGTGGCACCTGTGAGCTGGTGGGTGGCACCTGTGAGCTGGTGGGTGGCACCTGTGAGCTGGTGGGTGGCACCTGTGAGCTGGTGGGTGGCACCTGTGAGCTGGTGGGTGGCACCTGTGACCTGGTGGGTGGCACCTGTGACCTGGTGGGTGGCACCTGTGAGCTGGTGGGTGGCACCTGTGAGCTGGTGGGTGGCACCTGTGAGCTGGTAGGTGGCACCTGTGACCTGGTGGGTGGCACCTGTGAGCTGGTGGGTGGCACCTGTGAGCTGGTGGGTGGCACCTGTGAGCTGGTGGGTGGCACCTGTGAGCTGGTGGGTGGCACCTGTGACCTGGTGGGTGGCACCTGTGACCTGGTGGGTGGCACCTGTGAACTGGTGGGTGGCACCTGTGAGCTGGTGGGTGGCACCTGTGAGCTGGTGGGTGGCACCTGTGAGCTGGTGGGTGGCACCTGTGACCTGGTGGGTGGCACCTGTGAGCTGGTGGGTGGCACCTGTGAGCTGGTGGGTGGCACCTGTGACCTGGTGGGTGGCACCTGTGACCTGGTGGGTGGCACCTGTGACCTGGTGGGTGGCACCTGTGACCTGGTGGGTGGCACCTGTGAACTGGTGGGTGGCACCTGTGAGCTGGTGGGTGGCACCTGTGAGCTGGTGGGTGGCACCTGTGAGCTGGTGGGTGGCACCTGTGACCTGGTGGGTGGCACCTGTGAACTGGTGGGTGGCACCTGTGAGCTGGTGGGTGGCACCTGTGAGCTGGTGGGTGGCACCTGTGAGCTGGTGGGTGGCACCTGTGAGCTGGTGGGTGGCACCTGTGAGCTGGTGGGTGGCACCTGTGACCTGGTGGGTGGCACCTGTGAGCTGGTGGGTGGCACCTGTGACCTGGTGGGTGGCACCTGTACTCACATAGGTGTCCGTGAATAAGACACATGTGCAACACCTGTGTTTCGTTGTTGTCAAAACGTCTCGACAATATCGATATGTAAGTATTGCACGTGTGTCTGTCGGAACGTTTCGGCCAAAGATATAAACTAGTTGTGTCTGCAGGTGTCGCATCACAGCTTCTGGCCCCGCCTGTTATGAATCGATTTTTTCCCGGCTCTTGATCTGGGATCGATCGTATCTACTTTTAAACCGAGTATGGAGTTACTTGTACTACCTGTCCGCCGGAGTGTTGACTGCTGTTAACATCCTCCAAGTGTACTTCAGGTATCATTCAGGTATCAGGTTACTACCACCTCGTTTCGTGTTTCACTTATCGTGGAACTGGAGCACACCGTGTGCATAACGTTCCTTGCCATCTGTGAAAAGCAGGGTTGCAGTGAGCACAAGAGAACATTGCATCAACATTCGTGGTCACAGATTACTCAACATATTACCAGAAGATATCAGAAACACTGCTGGGACAAGTGTAGAAGTCTTCAAGAGGAAACTGGACAAGTATCTTCAGGTGCCAGATCAACCAGGCTGTGATGGACATGTGGGGCTTCGGGTCACCAACAGCAACAGCCTAGTTGACCAGGCAGACACCAGACGAGTCTGGCCCATGGCCGGACGTGGGTGGTAGAAAAACTCAAAACTCATCAAGGGTATATCTGTGCCTCTTGGCTCCCTCTGCTCACATCTTCCATACTTAATATGGGTCTCTAAAGGCTATATTTTTTTATTGCCGAGGTGTCTGTAGGGCCCTCTGGGAACTTTTAGGGACGTATTTGACATTAATCTAGTTTATGATGCTGCCTGTTTCAACTTTATATAATGTTTATTTGTGTTAAGTATTTATGCTCGTTGTTTGTTAATTTTTGTGTATTATTTTTTATGGCTGTGAGCTCTGAGTAACTTATGTTAATGTTACAACAACAACAACTACTGAATGTTAACGAGGCAAAAATAAAGGATGGTTGTGGAGTACCATCCTACTACCCATGTTTCACTCTCATGTATTAGTGTTAGTATTCTTGGATGGTTGGTGTCTGCCAGCATGTGGACTGCACTGGTCGTCACTTTGTTCAAAGATGGTTGTGTAATCTTGCCATGTTTTGCCTTCAGTAAGTGCCTCAGCTGCAAGATTGTTATGTGCCTATGGATAGCAAGTAACAACAGTCTGATCGATCAGACGGTCGGTAGGAAGCCTGACCTCAGCCTGGGCTCCGAAGGTAGTAACTATCGAAGCCTGTCACAGGCATGCCACTTGTCCGCCCAGGTGATGTGCTGTAAGTAGATTTAAATTTCATTATAGAAAGTGCCATTACGCGTTATAAAACGTAGTATAAAATGCTTACCGTGATACCTAAGTAAATGAAGTGCTGATGATATAACCTACAACACATACCTTAATACACTGAGAAAGCTTTCCTACACTGATACCCTCTCACTCATGTAATGAGGTACCCTCCTTGATATCTACTTGCCTACCCAGTGTCTACCTGGTTCTGCTTTTGGGGAACCTCCGTTCCTTATTAAGTTAGCTGCACGAGGAATGTAGAATTTATACAATATAAAGTAGAGACAACGAGTACACTTTATAAGGCAACTGAGTAAGTGCTAAGGATAAAAGACTATTCATGACCCCCCTCCCCATCCTTCATATGTACGGAAATTGCCAGTAGACCCCCAGACCTGATCCCTGGAACTCTCTTTGCAAAGATATGCAATCATCAGTATGATAAATTAGACACATGTGCAACACTTGGGTATCTTTAATGAGGAAACGTTTTGCCACACAGTGGCTTCATCGTTTCGCCACTGTGTGGCGAAATGTTTCCTCATTAAAGATACCCAAGTGTTGCACATGTGTCTAATATATCAATTTGTCGGTTCTCTGAACCATTCATCTATATCACCAGTATCAATACTTGGTGTTCTCCTGAGATATACTTCAGATTTAGATTTACAAGCCTGGCCCATGGCCGGGCTTCGGGAGTATTTAAGACTTTTGAAACTTATCATAGGTAAAGGTAGATGAAATCTCGGAGGTCCTAAATGATTATTACACAGCTCTTCACAAAGAAAGCAGCAAAGTGATGGTAAGAAATTGTCAACTAGTAGCACTAACATCACGCATAAAAATCTTTGTAAGGTGGGGATGAGATTAGGTACATGGATAAGGCTTTTTGTCTTAGAGGTAGGAAGGGGAGGGGGAGCATGTGTTGTACTGGGACATGGATTCAGGATATTGTTAACCGTCTGGACAACATCATGGAAGGTAATGGAACAGCATGAAGTACACAGCCTAAATCACTGTGGACTTAGAGTAGGAAACTCATTCCTGTCACAACTATTAAATCACGAGGAAGAAAACATCGAAGCTGTGGACGAAAACTAAAATGCAGATGTTGTCTGGACGGACTGGGCAGAGGCGTTTGGTAAGTGTGCCCACGGAGTGATGCCTCAGAAAATGAAGTCACTCGGTATAACGGGAAAAGTAGGAAAATGGATACATTTTTGTTTAGGAAAGTGAATATTCAATGAACAAATAAAATCTAGTCTTAGCAAAGTAACAGGTTCAGTGCCCTAAGGCACCTTTACAGTACCCCAAGGTAACTTTATAGTGCTCCAAGGCACCTTTACAGTACCCCAAGGTAACTTTATAGTGCTCCAAGGCACCTTTACAGTACCCCAAGGAAACTTGATAGTGCTCCAAGACACCTTTACAGTACCCCAAGGTAACTTTATAGTGCTCCAAGGCACCTTTACAGTACCCCAAGGAAACTTTATAGTGCTCCAAGGCACCTTTACAGTACCCCAAGGTAACTTTATAGTGCTCCAAGGCACCTTTACAGTACCCCAAGGTAACTTTATAGTGCCCCAAGGCACCTTCACAGTACCCCAAGGTAACTTTATAGTGCTCCAAGGCACCTTTACAGTACCCCAAGGAAACTTTATAGTGCTCCAAGGCACCTTTACAGTACCCCAAGGTAACTTTATAGTGCTCCAAGGCACCTTTACAGTACCCTAAGTTAACTTTATAGTGCTCTAAGGCACCTTTACAGTACCCCAAGGCAACTTTATAGTGCTCCAAGACTCCTTTACAGTACCCCAAGGCAACTTTATAGTGCTCCAAGACTCCTTTACAGTACCCCAAGGTAACTTTATAGTGTTCCAAAGCACCTTTACAGTACCCCAAGGTAACTTTATAGTGCTCCAAGACACTTTTACTGTACCCCAAGGCGCTTTTACAGTACCCCAAGGCATCTTTCTAGTGCCCAAGGCACCTTTGCAATACCCCAAGGCACCTTTACAGTACCCTAAGGCACCCTAACTGTTTCACATTCGGAACAAGTGTAGAAATCTTCAAGAGGATGCTAGATCAGTATCTGTGCCAAGTGAGTTACCATTTGTCCACCGAGCTCTGGGGACCAGTGGACCATCAGTAACAACAGCCTGGTTGAACAGGCAGTCAGCAGGAAAGGCTGGCCCCAGGTCGGGATGAGAGGGGTAGAAAACCCCCTCAAAATAGGCCGAAAGTATATCAACTGTAGCTTTCTTCAAGAGGGAACTTGCCAAATTCCCCTCGAGTCAGTTCCTTATCAGGCAGACTAGGGTGTTTGTGATGAACTTTGTGCTGTTAGCACCACTAGCTTGGTTAATCAGGCCATCAACCAGGTTTAGCACCGGACCATGGGGTCGGTGACCGCCGGAATTTACAACAGGTGTTTATCAGATTACTAAAAAAATCACTGAATATTACCGAGAAAGCTGCATGAATCATTAAAGAGGTGTGTTGTTTGAAGACGATATACGCACAAGCTTTTATTACGACAAAATGTCCCTCACAAGCTCTACTCTGAGCGAAACGTTCCAGTAATAGCTAGTTTTACATGTCTGGTTATTATGGTGGCTATCCAGGTGAGGTGTTATCCGAAATTGAGGACCAGTTAGCCAGGCTGTTAGGGTTGTGCAGACCTGCAGGCTACAGGCAGCAACAGCTTTGTCGGTCAGGCAGTCAAGAAGGGTAAAGAGCCATTTAAACCAGTCACAGGTATATTATAGGTAGATCACAGGTATATAGGTATATCACCACAGATAAAGGTATATTGCAGGTATATCAGTTATATTAAGGTACCTCTTGCAGTTGGTAGCTATAAAAGTCAGTATAATATTTAATGTGTGTGATTGGCGTTGATTATAACATTGGCTGTTGTATTTAATTCCATTTTTCCCCATTAACCTTTTAGATTTTTTTACACCGTTGTGGGTGTTGAAGTGTAAATTGCTGAGAGAGAGAATTTATGTATTGGTTTCATATCTAGTCAGGACGCGTTTCGTAATAATTTTCCTGTTACATGTGTTTGAGGATTGAGTTGGTTGACCCCTGAGTAACCACACGGGTTTGTAGATACCCGTATGACTGGTGCCCCTCCCAGTCTCCCACTAGTGCTTAGGGTCAGTGACCGAGTGCAGCTGTGACCCACCCACCCAGCCTCACACTAGTGTACATGGTAAGTGAGTGGTCACTAGTACAGCTGTGACCCACCCACCCAGCCTCACACTAGTGTACATGGTAAGTGAGTGGTCACTAGTACAGCTGTGACCCACCCACCCAGCCTCACACTAGTGTACATGGTAAGTGAGTGGTCACTAGTACAGCTGTGACCCACCCACCCAGCCTCACACTAGTGTACATGGTAAGTGAGTGGTCACTAGTACAGCTGTGACCCACCCACCCAGCCTCACACTAGTGTACATGGTAAGTGACTGGTCACTAGTACAGCTGTGACCCACCCACCCAGCCTCACACTAGTGTACATGGTAAGTGACTGGTCACTAGTACAGCTGTGACCCACCCACCCAGCCTCACACTAGTGTACATGGTAAGTGACTGGTCACTAGTACAGCTGTGACCCACCCACCCAGCCTCACACTAGTGTACATGGTAAGTGACTGGTCACTAGTACAGCTGTGACCCACCCACCCAGCCTCACACTAGTGTACATGGTAAGTGACTGGTCACTAGTGCAGCTGTGACCCACCCACCCAGCCTCACACTAGTGTACATGGTAAGTGACTGGTCACTAGTGCAGCTGTGACCCAGCCTCACACTAGTGTACATGGTAAGTGACTGGTCACTAGTACAGCTGAGACCCACCCACCCAGCCTCACACTAGTGTACATGGTAAGTGACTGGTCACTAGTACAGCTGAGACCCACCCACCCAGCCTCACACTAGTGTACATGGTAAGTGACTGGTCACTAGTGCAGCTGTGACCCACCCACCCAGCCTCACACTAGTGTACATGGTAAGTGACTGGTCACTAGTGCAGCTGTGACCCACCCACCCAGCCTCACACTAGTGTACATGGTAAGTGACTGGTCACTAGTGCAGCTGTGACCCACCCACCCAGCCTCACACTAGTGTACATGGTAAGTGACTGGTCACTAGTGCAGCTGTGACCCACCCACCCAGCCTCACACTAGTGTACATGGTAAGTGACTGGTCACTAGTGCAGCTGTGACCCACCCACCCAGCCTCACACTAGTGTACATGGTAAGTGACTGGTCACTAGTGCAGCTGTGACCCACCCACCCAGCCTCACACTAGTGTACATGGTAAGTGACTGGGAACAGCTGGTGTAGAGGGCAGCGGGAAAGGGCCTGTCTCTCCAATTTTTCTTTAATGATGGATTGCATCAATGATCCCAGTGGAAATTAGTCACTTTAATTTTTGGAGTTATAGGTAATTTACATTATGTACATAATGATATATAATGATGATGAATTAGACACATGTGCAACATCTGGGCATGTTTATTTGCAGGTGTACCATAAAGGCACTGGATGGGCGAAACGTCTACAAATAAAGATACCTAGATGTTGCACACGTGTCTAATTCTTCATCAGTTTACACTATGTATGATAATTGTACTTATGTGTACCTGTGCCTAAATAAACTTATTTATTTAAATTTATTTGCTTATTCCTGAATGCAAGGAAGCCTAATGTGACAAGATAGGACACCAGAGCCCAATGTGACAAGATAGGACACCAGAGCCTGTGACAAGATAGGACACCAGAGCCTAATGTGACAAGATAGGACACCAGAGCCTAATGTGACAAGATAGGACACCAGAGCCTAATGTGACAGGATAGGACACCAGAGCCTAATGTGACAGGATAGGACACCAGAGCCTAATGTGACAGGATAGGACACCAGAGCCTAATGCGACAAGATAGGACACCAGAGCCTAATGTGACAAGATAGGACACCAGAGCCTAAAGTGACAAGATAGGACACCAGAGCCTAATGTGACAAGATAGGACACCAGAGCCTAATGTGACAAGATAGGACACCAGAGCCTAATGTGACAAGATAGGACACCAGAGCCTAACGTGACAAGATAGGACACCAGAGCCTAATGTGACAAGATAGGACACCAGAGCCTAATGTGACAAGATAGGACACCAGATCCTAATGTGACAGGATAGGACACCAGAGCCTAATGTGACAAGATAGGACACCAGAGCCTAATGTGATAGGATAGGACACCAGAGCCTAATGTGATAGGATAGGACACCAGAGCCTAATGTGACAAGATAGGACACCAGATCCTAATGTGACAGGATAGGACACCAGAGCCTAATGTGACAAGATAGGACACCAGAGCCTAATGTGACAAGATAGGACACCAGATCCTAATGTGACAGGATAGGACACCAGAGCCTAATGTGACAGGATAGGACACCAGAGCCTAATGTGACAAGATAGGACACCAGATCCTAATGTGACAAGATAGGACACCAGAGCCTAATGTGACAGGATAGGACACCAGAGCCTAATGTGACAAGATAGGACACCAGAGCCTAATGTGACAAGATAGGACACCAGATCCTAAAGTGACAAGATAGGACACCAGATCCTAATGTGACAGGATAGGACACCAGATCCTAATGTGACAGGATAGGACACCAGATCCTAATGTGACAGGATAGGACACCAGATCCTAATGTGACAGGATAGGACACCAGAGCCTAATGTGACAAGATAGGACACCAGATCCTAATGTGACAAGATAGGACACCAGAGCCTAATGTGACAGGATAGGACACCAGAGCCTAATGTGACAGGATAGGACACCAGAGCCTAATGTGACAGGATAGGACACCAGAGCCTGTGACAGGATAGGACACCAGAGCCTAATGTGACAGGATAGGACACCAGAGCCTGTGACAGGATAGGACACCAGAGCCTAATGTGACAGGATAGGACACCAGAGCCTAATGTGACAGGATAGGACACCAGAGCCTAATGTGACAGGATAGGACACCAGAGCCTAATGTGACAGGATAGGACACCAGAGCCTGTGACAGGATAGGACACCAGAGCCTAATGTGACAGGATAGGACACCAGAGCCTAATGTGACAGGATAGGACACCAGAGCCTAATGTGACAGAATAGGACACCAGAGCCTAATGTGACAGGATAGGACACCAGAGCCTAATGTGACAGGATAGGACACCAGAGCCTAATGTGACAGGATAGGACACCAGAGCCTAATGTGACAGGATAGGACACCAGAGCCTAATGTGACAGGATAGGACACCAGATCCTAATGTGACAAGATATGACACCAGAGCAAAATGTGACAAGATATGACACCAGAGCAAAATGTGACTTAAGATAGGACACCAGAGCCTAATTCAGGAATTAGAAGACCGGGAAGGAATGAGAGGGAATGTGTTATAGTGGATCAGAGAGTAACTGCGAAACAAGTAAAAAATATGAAGTAGAATGAATGAGAGAGTAACTAGTTGGGTCCCAAAGGATCAGCGCAAAAACTGTTGTTCCTAATAAACAGTGTGTAAAGGACCTGTCAGGAGAGTCAGTCTTGTGCAGCATTTGGGTATCTTTACTGAGGCAACGTTTCGCCAGTCAGTGGTTTCTTCAGTCCAGTACAGAGAAGAACGTATAAAGGTGAGGAGGAGTTTGAGGTAATCAGTCCCTCGACTAACGGTTGAGGGACTGATCTAATGTATATTGGACGGAAGAAACCACTGGCTGGCAAAACGTTTCCTCAAGATTCCCTAATGTCGCACAAGTGTCTCAGTCGTCAACTTTTGTGCGCCTGTAACTGTTAAAACGAAAAATAAGGATATAAAAGAGAGGATAGATATACAAAGTTATTATATTCACTGGAGAGGAAAGATTGAAGGCAGATACGACCCAAGAGGCAAGAAGCTCGATAAAGTCCAAAGGTTTGCAACTTGACTAGTCCTATACACACATAAACCGCACCAAGGAGAAAGAAGCTTATGACGTTTCGACCCGACTTGGACAATTTACTAGTCACACTAACACACAAAGGTAAGGGAATCAGTGTGTGTGTATATATATATATATATATATATATATATATATATATATATATATATATATATATATATATATATATATATATATATATATATATATATATATATAATACACGAGAGGAGGCCAGGGACGGGACAGAGAGAGGAAAAAGTGGAGAAGTGGTAGTAGAGGTAATGATGGAAGTGGAAGAAGTAATAGTAGTGGTATTGGTGGTGGTGGTAGTAGAGCACATGTGTCCTTCGACCTAACATATTTTCGGTAATTCTGCCAACATTATTGCAGTCTAGGGGCCGAGATGAGATCAGAGAGTAACCCCCGCTGACACACAGGTAGCTGCCTACTGGTGTATCGGGTCAGCATTCTCTCCGTCTTACTACCATCTATTGCCGCACACTGTTCCTTTTCTTCTGTGTGAGATAGTCCACCCTGAGAGATGGTAATTCCAGCTCCACTGGAACGAAGCCCTTGGAATATACCTACTGAATATTTGGTGATATCCACGTCTCGGCCGGAAATCCATCCTGCGTTATAGTATATGTCAGTGAAACATGGCTAGCTTTTGTTCCCACTCTGTGGCTGTCATGTAGCATAAGAACATAAGAAAGATGGAACACTGCAGCAGGCCTACTGGCCCATGCGAGGCAGGTCCAATTCTCCCACCGGCTTAAGCGAATGCCATAACCTAGTCAGGTCAGTCCCATTCACTTAAGGGAGGAGCACGGCACCTGACCTAGTAGCACAAGCTAGCCGGGTCGAACTGTCACCCACTCACACCCACTCATGTGTTTATCCAACTTATTTTTAAAACTACACGACGTCTTAGCTTCTATGACGGTACTCGGGAGTTTGTTCCACTCATCCACGACTCTATTACCAAACCAGTGGTTTCCTATATCCTTCCTGAATCCTGAATAAAAGAAAATTTGTCATTTTAGTAGACCTGGTCACAGACCGGGCTGAGGGGGCGTTGACCCCCGAAACCCTCTCCAGGTATACTCCGGGTAAACAACTGTCATAACTTCTCCCACGGGTATACTGGGAGCAACGACCGGGGGGAACTGGTTCCCTCTCCCACACCCTCTCTCCGTTATGGTAGGTTACTACCACCCCTCTCCTCTTCTTCCTTCATCCACAACACAGCCACCACTACCACTCATCCAACCACCACAACTGCTCCCTACCACGCCTCTCCTTACCTTCATTCACCACACAACCACTAACACTGATCCAACCACCACCATTCCTTTTCATCCACCACCATTCCCTTCCATCCACCACCATTCTCTTCCAACAACCACCACAAGAACCCCAGTGGAAATAAGTTACTTTGTCTAACCTTTCTGGGTTATCCTAGGTAATTTACACATACGTTACTATTATGCAAATATCGCAAACCAAGCGATACAGGATGCAAAACAACCTCCCCCGTGGTCCGTGGTTGTTTTGCATATGTTACTTTGTATGGTAATTGTACTGTGTACGTACTTGTACGTAAATAAACTGACCACGACTCTTCAACACCCTCCAGTTGTACATAAGAGGAATTACTAACAACCCCCATAGGTATCTACAAGAGGGAACTGTGTAATTTATCCTAGGTAGTTCCTGAAGAGCCGGGCTGTGGTGCATACATTGCATTGCGGGCGGCGGACTCTCACATCCTCATCGCTCAGGTCAGCAACCAGAAAGCCTGGTCTGGGACAGGACCGCAGGGGGCGGTGAACCCCCTTCTCTAGGAAGCGACTACAGGCATTAAACACGTGTGCAACATCTGGATATCTTTGTTTACAGACGTTTCGTCACCCAGTGGTTTTTTCAGTACAAATTTAAGGACATAATGGGAAGACTGGTTGACCAGGCAAGCACCAGACGAGCCTGGCCCATGGCCGGGCTCAGAGAGTAGAGAAACTCTCGAAACTCTTCAAAGGTATACCAAAGGTATATCCCATATGTTCTTGTATTGATAAAGCCACTGGATGTCGAAATGTCTACAAATAACGATACCCAGATGTTGCACATGTCTAATTCTTCGTCTTGTCGGTATTGTATACTACTCATATACGAATACACGTAAAGTTTATTTCAGGGGAACATCGCCCCCGGTATCATACGAGGTCTGGTACTGGTATCTGGTCTTTACCTGACGATGGTACCTATTAGTATCTGTTGATAGTTTTTGCCTAGCAGCGAGAGGTGCACCAAAGTGTAGGTATCGAAGAGTTTCGGTAAATTTTGATGGTATCAGTATTGGCAACAGTTTCGGTATCGTCCCATCAGTAATAACATCCTACTGCCTGTGTCCTTACATCACCCACTACACTGATACTGTTTATGTATTCTCCACTACACTGATACTGTTGTATATCTCCACTACACTGATACTGTTTATGTATTCTCCACTACACTGATACTGTTGTATATCTCCACTACACTGATACTGTTTATGTATTCTCCACTACACTGATACTGTTGTATATCTCCACTACACTGATACTGTTTATGTATTCTCCACTACACTGATACTGTTGTATATCTCCACTACACTGATACTGTTTATGTATTCTCCACTACACTGATACTGTTGTATATCTCCACTACACTGATACTGTTTATGTATTCTCCACTACACTGATACTGTTGTATATCTCCACTACACTGATACTGTTTATGTATTCTCCACTACACTGATACTGTTGTATATCTCCACTACACTAATACTGTTTATGTATTCTCCACTACACTGATACTGTTGTATATCTCCACTACACTGATACTGTTTATGTATTCTCCACTACACTGATACTGTTGTATATCTCCACTACACTGATACTGTTTATGTATTCTCCACTTCACTGATAGTTATATATATTCTACACTAAACTGATACTGTTATATTCTACACTACACTGATACTGTTATATATTCTGCACTGATACTGTTATATATATTCTCCACTACACAACGTTCCACAATTTATTTTTTTCTCTTTTACATGTAGATTTAAAAAACTCGTACACCATTTAAAAAAAAAACGGTTTAATTTGAGTTTTTCGTTTAAGTTTTAAGGGTATTTGTTTAAAGTTGAGACAATATTAAAAACTAGATTTTTATAGCAGTTGCTGCATAGTTTATCAGCTTATATCCCGTCCGGGTGGGTATGATGGTGGATACCTGAAGGATATTTCCGGGGACCAACACCCCCGTGGCCCAATCCCAGATCAGGCCTAATGGTGGATCAAGGCCTGATGAACAAGGCTGTTACTGCTGATCGCACGTAATCCAGAATACGAATCATAGCCAGGCTTGTCAGGCACTGGTGTGAGGAACTTTTCCAGTTCCCTCTTGAAGACAGTCAGAGGCTTCTTGGCAATTCTTATGCATGGAGGGAGAGCGTTGAAGAGTCGGGAACCACTTACACTCAACGAGCTCTGTCTTAGTGTACTCGTCGCTCCCATGCTTTTTATTGGAAGTACTTGGCACTGTCTGTCAAGTCTCTTGCTTTCAAGTGGAGTGAGTCCGGTGGGCAGGTTTGGGACAGGTCCCTTTAGGATTTCCAGATGTAAATTATGATGTACCTCTCTCACCTACCTTCCAAGGAATACAGTTGAAGGGAACTTCAAGCGTTCCCAGTAGTTAAGATGTTTGAATTTATACGGGACGTTTTCTACGTTAGCTGTGTACCCTACTTCGAAGGGAGCTGTCAGTATACAGCAGTATTTTACCTTAGAGAGAAGTGACATAAAGAATATCACTATTCTCTTACCATCTCTGGTCTTGAAAGTTCTAGTTATCCAGCCTATCATCTTCCTTGAAGTAGCAATAGCAACATTGTTGTAATCCTTGTGTCTTTGTGCCAGTAAAGTGCTCTAGATACAAGGAGTTTAAGCAACCTTCCTCTTTCTCGAATCAAGTCTGATTGCCTCCCATTTCCCAGCCGCTGAGGCTTAGTCTGGGACCAGACCGCGGGGGCGTTGACCCCTGGAAACATCCCTCTGATATCCTTCAGGTACCCTACCCCTCCGTGTGTAGAGCTCTATATAAGTATGGGCTTTCTGCATGCACACCTGAATATTACTCATCTCTGTACACTGTATCTTGCTGAAATAAAATTATTATTATTATTATTATTATTATTATTATTATTATTATTATTATTATACTCGTTAAAGAATAAAAATACACAATACCGTGACTGAAACAATACACATAAAACCCACACATACGAGAGAGGGCTTTGTAAATGGTACAAGTCAGACCGAAACATCGTCGTAAGATCCCCTCTCTTATGTTTGGGTTATTTATGTATTATACTCGTTGATTAATATGTTCCTAATTCTCTTTTTCAAGTTTAAACTGGGTTATAAAGCGCCGGCGGCAGTGTGAAAGCAGTTTATGGCAGTTTCTATACATCTCACGTCTAGAGGCAGTATTTACGCCCTCCCCACGTTCCTGTTTCCGAAATAATTTTTGAAAAATGACACGAGACATTGATAAACGGGTTAATAGAGTGGGAGGGCGATACTGCCATGCGTCTATAGCCAGCGATAGTCAACCATAGCTGCGATAGCCACCTGATAGGGAGGGGTAGGAGTGGTGCGCGCACTGGCTGCTGTGATAGCTATAACGTGACGCGGGGATATCCATTGCTTGGTTACTGTTCCTGTGATAGCCATAGCGATAACGATAGTCCAAGAGTGAGTCACTGATACCATTCCTCTGATACAGTATCATTGGTATTGCTCTGATACCCACAGTATCATGGGTGTCATTCTCTGATGCCCACAGTATCATTGGTATCATTTCTCTGATACCCCACGGTATGATTGGTATTCCGCTGATACCCAGTATACCAACGATAGCGACAGCCCAAGAATGAATCAGTGGTATCATTCCTCTGATACCCATGGGATCATGCGTATTATTCTGATACCCAAAGTATCATGGGTATCAGAGGAATGATATCCACACTATCAGTGGTATCATTCATCTGATACCCACAGTATACCAAGAATGAATCAATGGTATCGATACGACACAGTGATAGAGTGGGCGATTTTCCGTCATGCGAACAGAATTATTAGGCCATGAAAATAGGTGGCTGGCTTTGCCTGGGAAATACCGCAATATACATCCCTGTGATCGAGCCGGATAGTGTAATCCGGTTATTGATATTACTTCCACCCGGCTCGTACCTGTAACCGGGTTCCAGGGTTCTTGTGCCCTCGCAGCCCGGTCTGAGACCAGGGCTCTCTCTCTCTCTCATTTGGCTCTAGGGTATTAATAATACCAAGTACTTTCTTTCTTCCATTCCTTCCTCACTTTCTTCGTCCTCTCCTTCCTCCTCTCTCTCTCCCTCTCCGCTTCTCAGTCTCATCCTACCTTCTCTCCTCTTCAGTGATTCCCTTCCTCCTCTTCCTCTCCCTCTTTCTCCATGGTGTCTGCCAACTTTCCCATGGCGACGATGAAGACATAGGAGTGAGAGACTGCTAGTATTGAACTGGCGTCAACACAGTGCTGAGATGACAGCTGTGAGCCCCAGCACCGGACAACCAGTAACCTTGTCTGTGATCCCTGACCACCAGCCACATCCACATGTGTGTGTGTGTGTGTGTGTAAGCAAACTCTGTATATGCTTTTAAGGTAAAGGTATATCAAAGGTGTTTGTGTAAGAGAGTGAGAAAGAGACAGAGAGCGTTCACACATCTCTCATCATATGTCTTAAATAAAAGCTTTTACTGTTATGAAGTGAGGAGAGAGAGGATATCCAGTAGGAACAGATGTGAACATGCTGTGAGAACCAACTTGTGTGTTGATATGACATGCCTACTAGATAGGTCTGGAGCTATGATTCGACCCCTGCAAGCACAATTAGCCGAGTACAAACGTGATTGCATTCATATATGGGTTCATACAGGTACATCTGTTAATACTTCTGGTAATCGTCGCCCCCGCGTCCCGGGCCTCTGCCCTCAGACAAGGCTTATTGACTGACTACTTCATCAGTCAAATTGTTGGTAGTAGAGAGGTGAAATTAACTGAGTGTAGTAGTGGAAGAAAATTCCATATATACTTATAAGATGCAGAACTGCCACGGGGGGATTTGAATGATAGCTCTAGGCCTTTCATATTGCAATCAACACATCAGGAGCCTGCAACGTTGCAGATATGATTAGGAAGTCCAGGAAGATCCGTTCAGGAAGTGACTCTAGCTAGATTAGTTCTCTTGAACAAATCTACCCGGACTTCCTACTCATTTCTACAAAATGCAAGCTCCTGATGATGTGTTGATTGAAATATGAAAGGCCTAGAGCTATCATTCAATTCTTCCCGTGGTTGTTTTGCACCTTGTATCTCTTGTTCGTGATTTTTACATAGCTTTAAGAGTAGGTACGATGGAGCTCCAGAGGCCAGAAACAAGCAAAGGTGGTCGAGGAAGCTAAAGAGATGCGGCCAGGAGCTGGGACTCGACCTACGCGCACACAGATCTTCCCTTTACTTTAAACATCTAGGTAATAGATGACGGTTCTTAATTGACATACATAGAATTAGATAGTTCTCAGTAGCTAAGTTCGGTATAGACTTGAAAGTTTTATCTTGTCTTATCCATCTACTCCCATGATTGACAGATGATAATAATAATTATAATCTATTTCTACAAATACATGATACAATTTATACAGGCCATAACTGACATCAGTGTCATAATATATAGAAAGCCCCTTGTTGTGCAGAGCATTTCCGGCAAATTAGGTTAATTTGGTTCCCAGGATGCGACCCACACCAGTCGACTAACACCCAGGTACCTACTTACTGTTTCCACCCGTGCCAGAGATTGAACCATACATAATTTTAGCTTCAGTCGTGGCAACCTGTAGTGCTCGGGGGCCACACTCCAGGTCACGGATTTTGGGGGTTTACTAATCAGGAGGCTCGAGCCTCCAACATTTCACACAAAAAATAATAAGCCTTTTTTTCAGTTGTAATCGTAGAGTTGTGCTAGAGGACTGTCAGCGCAGGGTTACAGGTGTTCCTGGGTTACAGGTGTTTCTGGTTTACAGGCATTCTTGGGTTACAGGTGTCACAGGCTGCGATACACAACTATAAAAATTCCCCAAACCACTCGCATAATTGTCACACTAAGATCGAAGATTATTTCTTCACCTGTCTCTGCCTTTCCCTTCCACCTACCCCCCCTCCTCTTCCCCCTCCCCCCTCTTCCCCCTCCCCCCCTCCTCTTCCCCCTCCCCCCTCTTCCCCCTCCCCCCCTCCTCTTCCCCCTCCCCCTCCCTCTCTTCCAATTTCCTCTCTTCCCTCCCTTCTTTCCCTCTCTTCCTCCTCCTCCTCTTCCCTTACAATCGTCTCTTCTTCCTTTCCCTCTATTCCTCTTGCTCTGGCTCAGTCCCTCCTTCATTGCTCGTATAAATTCAGTCAAGCATCTAAATTACTGGGAACGCTTGAAGTCCCCAGAACTATACACCTTGAAACGTAGGCGAGAAAGATGCATCATAATTTACGCCTGGAAAATTCTGGAGGGATTGATCACAAATCTGCACATGGAAATTGCTTTCTACGACAGGAAGAGGTTCAGCAGACGGTGCAACATGCCTCCACTAAACAGCAGGGGCTCGACGAGTACACTAAGAGAGAACTCAGTGAGTGTCAGAGGTCCCCGACTCTTCACCACCCTCCCTTCGTACACAAGGAAAATTACCAACAAACCTCTGGCAATCTGTAATAGAAACTTGGACAAGTTCCTCAAATCAATGCCTGACTGTGGTTCGTACGTTGGACTGCATGTGGCCAGCAGTAACAGCCTGGTTGATCAGGCCCTGATCAACCAGGTCTGGGACCAGACCGCGGAGGGGTAACCCTTAGAATCGCCTTCACTCCCTCCCGTTCCCTTCCCTCCCTCCGTTCCCTTTCTCCCTCTCTTCCTTTCCCTTTCTCCCTCTCTTCCTTTCCCTCCCACGAGGAATAAACTATTTACAATCTGAGGTGGGGACTGTCGGACAGGGAGGTACAGACAGGTCTCCAGGGAGTTTTTTTGTTGTCCTACAAGCAATAGTGTGTTGCTGAGGCTTCCTGCTGCTGCCTGCCTCCGGGACTCCTCACCGCACACCTGGAGTCTGCCTGGAGGGTATTCCGGGGATCAACGCCCCCTCGACCCGGTCCACGACCAGGCCTTCCGGTGGATCAGGGCCTGATCAACGAGGCTGTTACTGCTGGCCGCACGCAGTCCAACGTACGAACCACAGCCCGGCTGATCTGGCACCAACTTTAGGTATCTGTCCAGCTCCCTCTTGAAGACAACCAGGGGTCTACTGGTAATGCCCCTTATTGCTGGTGGGAGGCTGTTGAACAGTCTTGGACCCCGGACACTTTTTGTTTTCTCTTAGTGTACCAGTGACGCTCTTACTTTTCACTGGGGGTATGTTGCATCGCCTGCTAAGTCTTTGCCTTTCGTATGGAGTGATTTCTGTGTGCACATTAAGGACCAGTTCCTCCAGAATCTTCCAGGTGTATATTATGATATATATCTCTCGCCTGCACTCCAGTGAGTACAAGTAAAGTGCTTCCAGGCGTTCCCAGTAGTTAAGATGTTTGATGGAACTTATACGTGCAGTAAAGGTTATCGGTACATTCTAGATCTACAATTTCACCTGCCTTGAATGGGAATGTTAATGTACAGCAGTATTCCAGCCTAGAGAGGACAAGTGATTTAAAAAGCATCATCACTGGCTTAGCATCTCTTGTCTTGAATGTTTTCATAATCCATCCTATCAGTTTCCTTCGCAGATGTGTTAGTGACATTGTTGTGGTCTTTGAAGGTGAGGTCTTTGGACATTGCCAGGTCCTTCACATTACTTTTCCGCTCTGTTGTGCGATTAGAGTTTGTAGTATGCTCAATCCTAGTTATTATTTCCTCCAGTTTTCCATAACGGAGTAGTTGGAATTTGTTCTCTGTTCTCTGTTGCCCATTGGAAAACTTTGTTTTTATCTTCTTGGAGCTTTGCCGTGTCCTCAATGGATGACGCACTCATGCAGATCCTAGCATCGTCTTCAAAGGATGATACAGTGCTATGGTTTTCATCTCTGTCTATGTCTGATATGAGAATGAGTAACAGGATAGGTGTGAGTACTGTGCCCTGTGGGACAGAGCTCTTGACTATGGCAGCATCCGATTTAACTCTGTTTGCCACTACTCTTTGTGTTCGATTGGTTAGAAAGTTGAAGATCTATCTGCCTACTTTGCCAGTTATCCCTAGTCCTCATTTTGTGTGCTATTACACCATGGTCGCAATTGTCAAAGACTTTGCAAAATCTGTGTATACTACATCTGCATTCTGTTTGTTTTCCAGTGCATCTAAGACCATATCAGAGTGATCTAGCAGTTGTGAGAGGCAGGAGCGACCTGCTCTGAAGGCATGTTGCCCTGGGTTGTGCAGTTTTTGGGAGTCCAGGTGGTTTGCTATCCTGCTTCTTAGAACACTTTCAAAGATTTTTATATGGGACGTTAAAGCTATTGGTCTATAGTTCTTAGCTACTGCTTTGCTGCCACCTTTATGGAGTGGGGTTATATCCCTTGTTTTTAGTGACTGTGGAATCTCGCCTGTATCTAAGCTCCTCCATAGCATACTTAGGGCCCGTGAGAGGGGTTTCTTTGCAGCTCTTAATGAACACCGAGTTCCACGAGTCTGGGCCTGGGGCTGAGTGCATGGGCATGTCGTCGATGGCTTTCTCAAAGTCTAGTGGAGTTGAGGTTATGTCAGAAATTTGGCATACATTGGCAGGGTTTTGAGGCTTTCACGAAAAAAATGTTTGGATTGTCTATTTTTAGACTGATTAGTGGCTTGCTGAACACAGAGTCACATTGAGATTTAAGTATCTCACTCATTTCTTTGTTGTCGTCTGTGCAGGCTCCGTCTTGTCTGAGCAGGGGCCCTATACTAGAAATGGTTTTTGCCTTGTTTTTGGCATACGAAAAGAAATATTTCGAATTTCTTTCAGTTTCACTAATTGCTTTTAGCTCCTCTTGTCTCTCCTAGACACTGTATGAGTCCTAAGGCATTGGTTAGGGTCCATGTAATTTAAGATATCTTCCCAACATGTTTCATTTAGGGCATAGTTTATGTGATCCCAGTTGATGTTCTTGTTGTTGAAGTTGAATTTGGTAAAGGTTCCCTTATAGCTGTATGCGTTTTGCTGATCAGGACCTCTGTGCATGTAAGTCTGGATGTGAGGGAAAAGTTCAATAGATAGGAGTAGCTAGGGAGTATATAGTAACAATAGTTTGACTGCCGGCTGCTTGTTAAGGTAGGGTAAGTCAAGCTCCCGCTATCCCTTCCCATCCTTCTCCCCCCCCCCCCCAAAGGTGACGTGTGGGGCTCCGGTCCAGACAGTAATCACTAGACTCACAGCTCCCAGCACTACTGTAAGTACATGCCTGCCTTGTATTCTAGTGGATTTATTGGTTGAAAGCTTCACTTTTGACCAGTAATAAACTTAGTCCTTTCAGTCTTGCTCTAAGTTGACTGTTGTAATAATCACCACATCTTTTAGGTATTGTACTTATGGAGAATGATTTTTTAAGCAGTGGGTAACCTGTCTATCTTTCCAGCTTGGATGACAGAGAGGGTCACCTGCCAATCAACGAGTTGAATTGATGGAGATGGACTAACGTCCTGAGACTTCCCCTTTTTGATTTAATTACCTGTGCACCTGTATGAAGTAGCAGGATATAACCCCTCATCATTGCAGTGGAAAAAACCTGCTTTCCTATCATCTAGACTGAGTATTCACGGATAGACTGTGAAGAACGAGCCGGTGGGTTGTCATCAACACCTGCCCCCCCCCCCCTTCCATCATCGGCAACAGCTACGATTTCAACAAGCAGTGTCACCAACACCAGACACCCAAGTTTTATATTAGCGTTGAATTCAGTTATTTATATTTTTCATTTTTCATTTTCTTTAATGTAGGATTAATACTTCATATTTAAGTGTTTTATATTTTATATTTTCTATATAATAAAGTGTTTATGTTTGTTATTATTTCTTTTTCTATTCATTAATTTTCCTGAGGAGGAGCCAGCCTTGGTAATACTGTCTGAAGTTGTTACAGGGCTGAGTAAGCCTTCACACTGGACTTCGATTAGATTGTGATCAGAATTTGTTGTTTTTGATATTGTTGTTTCTTACCAGGTCCTCATTATTTGTGAAAATAAGGAGTAGTGTGTTCTCCAATCTTGTTGGCTCCACTATCTGCTGACTTAGGGTGTGTTTATAGCAGAAATTCAGCAGCTCATGTGACTTTTCATCTGAGCTGCCTCCAGGGATTATTTCTGCTACAACATTATTTGCTATATTCTTCCATTTTGTATGTCTTAGATTGAAGTCACCAAGCAGCAAGATGTTTGGGGATGGGGCTGGAAAGTTTTCCAGACAGGAGTCAATTTTTGATAGTTATTCTTTGAACTGTTGGGAAGTTGCATCTGGTGGCTTATATACAAGTACAGTGACAAAGTTTTGGTTCTCGATTTTTGTCAGAACTTCAGCTACATCACTTGTGGTGTTCAGTATCTCTGTGCAAATGAGCGACTCTTTGACATACACCCCCCCCCTTGTTGCCTGTTCTTTTTGTTGCATCTGTAAAGGTTGTATCCAGGTATCCATATTTCGCTGCCAAAGTAATCTTTTGTGTGGGTCTCTGTGAAGGCTGCAAACATTGCATTTGACTTCCCTAGAAGTCCACTAATGAAAGGTATTTTGTTTGTGGATGGCTTAAGGCCCTGTATATTAGCAAATATAAATGAGGTTGTGTTGCAGGTTTGTTGGGGGGATTTTGTTGTTGGCATCAGTAGTTGTGAGTCTGGAGGGGCCACTGGCTGTGCCTCCAGTCCAACAAGGCTCCAAGGTGGTGGACTATTTTGGTTATCTCTTTCCATTTTCTTTCTTCGTTTCCTACCACTAAAAATTCACTTGGGGTGTTGTCATAACTACCATAGCTACTATGATTTGTTGTACGGGGTGTGTGCCTCCTGGTCCCATTTAAATGGTAAGCGGTGCAGTTGGCATTGTAACGTTGTTTTTCAAGGACTGAAGAATGACACATCTCAGGGTGGAAGAATTTGCAAGAGGTAGAACGACGCACTCCTTTAGACAGAACGTTGCGGCATTTTTTGGGATGCTCAAAGTTGCATGCCCCATTCGTTTTCCCTGATATTCCATGTTTACAGATGCCCCAAACAGAATTTGCGCCATTTTGTTTTTAGCTGGATACAATTCATGTTGGATGTATTCCTAATCTGCGCAGACCATAGATCTGCACTACAGTCCTCCATAACCAAACCAGACACACCACCATCTGTAGTCATTATGCCGACATTTTCCCTGGAAGAGGACTCCACTACATCTGTACTAGGGGCATGGCGTTGGTGGCTGTGGAGGAGTCTTTAACCGAATCTAGATTTTCACAATGGCTGGGAGCTGGGTCTGAGTCAGTCCTAGGGCTGGGGACTGAGCTAGATTTTTTTTTTTTGGCTTGTTTCCTGTGTTTTTTTTTCCAGTGGGTATCTGCTTATTTTTGGGTCAGTTGTTGTAGGCTGGGCATTCTGTATGTTAGACTTTACTCCTCTCCTATCTTCCCGTGCTCTGTATATTCCGGGTAGACTATTCGATAGTTTCTCTTTTTTTTCATGCTTATTGTTTAACCACCTGAGTGCTTTCCTGATATGTATCCATAGTTCCACATCTCTGTTGCAGACCCAGAAACACCTATCTAGATAGATGTCATTATTGGTTGCAGTGTTTATTCTTGCACAGGTAACATGATGTTTTGAAAAGGGAAGGTTGCATGTGATTTTGGATTTTTTCCCAAGAGCCTTTTCACATGTCCCACAGGTATACTGTACTGCCATCCTGCCCTGCCTGTATCCTATTTGCAACTGGGTACCACAAAAACCTGATCTTTGCTTTACCGTTCAGCTCTGCACTCGGGTATGGGTGTTATAGGTCAATGCATGGGTATGTGGGATGTAATTAGTATGGAGACTCATTACACATTAAAAACTTTTATGATGTACAACATCAGCCGGGCTGTGGCTCGTACGTTGGTTTGCGTGCAGCCAGCAGCAACAGCCTGGTTGATCAGGCTCTGATCCACCAGGAGGCCTGGTCACAGACCGGGCCGCGGGGGCGTTGACCCCCGGAACTCTCTCCAGGTAAACTCCAGGTAATATATCATCCTACAGCATCTTATTTCTGTCATGATCACTGCTAATTATCTTATCCTGGGCAGTTATATGTAGAAGTGGGGGCTGGATTTCAGTGATGAGAGGTAGGTTAGTGGTCAAGGGTATGTGCGTCAACGGGGGGGGGGGACCATCCCCGCTGGTTGGGGTGTCGGAGGGGGAGGGGGGGTGAGAGGATTAGTGGTAGGTTATGCCTTTTCCTCTATCTATCCTATCACTTCATGTTCACTGTTTCCCTGCACATCAATCCGATCTCTTGTTTTATTACTTATACTATAGTTTAATACTCATCCGGTTGTGCATCCCCACTTCTCCACTTTGCTGGGTTTGGGTGATGAGAGGTGGGTCCGTGGTATGGGTGCCAGCGGGGGGAAGGGAAGAGCCATCCCCGCTGGTTGGGGTACGGAGGGGTCGGCCAGGAGAGAGGTGAGGGGATCAGTGGTAGAGGTTATCCGTGTCCACTACCATATTACACTTTATGTCCTCTATTTCCCTGCACACCAATGCCACTATCACTTGTTTTATTACTTATGCTCTTATTACTTATACACACTGTAAGATATGGAGGAAAGGGCAGAGGTGAGTGTAAAGATAGGAAAGAGAGTAGGAAATGGGGAGTTAACAGAGAGGGAAGTGAAGTGAGGAGTTCACAGATTTAAAAAAAGGGGGGGGGGAGTGTAGTATAAAGATGGGAAAGTAGGAAGGGGAATAAGTTACATCTCCTGGCTCTTGTGTTTGCCCCTTATTGTTTTCTGGCTTCCAGGACTCAAATCATATCTACTCTTGAAGCTGTGTAGTGTTTGCCATCCTCCCCTCATCCAATGTGATGATAAGGAAGAGAGATAAGTGTGAAGAAGAAAAAAAAAGGAAGAGGAGAGAGGGGAATGAAGGGAAGTGGAAGGGTGGGGACGAGAGGGAAAGTGTGGGTGAAGATTTAGGGGGATAGGCGAAGAGAGGAAAGAGGACGGTGATAGGGGTAGGGGGTACAGAGTGAAGGGAAGGGAGAGGGAGGAAGAAACCGATAAAGAATGCTGGACAAGCTCATCTGGGAGGCAGATTCTAGTGAGCAGATGTAACGGATTCCAGCATCTTACTCTCAAAATTCAAAGATGGATATTGCCTGCTTTACCATGGCAGTCTCTTGTCCATAACCTTCAGTAAGAGCTACGTAACCTCCAGTAAGAGCTACGTAACCTCCAGTGTTGGCAGTAACAGCCTAGTTGATCAGGCCCTGATCCATCGGGAGGCCTGGTCGTGGACCGGGCCGCGGGGGCGTTGATCCCCGGGATAACCTCCAGGTAACCTCCAGGTAAGAGCTACGTAACCTCCAGTAAGAGCTACGTAGCCTCTAGTAAGAGCTACGTAGCCTCTAGTAAGAGCTATGTAGCCTCTAGTAAGAGCTACGTAGCCTCTAGTAAGAGCTATGTAGCCTCCAGTAAGAGCTACGTAGCCTCTAGTAAGAGCTACGTAGCCTCTAGTAAGAGCTACGTAGCCTCTAGTAAGAGCTAGGTAGCCTCTAGTAAGAGCTATGTAGCCTCGAGTAAGAGCTACGTAGCCTCTAGTAAGAGCTACGTAGCCTCCAGTAAGAGCTATGTAGCCTCTAGTAAGAGCTACGTAGCCTCTAGTAAGAGCTATGTAGCCTCCAGTAAGAGCTATGTAGCCTCTAGTAAGAGCTACGTAGCCTCTAGTAAGAGCTATGTAGCCTCCAGTAAGAGCTACATAACCTCGGCAGTCTGCCGTCTTAGCCACGTTGGATAATCTTGAGATACAATGTCATATTGGGTAGGACTGTGGCGAGTAGTACTAGTAATAGTAGTAGCAGTAGTAACTATAGTAAAAGTACTAGTAATAATAGTAAAAGTACTAACAGTAGTAGTAATAATAGTATTAATGCTAGTTGTAGTAGTAATAATAGTAGTAGTAAAAGTATCAATAGTAGTAGTATCAGCAATCTTCGGTCTCCTTTTTCTCTCTTCTTGGTTCTCCCTCTTGCCTCCTTCACCCAGTCATCTCTGTCCTTCACCTTCCTGGTTAGAGAAGTTTGTTCATTACAGTATATACGTATCTTATTCGCTCTCATTGTACATCGTACGTTGTCAGTTTTACCTGTGACCTGTTTTGAGCTTTTTTTTTAACGCGCTAGATTGGCCTGGAGCCAGTCTTTCTTGATTGCTCAACCAGGCTGTTGGTGTTGGTGGAACGCTGGTTCACAATCCTAACAGCAAGATTGATCTGACGTTTTGAGGAGTTAGGGGTAGACCATCACTCAGTTGTAATCAGTCTCAGTCTCTCTCTCTCTCTCTCTCTCTCTCTCTCTCTCTCTCTCTCTCTCTCTCTCTCTCTCTCCTTTTCTTTATCTTTATCTAGGTCTTTATTGTCTCTCTCGTTGTCTTCTTCCTTTCTTTTTCTTGAACCAGACAAGCCTGGCCCAGGACAAGGCTGTGACTAGGAAAACTCTGGAATCCCATCAAAGGCAAAGGTAACAGTCATAAATCAGTGCTTATCTGTATAAGCCTCCACACACAGGTAGATCGAGTGTTTGTTCTCTTTCTCTGGTATGTGAGAGGTGTGCGAGTCAGGTGTGTGAATCGGGTGTCAAGTGAGAGGTGTGTGAGTCGGGTGTCAAGTGAGAGGTGTGTGAGTCAGGTGTCAATTGTAAATACATGTAAATACATCATCCCACAAACTGGGACGATGTATTTACATGTGTTGATTTGGCATTTTTACTTAATAATATATTAAGGAGTAACTTCATTAATAGCTAAAATGAATATACTCGGCTTTATAATATTATCTGGCCATAAATTGTTTAGTTTTGTACATAGGTAGGATGTTTCATGGTTCTAAACTGCTGGTGCAGCATGGCTAAGCACCAGGGGGACAGTTTGAGCTACTCAGCTTCCTCCCAGACCGAGGTGAGGCCTTAACCTTGTTCACTTCACACCTTCCACTGGTCGAGGAAGGGTTTGGTGGAGAATCTGGCTTTAAGTTACACTACACTTCCCCAGAAGTTACCAGGAATTTGGGAAGGTCTTTGCTAGGGTATATATCGGTCTGAGAAGGCGGCTGTGAAAATCTTGAGGAAACTAGGAATAAGTGAACGAGTCTAATTGTTACTCTGTTTATAGACTCTGATCTAGAAAAGAGATTATTGTTGAATGGTCCCAGAGGAAGAACTGTTACTTGCGTCAGTGTAAAACGCCTGTGTATATGTGTATATATTTTGACTCATTGTGATGGAATCTAGAAACACTTTGTCTAGAACTGGTTGTAAATATTTAACGTATTACAGTGATGTAATAATAAGGCTAATGATGTATATTTTTATTCATAATCATTAGGATATGAGAAGTTCTGTTTTAAAGATTGAATTATTTAATTCATAATAGAAACTTAAGTGATTATTAATGCAGTTAATGAAACGAGCAGAAGCTATAAAGAACCTTTCATGTCCTCTGGTGTGCCTAGCAAGTTCCAGGCTTAACACTGCTGAATCGTAGATAATATCCTTAGAGAAACCGTACCACGGACGGGGATAGAACCCGCGATCAGTGTCTCAAAACTCCAGACCGTCACATTAGCCAAGGTGGCTAACGTGACGGTCTGGAGTTTCGAGAGACTGATCGCGGATTCTATCCCCGTCCGTGGTATGGTTTGTTTGCAATCGTGTCATTACGATTTCGTGAGTAACATCCTTGGAGGTTATGATGTTGTAAAAACGTTCACTGGGAGGAATATAAAGGAGGGGGGATGAGGAAAGGGATATGTAAAGTGAAAGGGGAAGGAAAATATGAGAACGAGATAAGCAAAATAAAAAAAAAAAGAAAGGTACAGACTTCTTAGGACTGTTGTCAGAAGTGTTAGAAAGCAGTACAGTGGAGGCAGTGGAAGAAAGCAGGTGAAGAGTATGCACGCTCGCTTGTACAAAAGGAAGATTAGCCAGTCTTAGTTTTCTGCAACCAGGCAGGTTGACGCAAGCAGGGATGCCAAAAAATGAAACGTCACCCGCTGAAAGTAAAGTCTGGTGTACTGCAGAAAAACCTGAAAACGAAATACTAGGTGCAGGTTCATCACCGCTTTAACTTGGGTATACCTTTGATGAGTTCCGAGTTTTTTTCTACTCCCGGGGCCCGGCCATAGGCCAGGCTCGTCTGGTGTGTGCGTATATTGTGACTGTGATGTAGTCCAGCTGGGCTTGTGAGGTCTCTGGGGAGACCTAATTTAACCAATTATATGGTCACACCTTGCCTTGGCAAACGTCTGTAGCCACGCCCACGTCTGAGGTCTTTTGTTCTTGACGCCGTCAGACCTAGGCGTCAGGTCGTACACGGGGTTGTGGAGGGTGCTTGGACCACCATAAAAGCCCAAGGAAGAGCATGATCAGGAGATTCGAGCGGAGCTGCTGCTGGGGTGCAGAGCTCCTGAGCAGAGACTTCGAGCGGAGCTGCTGCTGGGGTGCAGGGCTCGGGAGAAGGCTGCTGAAGTCTCTGGAGGAGACTGTTGGAGGCATTGGGCAGAGTACTGGCTTGGCGCAGTACTCGTGCTGTGTAGGTCTTGGGACCTGTGGCTTAGTTCCTGTAGTGAACTGTCCTCTGAACTATATTGTAAGTTATATTCATTTTGGTCAAGTTGATTGTATTCCCTGTCTCACTGCTTATATGTACCACCCCATTTACCTAAGCCACAATAATGTACTCCTGTTCCCAAATATATTATTGTACAAAGACGTAATAATAAACTGTGTTTGAGTAGAATAGTAATATTCACTGTCCCCGTTATTTGCTATTCCTATTTCTTATATTTTATTATGTTTATATATGAGTGAAGAGTGGGCGAGGCATATGTTAGTGAGTATTGTAGAGTTAATGAGAGTGTCGTGGTGGTCACCACTGACCTGTCATTACCTACCTACCTCCGCTAATCATCTCACTCCTACCACCTCGCCTGCCTCTCCCCTGCCTACATAATCCCTTACTCCCATATTCCCCACTTATATCCTATTCAATCATTACCCCCCTACATGACATGGTGTCTAAGCGGTGGTGGTTCTTATTATTTTTATAGTAGGAACCAGTCCCATGTGCCTTATTTTTGACTGCTCGGTTATACTTATGTTATGCTACCATTTTTTTTTCTTGTGTGTTAAAGTAAATATCTGTATGATATTATAATCCTAGTGACCTTAACTGACCTTTTTTGACGGTGGGTCTGAATAATTGTTTGGGTGTAATATTATATTTGGTGGAGTTGGTTGTTGGTTTGAGATAAATGGTGGAGAATATCAGTATTTGGGTGAGACTTTTGGGGGAAGCAATTACTGGCCGAAATTGAATATTTACAGAGGAATGAGAAGTCACCCAGCCCGCCTTGGAAGACTCACCCACAACTGTCACCCATTGAAGAGTTGCCTATGATTGCTGTCCACCTGATGTGCCCAGTCACCCAGCTGATATGCCCAGTCACCCAGCTGATGTGCCCCAGTAGATGTATTGCTGCCCTGGTCTGTCATCCAGTGTAGTGGATGTCTGTCTGCGTCACCCAGCCTCTGTGACCATCACCCGCGGACCTCCAGTTACCCGCAGTTGCCAGGATGGGTGACCGCACCTGCTGTTGATGACCTGAAGTGACCTCACCTCACCTCGAGCAATTGACCATAGCCTGCTACTGCTGATGTCGGCTGCTGTGATGCTGCTGAGATGCTGTAGCCGTGCTGCTATGCTGTGGCCGTGCTGAGATGCTGTAGCCGTGCTGCGATGCTGTGGCCGTGCTGTGTGCTGCTGTGATGTTGAGATGCTGCGGCCGTGCTGTGATGTTGAGACGCTGCGGCCGTGCTGTGATGCTGGGACCGTGCTGCGATGCTGTAGCCGTGCTGCGATGCTGTGGCCGTGCTGTGTGCTGCTGTGATACGGCCGTGCTATGTGCTGCTGTGATACGGCCGTGCTGTGATGATGGATATGCTGTGGCCGTGCTGTGATGCTGCGATGCTGCCTAGCTCAAGAGGAGGAGATGGCGGTGATGCTGCAGTGGTGTGTGAGGGATTCTGGCTGGTGTGCCAGGACAGGAGAATCTACTATGAAGGAGTTGCCATCCTCGGAGATGTGGAAGGACGTGAGCCGCGGAGATGGACTCCAGCTGCTGGGACCAGCCTGCTTTCAAGGGCGGTATGGAGGTGTATCCTGCCTTGCTGGTCGACCTGTACGACCGGTATGCGGGGATGCCCTGCCAGCCATGAGAGACAATTGAGAGTGTGAGATGTCCCCAGCCTACTTTGACTTGCCAGAAGTGTTAGTGTTACCTGTGTGAAATAAGGTGACCTTGAATACGGTCCAGTGATTATGGCCGCCTTGTTTTATGAGGCCAGTGAATCCTAGTAGTGGCATAGGATAATGGAGGGTCTTAGCTGCGATGCCTGCCCTGTCTCGATTTTCAGATGTTGTAGTGTGCATGTGAAGTGTGCCGAAAATGCGACCTTGGTGGTCGTGAAGTGGTCCAGTTGCAGTTACTTGAAAGAATGCAACCCGTTGGAGCAGTTTTCCACGCCATAGAAGCCTAGAGAGGTTTGGCCCAATGGTTAACGTGCGAGGGTGACTAGCATTGGCTAGTGCATTTCTAGTAGAAGTAGGGAAGGCACTGGAGCCCGATATTTAGGTTTAAGGAGAAATGACGGGTAAGGAGGCTTTGCACCAGAGAGCAACTATTATGCTGGCCAACTGCCAGGTGTACTGATTATGCTGCCTTGTGGTAGATGAGAAGGTTGAGGGAAATATATGTAAGTTGAATAATTTTGTATTATGTATAATTTTGTCTTTGTATTGTAATAGATTTAAGGGATTAGGATTAAAATAGTCTAATAACTAGGACAAATTGTCCTAGTTCTCAGATATTTTAAATTGGGGGAGAAAGGGGGATGTGATGTAGTCCAGCTGGGCTTGTGAGGTCTCTGGGGAGACCTAATTTAACCAATTATATGGTCACACCTTGCCTTGGCAAACGTCTGTAGCCACGCCCACGTCTGAGGTCTTTTGTTCTTGACGCCTCAGACCTAGGCGTCAGGTCGTACACGTGGTTGTGGAGGGTGCTTGGACCACCATAAAAGCCCAAGGAAGAGCATGATCAGGAGATTCGAGCGGAGCTGCTGCTGGGGTGCAGAGCTCCTGAGCAGAGACTTCGAGCGGAGCTGCTGCTGGGGTGCAGGGCTCGGGAGAAGGCTGCTGAAGTCTCTGGAGGAGACTGTTGGAGGCATTGGGCAGAGTACTGGCTTGGCGCAGTACTCGTGCTGTGTAGGTCTTGGGACCTGTGGCTTAGTTCCTGTAGTGAACTGTCCTCTGAACTATATTGTAAGTTATATTCATTCTCGTCACGTTGATTGTATTCCCTGTCTCACTGCTTATGTGTACCATCCCATTTATCTAAACCACAATAATGTTCTCCTGTTCCCAAATATATTATTGTACAAAGACTTAATAATAAACTGTGTTTGAGTAGAATAGTAATATTCACTGTCCCCGTTATTTGCTATTCCTATTTCTTATATTTTATTATGTTTATATATGAGTGAAGAGTGGACGAGGCATATGTTAGTGAGTATTGTAGAGTTAATGAGAGTGTCGTGGTGGTCACCACTGACCTATCATTACCTACCTACCTCCGCTAATCATCTCACTCCTACCACCTCGCCTGCCTCTCCCCTGCCTACATAATCCCTTACTCCCATATTCCCCACTTATATCCTATTCAATCATTACCCCCCTACATGACACATGGCAGCAGGCAGAAACAGTCTGGTGGAACGGTTTAGTCACCCGAGGAAATTTGGTTAGTGTGAGCTGTGGAAGCAGAGGAGAGCTCCTGGAACTCCAGGTGGCTCAGCCATCCAGCCTAATCTAGTTTTAGCGCAACACTGCTCACTGATAGTGTGGAGTCCTCCAGCGTGTTATATATAGTGCGTGTACACTCTTACCCTGCCATATACACATTGTTTTAACACGACACAATTAACATTACCTGTCCAAACTGTTTATTATATCACTTGTTTAGGCCGGTTATTACTTCGCAGCATACGTTGAAGGTTGTATTTACATTTGTTTGTGATAAACGGTTGAAAATTGATAGATCGACTGCAAGCTGAGGGACGGAGTACCTCAGACTCCCTCACCTTACACCGTTCTTCGTATCGGACTGATGGAGCCACTGTATGGCGAAACGTTTTCTCAGTAAAGATACCCAAGTGTTGCATAAGTATTTCACTCGTATCTGTTTATCATCGTACACTTGGCCCGGTCTAAGACCATGTTTATCATCGTACACTTGGCCCGGTCTAAGACCATGTTTATCATCGTACACTTGGCCCGGTCTAAGACCATGTTTACTTCATTGAAAGAGATACACTAAAAGTAAATACATTAGTGAATACTTAATGTAAGTGGAACTGTGTAAGAATTACTTGCCATTTCATATATTTGAGATAGGAAAAAGAGGCAATCCTATCAAAGTGCAAAACATTTATCAGTTTCCGTTTCATACTTATTTGACAAGATTGTTGTATCCCAGGATGATGGTTGTTACAGACCACTTAGATGAAGATACCCAGGATGGTTGTTTACAGACCAAATAGATCAACCTAGTCTTCATTTGGCCATTAATTCGATTTTTTAATGTTTCAAATCGAGTCCAAACAAAGAGGGGAATGGACGATCGCTCACGGGGTGACGTCTTGAGATATCTACGTTTAAGAGAAATTTCTGTTGGCCGCCCCTCTAGGAGCAGGTACGAGTCTTCGATAACTTTGGTCCTGATTATAAGAGGTTCAGCCAGGCACGGGCAAGCCAGAGGCGCCTTGCACGCTCCCTTAACTTCTCCAGGAAGAGACTGTACGTTTCTTTAGGCCGTCCAAGAGAGTGGTGTATAGTCACCCCTTCACTTCTATTTTCCCCCTCACTGCTATCCTCCTTTCCTCTCCTCTCGTTCGCCCTTTCCTCCCTCTTTCTCCATTCCTTTCTCTATTCCTCCCCCTCTCCACTCTTTTCTCTTCCTCTATTCTTCCCTCTCTCAATTTCTTTTTTGTTCATTCCACCCTCTCTACATTCCTTCCTCTTCCTCTCCCCTTTTCTTTCACTTTCCATTTCTCTCTCTCTCTCTCTCTCTCTCTCTCTCTCTCTCTCTCTCTCTCTCTCTCTCTCTCTCTCTCTCTCTCTCTCTCTACCTATCTTCCTCTCTTCTTCCTCCTCTTCCATCACTCTTGAAGTTACGACAGGTTGGCTCGCCTCTGTGGAAACATGTATAAGAATGTAGTGCAACTTTGGGTTAAATCTGGCGTGCATAATGACACGTTCCAGCGCCCTCTTGCATAGTTCTTCAAGCTGAAAACTGTTTTGTACCTCCACCACAACAGTTAGTGGGGGCGGGGATGGGTACGATTGGGGGGAGGGGGGTTGGGGTGAAGAGGAATGGTGTGGATGGGAATTGAGTCGAAGGGAATTAGGTACAGGGAGATGGGGTGGCGGGGGGAGAGTTTGAAGGTTAATGGAGGTGACAGGAAATCTGGTAGAAGTGGAGTTGAATGCGGTGGATGTGGATGGGGATGGGATGGGGTGGATGTATAGCAGGGAGGGGTGGAGGTGGCTAGGAATGAGGTCGAAGTAGAGCAAAGTAGGGTGCAGGGGAAAGGATGTAAATGAAAGGATGGAAATAAAGGTAAATGTGGTAGAGGTGGAAGGGGTGGGTTGGAAAAGGAGGGAAATGAGGTGAAAAGGGAATAAGTTGGAGATAAAGGGTAGTCAGGGTCTTGGCGGTGGAGGAGAATGTGGTGATGGAAAATGTGAAGGACAATGGGGTTGGAGGTGAAGGACAATGGGGTTGGAGGTGAAGTATAATGGGGTTGGAGGTGAAGTATAATGGGGTTGGAGGTGAAGTATAATGGGGGTGAAGGTTAGGGAAATGAAGAGTACAGTGAGGTTTGCGTCTTATCCACGAAAATGAATTCGTATCGTCAATCATTAGTGTGGTAAATGTCTTACTAAACAGTCTTGTTGTGACTTGAGTATTTCGCTTATTTCTTTGTTGTCTTCAGTGTAAATTTCATCTCCTTTGAGTAAGGGCCCAATACTACCTGGAGTCTACCTGGAGGTTATTCCGGGAATCAGCGCGCCCCCTCCCCCCGGCCCGGTCCATGACCAGGCCTCCCGGTGGATCAGGGCCTGATCAACCAGGCTGTTACTGCTGGCCTCACTAGATGTGATTTTTGCCCTGGTGTTTGCATACAAGGGAAAAGTGTTTTGAGTTTTTCAATTTCGAATATGCATTTTTTTTTTTAGCTTCCCCCCCTTTCTGTCTCGCTCTCGCTCTCTCCTGGACTCGGCATTTCATTCAGTTTCAGCTGAATGTTTTCCACTTCTCTAACCAGTGTTTCCTTTCGTTCTTTAGAAAGTTTGCAGCTTTTGAGGTCTGTGATTCTTTCTTTGTCTGTAGAAGGGCCTCTCTCTCCCAACTTTTATGTTGTTTAATGGTAGGAGTTGAGAGTCTACTTCCAGTGCCACTGAGCTTATTCTCTAGAGACACTTGTTCAAATCCAGGTTACTCGTACTATTTAAGAACAAAAAGGCACAATACCGTGACTGGAACAATACACAAATAACCCGCACATAGAAGAGAGAAGCTTACGACGACCTTTCGGTCCGACTTGGACCATTTGCGAAGTCAGTGACTGTAAATGGTCCAATTCGGACCGAAACGTCATTGTAAGCTTCTCTCTCTCGTATGTGCGGGCTATTTGTGTACTACTATTTTCTAGGATTATATCGATAAGATTCTGGGTTATTTTGTACCAGCTAATGCATTTGTTTTTGACCTGAATTATTGAATACATCCCGTCAGGTTAGGCTGCATAAGGTTCGGCAGGAAACGGGACAAAGTGTTTCCTGACGCGGGCCTTAGTCATATGACTCGCCGCTGGAGGTTTTGGTCATCTGACCGAGGCCTTCCACTGGTTTACAGTCCACCCCTTTAAAAATTATGGTAATGATTATAATCTGGGACCTTGATCAAGGTGCCAGGACTGAATTTTTCTCTAATATACTCAGTGTTTACTCGCGTGTCTTTCTACACCAATTTGTCGGTATCTGTTACCAAGGTTTAAACCATTTGACTCTATGAGAGTTCACTAATATACGGCATTTTGTTATTGTTTGGTGTAAGACCTCGTATATTTGCAAACGTAAATGTTAAATAATTCAGCATATACTGGGAGGAAAGTGCCAACATTAACTTGTTCCGTGATGGTGGTAATTCTTATAAATTTTTTGCCATTCTATTTAGGTTCCCGGCGCTTTAAAAATGATCTTTTCTGTCAGTATGATTGCAATTACCTTAGTCAGTTTGACGTTCATGTGTGGCTTTACTAGCCTCGTTCCCTCATGTGGCGTGCGGGTCACTTTGTGACCCAGTATTGAACAGTAATACTTTTTTGAGCAAAGATATTTGCAGGTCTCGGAACGAGATATACCGTTATTTACAAGGATGAGGGGAATTAGGTGGAGGTGGCGTGGAATTGGGTGGAGGTGAATGTGGCGGGACTGTATGTGTAATAACTCGGGGTGGAGTAGATAGTGGTTCAGAGAACCGACAAGTTGATAAATTAGACACATGTGCAACACTTGGGTGTCTTTATTGTGGAAACTTTTCGCCACACAGTGGCTTCATCAGTCCAATACAAAGAAGAATGGTGAAGATCAGGAGTAGTTTGAGGTAATCAGCCCCTCAGTCTGGAGTTGATGTAATCAGCTCATCATTTAAGATTGATGGACTGATCAAGACATTACTGTCATGTTCTCTCTTGAAGACAAGACTTTTATTGATACTTTCTACACCTTTGAAGGTACAGAAACTATCAATAAAAGGACTTTTATTGATTTTATTGAAGGCATGACTTTTACTAATAGTTTCCCTTACTTTTGAAGGCAAGACTACAAAGGTACAGAAACCAACAATAGAAGTCTTGGTAGTTCCTCTACTTTTTGAAGACAGTGTTAAAAAGTCTTGGCTTTTTTTTTTTTTTTTTTTTTTTTTACCTCCCCCAAGCTTTCATCCAGTTCCCCACCTCACTAAGATTGAAGCTTCAGTATTTCCTAATATCCGAACCTTTCTAAGGAGTTTTTAGTTTCATTCTGTGTTCTCATGTTCTAGATTCCAGGCTGAGGGACTGATTACCTCAGATTCCTCTTCATTTTTCATCTTTCTCTTAGACTGAAGAAGGCACTGGCTAGCAAAATAGATACTCGTGTTACACAAGTGTCTGAATTCATCATCCTGTCGGTTTTCTGAACCTTTTATCTACATTCTCCGTGTTCTTGTTTAGTCGGCCCCTCTCTCTGCATTCATCAGCGTATCTTGCACGTCGTAATCATATCTCCCCTGGTTGTGTGTGTTGGGGGAGATGGGGTGCGTAGGAACTATGCATAATGGATCACTTGTTTTACTCCTCGTGCCTTTGTCTTCGCTGTGAGTGGACCCCCTGTCCGGTCCCTCTCCTCCCCCTCCCCTCCCCCGTCCTTCGCATCCCCTCATTTCCCCTCCCCACTCAAGTGAATTAATTCCGTCAGTTGTAAGGCGGAATCTTGTTCTCTGGCGAAGGAGAAAAGAGAGTATGGTGATACCGACACGTGTTGTTGGGATCGCCCTACCATTTCTCCAGGAGAGATACCATCCCTTCTAGAGGTCTGAGAATGTAATTTATCCGAAGTTACGTACATACATACTGTACATAAGATACATACATACTGTACATCGAAGCTTTTTGCTTGGGTAGCGTTGAACATGGGATGGATTTGTGAAGGACCTGCCTAGTATGAGCCATCAGGCCTGCTACAGTGCTCCTCCTTTATCTTATACGTACATACTGCACGAATGTTATGGACTGGGCAGCGGGGGCGCTGACCCCCGAAACACACTCCAGGTATACTGTTCATAAAATACGTGCATACAGTACATAATATACTACCAGGTTCTGTGTATGGTTAATACTAATGTATCAGTCACACTACTAGGCTCTGTTTGTGGTTGATGCTAATGTATCAGTCACACAACCAGGATCTGTGTATGGTTGATATTACCAGTACATGTTTTTCCTTTTCGCCAGTTTTACTTCTTCACGTGCAGTGGTTCGTGCAAATTTGCAATACGTTGCTTGTTCCTGTGGTGGTTTCATCTTAGTGCTATCCTCTCTCTCTCTCTCTCTCTCACTTTCTCCCAATGAAAAGTTACTTTGTGTGATTTGGGGGAGTTATCCTAAGTAATTTGCGCTATGATAATTGTACTTCTGTGTACCTGTGTCTAAATAAACTTTATTCATTCTCTCTTCCTCTCTCCTGTCTCCTTTCTCCCGAAGCATGTTCTAGGCATATTCCCCTAAGAAAGAAGAAGAGCAGGAGTAAACTGGAGAGAAAAAGACGCTCCCTCTACAGAAGACGATGAAGAGTCACTGAGCTCCTCAGGAGTGCTAGAATATCTGATACACGAAAGGAGGCGCTGACCAGGGAAGTGGAAACTATCGAACTTAAGCTAAATGACTCTTACAGGAACCAGGAGAGGCAGGAGGAGCTTAAAGCTATTAGTGAAATTGAAAGAAATTAAAAATATTTCTTTTCATATGCCAAAAACAAGGCAAATACCACATCTAGTATCGGGCCCTTACTCAGGATGGGACTTACACAGATGACAACAAGGAAATGAGTGAAATATTGAAATCCCAGTACGACTGTGTTTAGTGAACCACTAATCGGTCTGAGGATCGACGAGCCAAATGATTTCTTCATGAATGAGCCTCAAAACTCCATAAATGTATGCCAGATTTCCGACATTACCCTAACTCCGATAGATTTCGAAAAAGCCATTGACAACATGCCTATGCACTCAGCCCCGGGCCCAGACTCGTGGAACTCTGTTTTCATTAAGAATGCAAGAAACCCCTCTCGCGTGCCCTAAGTACACTATGGAGGAGGAGCTTGGACATGGGTGAAATTCCACAGTCACTTAAAACAACGGATATAGCCCCACTCCATAAAGGTGGCAGCAAAGCATTAGCTAAGAACTATAGACCAATAGCTCTGACATCCCACATCATAAAAATCTTTGAAAGAGTGCTAAGAAGCAGGATTGCAAATCACCTGGATTCCCAAAATCTGCACAATCTAGGGCAACATGGGTTCAGGGCAGGTCGCTCCTGCCTCTCACAACTACTGGATCACTATGACATGGCCTTGGATGCACTGGAAGAAAATCAGAATGCAGATGTAATATACACAGACTTTGCAAAAGCATTTGACAAATGCGATCATGGCGTAATAGCCCATAAAATACGTGCTAAAGGAATAACTGGGAAAGTGGGGAGATGGATCTTCAACTTCCTAACAAATCGAACACAAAGAGTAGTGGTCAACAGAGTTAAATCGGAGGCTGCCATAGTGAAGAGCTCTGTTCCACAAGGCACAGTACTCGCCCCCATCTTATTCCTTATCCTCATATCAGACATAAACAGAGATATACACCACAGCACCGTATCATCCTTTGCGGATGATACTAGGATCTGCATGAGGCTGTCATCTGCTGAGGACTCGGTTAACCTCCAAGAAGATATAAACAAAGTTTTCCAGTGGGCAACGGTAAACAATATGATGTTCAATGAGGACAAATTCCAACTACTCCGTTATGGAAAACTGGAGGAGATAATAACTAGAACAGAGTATACTACTGACTCCGGCCATACAATAGAGCGGAAAAATAATGTAAGGGACCTGGGAGTAGTAATGTCTGAGGATCTCACTTTCAAGGATCACAACAGTGCCACGATCGCACGTGCAAAGAAAATGATAGGATGGATTATGAGAACTTTCAAAACGAGAGATGCCAAGCCCATGATGATCCTTTTCAAATCACTTGTTCTCTCTAGGCTAGAATACTGCTGTACATTAACATCTCCATTCAAAGCAGGTGAAATCGCAGATCTAGAGAGTGTACAGAGATCCTTTACTGCACGTATAAGTTCTGTCAAGCACCTTAACTACTGGGAACGCTTGGAAGCACTTGACTTGTACTCGTTGGAACGCAGGAGGGAGAGATATATCATAATCTACACTCGGAAAATCTTGGAAGGAATGGTCCCAAATCTGCACACAGAAATCACTCCCTACGAAAGTAAAAGACTGGGCAGGCGATGCAAAATGCCCCCAATAAAAAGTAGGGGCGCCATTGGTACACTAAGGGAAAACACCATAAGTGTCCGGGGCCCAAAACTGTTTAACAGCCTCCCATCAAGCATTAGGGGAATTGCCAATAAACCCCTGGCTGCCTTCAAGAGAGAGCTGGGCAGATACCTAAAGTCAGTGCCGGATCAGCCGGGCTGTGGCTCGTACGTTGGACTGCGTGCGGCCAGCAGTAACAGCCTAGTTGATCAGGCCCTGATCCATCGGGAGGCCTGGTCATGGACCGGGCCGCGGGGGCGTTGATCCCCGGAAGAACCTCCAGGTAACCTCCAGGTAACCTCCCTCCCTCTTGTCTCCCTCTTCCATCTCGCATTTCTCTTTTGCTCTTCCTTTCCCCTCATTCTCCCTTCTGTCACAAGTGCCAGTTGTCCGTTATAATACGGGTCGTTCTTTTGTGAGGAAGATTGAGAGATTATCACTAGGGTTGACTTGTAAAGTATCTCCATGCAAAGTAGGGGTGTAACAAGTACACAAAGAGATAATCCAATAATGTAAAGGGACCAAGACTTTTCAATACCCTCCCTTCATATGTAGGGCCAGTTACCAAAGGGGAATTTGATCAATTCTTCATGCGAGATGCACATTAGCGGGGCTATGGTGCTTACGTTGCACCTTTACTATATACCGTTGATGGGTTTCGAGAGTTTTCCATCTCTTGCAGCCTGGCTCTGTCAGGCTTGTCAGGTGACTGTCTGGTCAACCAGGCTGTTGTTAGTACAAATGACGAGATGGATTAGACTATCAATTAGGTGGTCGAGCCAGGGGCCGGATAGCAGGGGGAAGGAAAGTCGAACACCGGAATCATCAATAGGAAGACAACAGGTAAAATTAATATTGGTAGAATTACCGACAATGTGTTAAGTAAAAGGACACAGGTGCAACTAATGCGACATTTTATTGTGGCAACGTTTCGCTCTCCAGGAGCTTTGTCAAGCCGTTATAAGCAATACATATATACCCTGTGTCCATGTATTGTTTGTAACGGCTTGACAAAGCTCCTGGAGAGCGAAACGTTGCTACAATAAAATGTCACATTAGTTGCATTTGTGTCCTTTTATTTAACAGGTAAAATGATCTCTCATATTAAACTTTTCACTGTGCTGTACTCATTGTGAAGATAAGGTTATATTTAAATGGTTCAGCTCTAAATATGTCTGCACTCACTTGTAATAGTCACTGATTTGTGCTCACGTATTTGGATTCAACCGATTGGTACTTGATTTGGGTCGATTTGTGCTTGCGGGGGTCGAACGTGTGTACTCGCCTGGTTGTGGTTGCAGGGGTCGAGTCATGCGTCCTAGCCCCGCCTCTTTGCTGGTCAGTGCTAGGTCCACTCTCTCCCTGCTCCATGAA
The DNA here is from genome assembly GCF_038502225.1 of Cherax quadricarinatus. Taxonomy (NCBI): domain Eukaryota; kingdom Metazoa; phylum Arthropoda; class Malacostraca; order Decapoda; family Parastacidae; genus Cherax; species Cherax quadricarinatus. The sequence continues at coordinate 2,130,597 of NC_091367.1, forward strand.
CTTTATCGAACCTCCTCTTAACGCTCTGTATGGATCCTGCCTCCACTACCTCACTCTCCAGATTGTTTTACCTCCTGTCAACTCTGTGACAAGAGGTGTGTGTGTGTGTGTGTGTGTGTGTGTGTGTGTGTGTGTACTCACCTAATTGTGGTTGCAGGGGTCGAGACTCGGCTCCTGATCCTGTGTGTGTGTGTGTGTGTGTGTGTGTGTGTACTCACCTAATTGTGGTTGCAGGGGTCGAGACTCGGCTCCTGATCCTGTGTGTGTGTGTGTGTGTGTGTGTGTGTGTGTGTTTGTATATCACATTGGGGTGTGACTCGAGGGTGTTGGCTGGGCACTTGCTGAGACGAACCGCAGCGGCTAAAACCAACAGAGCCGAGTGAACAGCAATTATGTTAAAAGTCCCACAGGCGATTTTCCTGGCAAGCCGAGGAGAGCAGGAAGAAGAGTTAACGATTCCATTGTTGTCCTCAGAGTGCCACGCAAAACTGAATATAGTGACCTACCCTCAGAGTGCCACACAACTGAATATAGTGACCTACCCTCAGTGGCACACAAAACACGACGTGATCGAACACTGAGGGATTGGATGGTGTTCTGTCGTAGCAAAGACAGAACACGTGTGTTCTTTATATAATGAAATAAGTTATCTTCCGTGTTGCTTCTCATTATGGAACTTTTCCAGGAGTTGAGGGAGCGTCTTCCTCTAGTCACTCATGGGAGATCATCACTCTTGCTCAGCCTGGTCTTGGACCAGCCTCCAGTGTTGACAATAGTATAGTAGTGGTAGTAATTGTGGTGAGACGGGTTGGGTTAGAGAAGGACCTGTCAGCATCATGTTACAGCAGTCTCTACGGCTACTGCTGCTCCTGTTACTGTTATTGTTTTTATTGTTGTTGCTACTACCATCACTACTACCCACGTGACCTTCCACTTGACTCCTGCCACTAAATATATACTAGTTTCTTAGTTATCTCTGTATTAGGACTGAAGACGCCGCTTGTGGTAAAACGTTTCCTTTAATAAATGCCCAGAACTGTCCATGGTGTCTTTTTCCAGTCATTAACATGCGGTACACGAGGGTTGTGTAATGATTCCTGGGGATCAACGCCCCCGAGGCCCAGTCCCAGACCAGGAATCCTGGTTGATGGCCTGATCTACCAAGCTGTTTGTTAATACCTCTAGGTTGCTTAGTTTTTATATTCGAGTCTTCATTCTGTTCTCTCTCTCCCTCTCAGATTTATTAAGTAAATATCCTAAATTTGCTTGCAACAGATAAGGCTAATTGTAATGTAAATCCAGGTGTACTACTGTAACCCTTTGGGGCCTAACTCTTGAAGAATTCTCTCTCTCTCTCTCTCTCTCTCTCTCTCTCTCTCTCTCTCTCTCTCTCTCTCTCTCTCTCTCTCTCTCTCTCTCTCTCTCCCATTTCCATTTATTGTTATTCGACCGTCGTTGTTTCCATTTTCCCTTCACTCTTCCCCACCTCGCGTTCTGTTATCCGCTTATCCTTGTCGCCTAGCTCTCCCTCCTCTTTTCCTTTAGCATTTCTCCTGTTTCTTTTATCCATTCCCCTTCCTGTTCCTTTTCTCTTCATCATTTACCTTGCCTCCTCCACCTATCTCGCAGCTCCATATTACCTTCACAACTTTTCTCCCTCTTACTACTACTAACTCCATCCTATCCACCACTCATTCTCTCCATCCTAGCTACCTTCTCCTCTCCACTGTTCTTCCTACCCCAGCCTCTCCTATCCACACCATCCTACCTATCCTAACCCTCGGCCTTAGCTCCACTCTCTAGGAATATACATTATCATTTACACTTGGAGAAATAGTGAGGAAATTCATTATGAATCTGCACGCTGAGATAATACACTGCAACAGCAAACGGTGCAATCGCCCCCCCCCACTTCCCAAGAGAGTTAGTAGGTTGTTGACAGCAGGCCATTTAAAAGTACTACGTTGCTTTCAAATGAGTGTGCAACGGAAGTCTGTTAAATACTTCGCATTTATAGGTTTGACGACCTTTTCTTTCTGCCTCGTGGACACACACGGTGGCAGGAAGATTTTTTTTTTTTTTTTTTTTGGGGGGGGGGCCAACTTTTACTTACATTTAGTAAACACTTTGCGTTCACGTATGTTTCTTAAGTTTTTATTCATGTAGTATATTTGCTTTCCAGTGAAGGAGGTCTGGTCTGAGACCGGTCCGCGGGACACTGATGTTCAGAACCATTAAGAAAGAACAGAGTTGCTCTCCTCTGGTGCTTCCTTATCTTGTCCTCAGACTTTATTACTACTGTGCTACTACTACTACTATGCTGCTACTACTACTACTTCTCTACTGCTATTATACTACTACTACTTTGCCTCGCTTCACTCCACTTTCTGCTGTGTTTTGTGCCACTTCCACTACTCCCCCTACCTACTACTATCATTACTACTACCACTGGCATTACCTCTACCACTACCACTTCCTTCTCGCTCCCTCCTCTCTCTGTCCCGTCTCTGCCCTCCCCTTGGATATAGATACTGTCTCCCTTACCTTTGTATGTCAAAGGGTGAACTGGTAAGCCAGCGGAAGGCTTCGGTCAAATGACCAAAAGCTCCAGCTTCGGGTCATCATATAATTGAGACCCCTGTCAGGAAACACTTGTCCTGTTTCCTGACGAACCTTACTTAACCTCCGTGTGTTAGTGTGACTACTTGATGGTTCAAGTCGGATCGAAATTATGTAAAGTTTCTTTCTATGTGCGGGTTATTTATTTACCCACATGTCCATTACCTGCTTAAGAGAGAACGTAACAGGTTCCTCCTGACAGTTCCTGAACAGCCGGACTGTTGTGGGTACCTTGAACTGACCAGATCTTCAATCTGGTCGAAGGCAGATAGGAAGCAGTGAGACACAGGTAGAAGAAAGAGAGGACACAGGAGGACACGATGAACAAGAGGAAACAACATGACTAATTAGGGACACGGTCACGGGGGTGATCCAGGAAAGTACTTCAACGTACTTAAGGAGGCGCTGGGGATTTGGGGCTGTCGTTGATAGGGCTACAAGTATGACCAGGCATCAAGAAGAAACAAGGAGATAAATTGTATAAGACACCGACACAAAAATACTCACACAAATGCGGTATAATGCGATCCTTTATTGACTACGTTTCGCCCATGTAGTGTGAGTATATATACTGTGGAGATAGCTCAGCTGATCACTTGTATGGGAAAACTCCGTCACATTTCTTCCTGAAGACAGCGTTGAAAATTCCATTTTTCAGAAACAACTAAAATCCGATTTATTTCGTATTTCCAGAATGTATAAAATGTTATATACTCGTGTTATTTATTTGTACCAGTGTGAATTTACGCCAGCAGCATAGCATTATTCAAGGTTTCTCGTTGATACATATTCATAACGGCGTGAATGACCCGTGTCATGTGGATTTACATTGCAGGTATCCAGGTTTATGTGATCCACTCGGTACATAACTGACCCACTGGCATAACTGACCAGTGACCAGCCTGTTGCCGGTTTCTGGAGTCTTTCTACTCTTGTAATCCGGCCTGGGGCCAGAGTCACTGTAGACTTTTGTAGTGATCACGGTCTCAGGACCGAAATGCACCCAGTAGAATGTTCGGATTGTACGCGCTTGTGTACTTTCATTTTGCCGGTATCGTTGTACTTTCTACCTTTGATTGTTGACTACCTGATCAACTTGGCATAATATACCCGTCTACCCAGAGGTTAGTCGGGCAGTAGGCTAGGTTAGATTAGGCAGTAAATTTGGTTAGTCAGGCAGTGGGTTTGGTTAAGCAGTAGGTTAGGTTAGTCAGGCAGTAGGTTATACTAGTTAGGAAGTAGGTTAGATTAGGTTTGTCTTGGCAAATGTGAATTAAGTTACAACCTTTCAGTCTAAACATAAATTGATGCCTTACCCAAATTCAACTCTAGTCAGTCTCTCTCTCTCTCTCTCTCTCTCTCTCTCTCTCTCTCTCTCTCTCTCTCTCTCTCTCTCTCTCTCTCTCTCTCTCTCTCTCTCTCTCTCTCTCTCTCCCTTGCTATTTGCCTTCTTTTTTTCCTTTTACTTTTTCTTTAAGTTCGCCATATCATTCGTCACAATCAGAAGGGCTCTGGATGATTCAGGATGATAGGGGATCCTTGTCATCCTGAATCGGATAAGGATCCCCTTCGAAAAGATGCCATTTGTTGTATATCATTTGAGGTTTTCCTTTATTAAAGGGACAGTTCAACTAGGCCACTAATGGGTGAGGATCTGTCAGAGGTTTACAGTAACTTGTTTTCGAGAAACCTCACTGGTCGAAGCGAGCAGTAATGAGGTTTGAAAGAGGTTTCCAAAAACTGAATTGAGAAATCCCTAAAATTCCGGTAAATAAAGGGAATATACATGAAGTTGAATGGATTTCTCTGCTCTTTGTCAAAGTATTGGTGTCTGTGGGATAGACTAATTTCAGTGCTATCGGTATGGGTGTGTGGAAAAAATTTTGGTATCCTATCCCTAATTAAAACATCACGCTAATCCCAGTCAGTGAGTAAAAGGTGTGTGTGTGTGTGTGTGTGTGCGCGCGCGCGCGCGCGCGTGCGTGTGTGTCTGTCTTTCTGAATGAATTACGGTATGAAGGAAGTAATACAAAGGGGCACTGGAGGGGAGGAACATTTTTTTTAATAATATCGAATACATCAGCAGTGTTACTAATTTATTCTGTATGATAATTACATAGTGTGAGTCACGAAATCGTAATGACACGATTGCAAACAAACCATACCACGGGCGGGATTGAACCCGCGGTCTGGAGTTTTGAGACTCTCTGACCGCGGGTTCAATCCCGCCCGTGGTATGGTTTGTTTACATAGTGTGAGCAAAAGCTACGTTTCCCTATCATATATCATCATAGATGATAAGTCACATACATGGTGTTGAAATGTCAGCCTCAGCTGGGAGACTTCAGTAAAGCAATGAGGATACCTTTGATGAGGTATTCTCGTTGCCCTACTGTAGTCTCCCAGCTCAGGCTGACGTTTTGACATCATGTGTAATAATCTTTATTTCTACAAGTACTTGTACAAGGTATACAGGCCTAGTTAACATTAGTGATATATTAATATCTAAAAAGCCCTTTGTTATGCAGAGCATTTTAGACAAATTAGGTAAATTTTGTCCCCAGGATGCAACCCACACCACTCGACTAACACCCAGGTACCTATTTTGCTGATAGGTAAACATGGACAGCAAGTGCCTTATGGAAACACGTTCTAATGTTTCCACCCGTTCAGGGGGATCGACCCCCGGACCTCAGTGTGTGAGCTGAGTGGATTACTCATCGAGCTACAGGACATCTTGTATGTGGCCCAGCCTCAAATATTCCATTTAAGGTTCATCAGCTTCGAGAACCAAATGAATGGGGATGATAGGAAAGGAGAAAGGGAGGAAAGGAAGGAAGAAATAAAGGAAGTAAAGGATTAGGCAGGTAAGGAGGGAGGAGGGGAGGTGTTATCCAGACGTTATTGTCTTGAGTGGTGTTTATTGTGTCACCAGACAATGGGTGGCCCTCGCAAAGACTAGGAGGGGCTTTGTTGACGCTTGCTCGCGCTTTGCTGATTACACCAAACTGGATCACCCTTGGTTCGATCTTTTTCCGTTGTAAGGAAAATGAATATATACCAGTCTTCCACCTGTTTACTTCAGGCATGTCTCCCCTCGTTCTACATCATGTAAGAGACAGATTTAGGGCTCTCAATCCATCTTCGGATGAAAGATTTCGATCCCCGTTACGGGTGGAAGCAGTAGGGGCATATTTCCTTAAGACATTTGCTGTCTTTCTTCACCAAGCAGTAAGTAGGTACCTGGGTGTTAGCCGACTGATGTGAATTGCATCCTGTGGACAGGATTAACGTGAGTTGCCTGAAATGCTCTGCATAAACAGGGGCTTTCTATAATATAGTATGCCATTGATATCAGTTATGGTCTGTATAAGTTGCATCATGTACTTTAGATATAAATATTAGTAGCAATATTATACCAGTCTGTTTCTCCAGTAACTATGTAGGACTGCGAAGCGCTTACACCAACAATCTGGCTGTTGAGACAGGGAAGCAGATGGTCAGGCCGTTAGACTATCACTGCCTTAATCATAGAAAAACAACAAGCAGCACCACAGTCACAGATGGGGCCCCACACTCAATCTCCCATCTATCACTTCCAATAAGCTCACGTCTTATCCTATTACTCCTCAGAATCAATCCCTGCAGATCGCTTACCGAGTTAGCCATTCCTAATCCGAAGACGTCTTCACTCCCTCTTGCCTCCTCCTCTTCCCCTTCTTCCTCTTCCTCCTTCCTATTCCTCCTCTTCTTCCTCCTCTTCTTCCTCTTCCTATTCTTCCTCTTTTTGTTACATCTGTCACTGCCATTTCGTCCTCTTCCTTCTTTATCTCCACCACCTCCATCTTCCAAATAGCACCATCCACTCTTCCTGTTAATTCTCCACGTTATCACCAGTTGACTTGACTCACTATCACACATTCACCTTTATCTCTCCCTTTATCAAGCTTTCAATTTTGTTACACCCGTTTGCAATTATTTTCCGCGAAACCGTCAATTATATTCGTCCATTTACTCTGTATTTACATTTTCCTCTACTCTCCCATCACTTTCAATCTTAGGATATTTTCTTTTGATTCCCGGTCATCATTCCCTTGCGTTAGTTATGTAAATATGTGAGAATATACTGACTGGTATACCGGGTCTATAGCAGGGAAAAAAAATCTATATCGCCCGCATCTACTGCTATACAGAATTCCATTTCTCCTGTGGTTGTTAGGGGAGCTGGTAAGTCTCAAGGAAATTCTTGTATTCACCTACTTGTGGTTGCAGGGGTCCAATCGCACGCAGTTCCTGTAGCTGCTGACATTTTGGTGATTTTATACACTTGTATGAAATTCGTCTTGTGTTATGGAGTACCACAGGGGAATATAACTAGTTTTTCCTAGCCACCACTACTACCACCATCACCACTTCCTCCCCATCACCACCACTATTACTTCCAACCACCACTACCATTCCCAGTCACCAGCACGATAACTATTACCAGGTCAGTAGTGAGCTGGATACGTGGCAGATGCATTGAATATATCCTTGTACCATCTTGGGCGAAGCGTTTTGCTTTCAAGCACATCTGTGACCACTTTCCAGAGTTCTACTCTTGCAGCTCCGTCTGAGTTCAGACTCCCTGTTGATTGCATGATCAGCTTGGTTGTTGCTGCCGTATAGTGAAATTTATCGGAGGTTTTGTTGCTTCTCTCTTCTATGTGCGGGTTGTTTGTGTATCGTTGCCTTCAGTATCTTGTTTGCGATACGAGAGTAAGTTTCCCTTAGTGCTATTGTTCAGAAAAGCGGGGCGCAGTAAGTACACTAAGACATAGCTGCATAAGTATTAAGAAACAGACATTCAACACCCTTTATACACAGAGGAATTACCAGCAGACCCCTGGCTGTCTTCAAGAGGGAACTTAAGTTTTTCATGTCCCTTCCTAATCAGCCAGGCTGTGACATCTACACTGGACTGCAATACACCTAGCACAAACAGCCTGATTAATCATTCTGTCAACTGGGAGGCCTGGTCTGGGACTGAGTCATGGGGGCAGTGACCCCCGGTACTGTGTACATTTAGATACAACTTGCCAAGTTCCGTCTTGAAGACTTGTTGGTGATGCCATTGATTTTTTGAAGGGAAAGTTTGCCACAAATGTCTTCCTGTTGTTGGTTCTTGAGGTTATTTGTTGCCGCGGCAAGGAGCAAGACCAGTCTGCATGGCTGATGGCTGAATCATGCGAGAGGATCGTCATGTGACTAAGATCTGCATTAGGATAGATAAAATGAATACCACCACCCCTTCTTTTTATATTTGAAAGGGAAACGTAGAAGTCTTAGTATCAAGCTCTACTTGCCAGATTCTAACACTACACAAATAACCCCCACATAAATTGTCCGAGTCGGACCGAAACTTCGTCATAAGCTTCTCTCCCCTATGTGCGGGTTATTTGTGTATTGTTTCAGTCACGGTATTGTGCCTCTTGTTCTCCATTGATACTAACACCATTCTCAATAGTAATTCCTTTAATATTTGAAAGGAAGGCGTTTAAGTCTTGGTATCTGGTAAGTAGGACTTGATACTAATAAGGTGGCACCGAAAACTGGGGCCGGTCATTCCTCACTGCTGGACAGGACTGGCTAAGAGCCAACCTCACCAGATGAGACAATTAGGAAGCTGCTGGCGGCCAGGGAAAAGGTTTTGTGCCACGGGAAGATGCTGTCATCATCTCTCACACTCCATCCAGTACCGACCATATTTTTAAGGCCAGCAACCAATTAAGGTGCACGATATTACCGAGACGCTGGGTCAGACGTGACTTGATCCCTACGAAAATTGAAAACATAACCTGTTGCGTGTCCTAAATATTCTATGAAGACGAAGTATGGACACAAGTCGCCCAGATGTCATTCACAATCACTGATATAGTCCCACTATGCAAGGAAAGCTATCGCTAAAACACTGTACTACGATATTATTGACGTCCCATATTGCATCTGTATTATATGGGAACGCCTAAAGTCCCTCGTATTGTGTCTCCTGGAACGTAGTCAAGAATGATGCATCCTAATTTGCACCTGGAAAATTCTACACACCAAATCTGCAAGCCAAAATATCTTCTCGTGAAAGCAAGAGGCTTGGCGGATAGTACAAAATACCCCCAGCGACAAAGCATGAGTGCAGTGAATACTGTAACAGATAAGTTAGTCGATTGTAGCTAACTGTAACACCATTTGTACAGAAGAGAACACCGGGCCCTCGTTACAGTGCTTTAAACATTGGCTCTCCCACTTTATCCGAAAAATACCACCAGGCCCTTGACACAGGGCTGTAAATAGTACTTCACCTCACATGACTCACGAAATCGTAATGACACGATTGCAAACAAACCATACCACGGGCGGGATTTGAACCCGCAGTCAGTCTCAAAACTCCAGACCGTCGCGTTAGCCACTGACCGCGGGTTCAAATCCCACCCGTGGTATGGTTTCACCTCACACTCCGTCGGGAGCCGGAACTGGTCACCAGTACTGGTAACATATAATCGTCAGGATCTCATTCCTGACGAATATGTGAACTAGGCCTGGAGTCTACTTGGAGTGTTGTGGCCCGGTTCCAGATCCGGCCTCCCGGTGCATGACCTGGCCCATGGCCGGGCTTCGGGACTAGAAAGAGACTCGGAACTCAAGTGTACAATCGGTATGTTGGTGCTTAAGACGTACACTGCTTGCATACCTTTGACATACCCGTGACCTATTTCGAGGTTTTTTCCACCCTCGCAGCCCAGCCACAAACCAGGCTTCCTGGTTGACCACCTGGTCAACCAGGCTGTTTGTGCTAGCTACCCACAGGCCGACATAGGCATCACAGCCCGGCTGATCAGAAATCTGAGAGATAGTGGTCCAGTTTCAAATATCTTACCCGACCAGGCCGTTAACCTGGAGGCCTAGCCAGAGACCGAGTAGCGGAGACGATCATTCTAGGAAGCAGTTAAATATGACAAGTTCCCCTGACTTACCCCTCAAGGAAGGTTCCTTGGTGTTGGTGAGGGGCTCTTGATTTAGGGAATTGGATCTGTGCTCCAGTTCCCCGAATTAAGCCTGAATGCCTTCCACATCCCCCCCCCCTCCAGGCGCTGTATAATCCTCCGGGTTTAGCGCTTCCCCCTTGATTATAATAATAATCCTCTGGCTTACTACTGTACAACCATCACAGAACCAGTCCTAAAAATACAGGTTTATTGCAAGTTATAAACTTGGGAGGATGAAAGGAAATAGTGGTCAGTACCCAGACAAACAAATGGGATGAACTAAGCACATTCAAGCACTGAGTTTTCTCCTAGAAAAGACAATCACCATACGTTAGTAACGTTGCATTTTATGCGCTTTTCCGCTCGGGAAGTTTCTTCCACCTGGAAAACTGTTGGAATTATGGTTCGTGAGGGGGAGGGAGGAATCAGGGAAGAAGTGGATAGGGGTAAGGGGTGAAGAGGATTGGGGGTGGAAGGGTCAAGAGTGAATGAGACAAGGCACAGATAAGGGAGAGAAACGTCTTTCTAGCAGGAACACATAATGAGTGGAGCAAAACGTTTTTCTTGCAAGAATACCCGAATGGATGGAAACGTTCATTGAGCAAGAAAACAAAGCTGACAAGGAGAGACGTTTCTCTAGAGAGAAACACATTGAGAGAGTGAGCTGAAGAATACTACGTAAGGGCAAGTATAGTATATTGCGAATCATTGGAGATAGCCCGGCCCGAGACCAGGCTCTAGGAGTCGAAAAACTCTCGAAACTCCTCAGAGGTAAATATAGCAGTCAAGAGTTAGGTTGCCTTCAGGTATATAAACACTAATATATACACAGTCTTTCTCTTAAACTTTAATCCTCACAGGTATATAAATACCTGTGACTGGCTTCGTGGGTTCCTTTACCCTTGCTGCTTAGGCTGAGGTTAGGCTGGCCTGTAAACTGCTCTGTCAACCAGGCTGTTGGTGCTAGCATCTCGCTGGCCATCATTTTGGCAGTATTTCCATGAATGAATCGACGAATTGTTTGAAAGCCAAAAAATCTGGTTGCCTTTATTCCGTAAGCTGATAATTCTGATTTATATGGTAATTTATAATGAAACACAAACTTGCTTCAATACAGAATGATGGGAACCTTGGAAATGTTTAGTCTATTAAATAGTGAAGTTTATGAATGTTTATAGTGGATCGAACAGTGAATGTTTTGAATGTTGAGGGCTGTACAGTGAGAGCTCTGAATGTTTAGACGGGATTAATAGTAAGAGTTCTGAATGTTTGTATACTAAATATGGAATGTTCTTAATCTTCAGAACGGACTGAACGCTGAAGGTTTTGAATGTTTTTCTCTCAATCTGTTTATTAAAGGATCCAGGATCATCGCCTCCGCTGCCCGGTCCTGAAAAAATGAATCGGGTCTCCTGGTTGATGGCCTGATCAGTTAGGGTATTAATGGTAGTAGCACTCAGTTCAACGTAAGCATTACAGCCTGCTGTGGTGGATATTTGGGCCAGCGCACCGCCAGCAGCAACAGCCTGGTTGACCAGGCAGCCATCGGACAAGTTGGCCAGGCTGCTGGAGTAGGAAAACTCTCGAAACTCATCAAAGGTAAGGCAGATATCAGAAGCTCTCTCTTAAAGACCCACCTACTCACCCCGTATGTGGTTGCAGGGGAAGTCTCTCGGCTCCTGGCCCTGCTGCTGTATAGCCCTTGTGGCTTAGCGCTTCTTTTTTTATTATAATAAAATCCTGGCCCTGCTAGGGGTCTGTTGGTAATTTCCCTTGTGTATGAAGTAAAGGTGTTTTAAAAGGCTCGAACCTTTTAAACTTAATGAGTTATCTGGTAGCGTGCTTGTAGCTTCCTCATGGATGGTATCTCTCACTGTATGCTAAGTCAGGTGGACTCTTCACTCGTGTACTCTTCACCCGGGTAGATCTATTTGTGACTTGATATATCAAGTCCCACTGTGTGGGCGACACGTAGTCAATAAAGGAACACATTATACCACATTTGTGTCTAATTTTTCCATAGTGTGGGTATTTTATACCATTTATCTTCACTGAGTCACCATGATGGTATACTTCATTGTAACTTCCTCACTCTTTTTCCAATTAGTTTCTGCCAATTGTCTCACTAATTTCATTACGACTTTGTCGTCCAACTTGTTCTGTCCTGAGCAGGATTTTTGTATTTTTTTTTTTTGTTTCTGGCGGAAATGAATTTGGAAATTATCGAGGAGAATTTTGAATTCATATTATTTATATTCTACATTTAGTGTGCCAGCTATGTAAGCATGTTGGGTATACCTGGAGAGGGTTTCCGGGGGTCAACGCCCCCGCGACCCGGTCTGAGACCAGAGTGGCGAATATTGGCACGTGTCTTGTTTGTGTGCTTAACTAGCTGTACTTACCTGTGTTTGTCGGGATTGAATCATAGCTATGTTGTGATTGAACTATAGCTCCTGTCCCCGCCTCTTAACTCTTACTGGCGTCCAGGGCTTGAATATATCAACGGTTGTAACTGAGAATGACCTTCATGTCTGGTGCTCTCCCGTGGGTGTGTTCACATGGGTGTGTTCACATGTTCACCCACACCAGTTGATTAACACCCAGGTACCTATTTCACTGATAGATGAACACGGCCTAATGTTTCCACCCGTACCGGGGATCGAACCACGGACCTCAGTGTGTGAGCGGAGTGCGCTACCAACCGAGCTACGGGACACCTAATAAAAAAAGAAGATACTAGGGACATTAATATTCCTGAACCAGCCATTGCATTTTAGTGTAAATGAGAGTGAGTGGCGAGAGTTGGACAGTGAGAGTCACTAAATAAGTCTGGGTTGTAAGTAGCAGCAGCTACATGTGTCTTTTTCACTGTGTTAGTCTGGGTTTTATTATGTATATTAACTTTTGCACGGAGTACTGCGACACCTCAGTCTGTGTCTTCAATGTATATTATGTTTGTGTTTCATGTTTTTCTGTGTTGTCTGGTGGTGATGTGTGTGTGTGTGTGTGTGTGTGTGTGTGTGTGTGTGTGTGTGTGTGTGTGTGTGTGTGTGTGTGTAACAATGGCTATTGATGTGCCTGTCACTCTAACTTAACAATCCTCATCACTCATCATAGTGTAATGTATCTGTTTCATTGTTAAAGGTGCCTTGTCTCTCTACCCTCCCTCCATCCCCACCACTGTCACCCTCCCTCCATCCCCACCACTCTCACCCTCCCTCCATCCCCACCACTGTCACCCTCCCTCCATCCCCACCACTGTCACCCTCCCTCCATCCCCACCACTGTCACCCTCCCTCCATCCCCACCACTCTCTCCCTCCACCACATAAAACATACACAGAACTATGGCAATCCCCTGCATTAAGGAGAACGGGAATCTTTCCTCCGAACATAGATTAAGAACAGTAAATTAACTCACTATAGAGGCAAAGAAAAACGATGTAGAATTAGAGAAGATATAACCATAAATATCAGTGGAAGACAGGAATAATCTTCAGATATATCAGTAAGTGCTAGAAATATATAAGCAAAATAAAACTGTCATTAGTGGATTCAACTTCATTTCAGGTTTATAAAGTGTATTGAAAAGTTCTGTTTAGGCTATAAAGTTGTAGCTTAGATGAATGACCTGATAATGTCATTGAAAGTTCCATTACTCTGGTTAGTTTTGAAAGTAGATTAAGAAAATATGTCTTCACAAAATATAATTTCAACAACAAGAACATCAACTGGGACCAGGTAAACCATGTCCTAAACGAAACATGTTGGGAAGATGTCTTAAATGACATGGATCCAAACCAGTGCCTTGAAAGGATCAACTTCCTGGTAGCCGAAGCATGTTCTAGGCATATTCCCCTAAGAAAGAAGAAGAGCAGGAGTAAACTGGAGAGAAAAAGACGCTCCCTCTACAGAAGACGACGAAGAGTCACTGAGCTCCTCAGGAGTGCTAGAATATCTGATACACGAAAGGAGGCGCTGACCAGGGAAGTGGAAACTATCGAACTTAAGCTAAATGACTCTTACAGGAACCAGGAGAGGCAGGAGGAGCTTAAAGCTATTAGTGAAATTGAAAGAAATTCCAAATATTTCTTTTCATATGCCAAAAACAAGGCAAATACCACATCTAGTATCGGGCCCTTACTCAGACAGGATGGGACTTACACAGACGACAACAAGGAAATGAGTGAAATATTGAAATCCCAGTACGACTCTGTTTAGTGAACCACTAATCGGTCTGAGGATCGACGACCCAAATGATTTCTTCATGAATGAGCCTCAAAACTCCATAAATGTATGCCAGATTTCCGACATTACCCTAACTCCGATAGATTTCGAAAAAGCCATTGACAACATGCCTATGCACTCAGCCCCGGGCCCAGACTCGTGGAACTCTGTTTTCATTAAGAACTGCAAGAAACCCCTCTCGCGTGCCCTAAGTACACTATGGAGGAGGAGCTTGGACATGGGTGAAATTCCACAGTCACTTAAAACAACAGATATAGCCCCGCTCCATAAAGGTGGCAGCAAAGCATTAGCTAAGAACTATAGACCAATAGCTCTGACGTCCCACATCATAAAAATCTTTGAAAGAGTGCTAAGAAGCAGGATTGCAAATCACCTGGATTCCCAAAATCTGCACAATCCAGGGCAACATGGGTTCAGGGCAGGTCGCTCCTGCCTCTCACAACTACTGGATCACTATGACATGGCCTTGGATGCACTGGAAGAAAATCAGAATGCAGATGTAATATACACAGACTTTGCAAAAGCATTTGACAAATGCGATCATGGCGTAATAGCCCATAAAATACGTGCTAAAGGAATAACTGGGAAAGTGGGGAGATGGATCTTCAACTTCCTAACAAATCGAACACAAAGAGTAGTGGTCAACAGAGTTAAATCGGAGGCTGCCATAGTGAAGAGCTCTGTTCCACAAGGCACAGTACTCGCCCCCATCTTATTCCTTATCCTCATATCAGACATAAATATCGTAAGGGGTTCTTGAATGGAGATATCGTAGGATAAGGTAGACACACTTGTAGGATGGTAGGTGTATTGTCAGACTGAGATGAGAGATGGAGCCCGGTGCCTAGCCTGTTCACGCCTGTATGGACTGCCGCCGAGTGAGAACGGGACAGAGGGATCACTGCCCATGTGTATCCCTATGACGTCACACAAAGCCAAAGGCCTACGAGGGATCTCGTGTCTAAAGCACAGGGATGATACTAATATGCTATGCTATATAATACTGGGAATACAGGGATCAGCAACTATGCTGACAGCTCGGTCATGTTACGTATGTCGTCCCGACATACACTACTATACTATAGGCTGAACAGGCAGGCGGATCTGGGCTGATTCTATACAATAACAAATTCATATATAACTTAGAACTAATGGATGGTACAACATGATTTTGACGTAATGGGTGTTAACGTAATCATTACAAACTATAAGAACAAATCATTATACAATATGGATGGAATTGATCGATCGATCTGTATTCATGCACTCTACGGATTCTGAGGAAGAATAAATATATAC
The DNA here is from genome assembly GCF_038502225.1 of Cherax quadricarinatus. Taxonomy (NCBI): domain Eukaryota; kingdom Metazoa; phylum Arthropoda; class Malacostraca; order Decapoda; family Parastacidae; genus Cherax; species Cherax quadricarinatus. The sequence goes on from NC_091367.1 coordinate 2,145,781, forward strand.
AAAGAAGTGTTTAACAAAAAGGCAGATTCGGTGCACTCAAATCTAGACTGTTAATTCTCAGAATACGGAGGGAACGTGAACACGAAAATTTCTGACAAACTGATCAGCTAATAATAAACACACAGTTGACAATTTCATTCATCTCGGACATCTAATTATACAGACTATGTACATTTAAACCCAATTCTGCAAGGGTTAGGTTTACATATGCAGAATGGTTATCATCTCTGGGAGGGTCGAATTCCTCTGCAATGGCTAACACATGCCTTGACTGAGAGAGATCTGAACGAGTATCTACAAAAGATACAACTACAATCACTAGTGACTGTGGAATTACTAACTCGTCTGCTAGGAGTACTCAACTCGACTATTCGATACAGTAATTCTTGGCTCGTTACAAAGTCACTAATGGGTACTGGTGGCTTCACAGTAAGAATAAGATCTTCCTGGAGCAGGAATCGAATCACACCAGAACACAAGGGATCGGTTCTTTGGGAATTTCTGACAACCTCGACAGTAAATGGAGGATCTGCAGTAACTACACTAACGTGTCGCGATAAAGCATCTGCGACTACATTTGACTTGCCAGGTAAATGTTCAAAAGTGGGATTGAACTCTTGGATAGTCAAGGACCATCTGGCTAACCTTCCAGTAGGCTGTTTGTTCTGGAATAAAGGTAACAGTTCTTCCTTACTGGAGGAAAGAACAAACTCGGTGGAGTGGATGACTCCCCCCGGTTGAAAAAATTAACGCTATAACACGCAATATGAGCAAGGGAGAACGAATCTACTATCTCAAACTGCAAACACAGGAGAAAAGAAATGAACACGGTGAACAATGCTGATATTCAATCTGAGTCGCACACAGTGACACGAGGTATCAGCTATAAAGAAACTACACTTACAACGTTAACATGTGAAAGTTACTCGAGAACTAACTTCTTACAATGCACTGATTACTGTCAACTAGGATGGGATCACCATCTGAAACACAAGGAACAACAACAGACACTCTAGTGAGAACACTTGCTGTAACAGAGACGTCTTTCTGCAGACAGCATGTCACATCAACAAGAGATGGCATTACTAGTTGCAAGTAATCGTTTTCTGACAAGGCATCCCCTGTGGAGAAACTACTACTCGAACTAGCAGTCATTGCAGGGATAGGCTGTGCACTCAAGGCAGTCTGAGTGTCCCCGGACACTTGAGGCAACGGAACACTATCCTGCAAGTCTGAAGGTATAGGTGGAACACAGATGGGAATGACAGAATTACTAGTGCCTGACCGCTCGGCTACGTTAATAAGTAATTCACGGATCTATAGGAACTTAATCTGAACTTCACATTTCGCAGCACTTTAACAAATCTCAGATACAAGCTGTGAGAACAAACACATTGCTCAAGGGCTAGGTATTGTCTTTCAGTCAGTAAGGGAATGTTGGTACTGTGGACTGATTCATATTGACTTTGACTGGAATGATACACTAAGTGAACGTTCAAAAGTGACTGGGACATCTTCTCAGTGAAAATACTGAAGGGCATAAGTCAAGAAAAATGGAGAGAATGACACAATAAGCTTAAATGGAAAAAAATGCTTAACTATTCTGCATAAGTAATTAAAAATTGACAAGTTACACAGTAAGCAAAGAACTCACACAAGAATAATATGCAACTTAACAAACACTGAAAATCAAGAGAACTTGTACTTTGCTCAAATCTAATATGCTCAACTTTTACTTTAAATTGAATAAATGGCACAGTGAGTTGTCTTTACTTTCAATGCAACAAGGAAAATACACAATAAAATAATAAAATGGACTCAATAAACTTGTGCAAAAATTAAAACAAACACACAATTCACTGAAATTAAAAAAAAAATAAAATGACAGACAGAATAAAATACTATGCACAGAACAGAGCATAAGAAACTGCACTGTAATAAACTGTATTGCACAACACTGCATAAAATTTTCTGCAAGAAAAACTTTAATAGCAACACAATATTTGCACAAGAATTATTGCAAAATGAGTCTATGTGCAATAATAAAAATTATAACACACAAGAAAAGAAATATATCAAGGAATGAACACTTTAACTCTTAACTGCACTTAAACAACAAGCAAAAGAACAATTTACTTTAAAAGGAGAACTTAAAAAAATTGCACTAAGAGTGAATTTGTTCAATAAAATATGAAAAATAATAGGTGCTAAAACACACAACAAAAAGGAATACAACACTTACAGAGATGCAGGACACAACACATCAACATAAACACAGTACTAGAATTTTCTTGCAAAGAAACTTGATTTGTGAAAAATTTTGTAAAAGTGATTTATTTCTTGCTTGGACTTAAAAAATGGCACTATTGTCTGTGGAAATAAGACAAATTAAACACTGGCTGAATAAAGGAATATGAACACAAGAATGTTCAACACACAGGGAACAAAAATAATAAAATTACACAAATGCTGGGAAGAAAAAAATAACAGACAACACTGAGTTGTGATGCAGAATATGAGGTGAAAAATTTACTGAGTTAATACACTGGAATTCTGAAGTTTAAACACAAGTTCTATATTGCTCATATGTTGCACACACAACAAAGGAAACACTAAGTACTTACTTCAAGTGTATAAAAAGATACACAACACAACAGATATAAAATAATGCACGAAAATTAACACTGAATTAAGGAGATTAAAAGAAATGAATGCAATCAGTACATGATAAACACTGAGTCTGATCAAGAGTCACTGAATGTCACTAAGAGAAAAATTCACTGGGAACACAAAAGAAATGTCTCAACACTCGCAAATGTCTCTAAAAAAAATATTATAGCTGTAACACTTGAAAAAAATGAGATTGATGGATTGTTTATATCGTCTTGCTGCTGTCCTCTGCACAGATGATCGTAGAATTGCGCTTAAATCGGCGAGAGACAACACACAGGAGGCTTTTAAAGATGGCGCGCCACTCTCTAGCTCTTGACCCCCTATGTGGTCCTTAAAATATGGTGCTACAACCCTTAGCAGTGCACCAAAACACTGATGAGGTAGGTGAGTTGTAATGGCCGACTGTAGTTGGGTTTGTGGGTAATGGCTGAGCGAGGCGTCTGAGACCGGCAATGGTGCGACACACGTGATCGTGAGTGGCTGGGCTTATGGGTTGAACGTCGTAAGCCTCACTGAGAAAACCCACACTGCCGCGAAGATAATTCTAAGCCGGCTGGCTTAGAAGAAACCCACGAAATACTACAACACCACAAGGATGACAAGGAGCACTCAGAATGCTTGGAACTAGAATCACAAGCGATGAAGGCTAGTCATGTGGCTTGCTTGAGTACTGGGGTAAGACACCTGGGTTAGTTGCTAGCTGGCTTATCTTAACCCTTCACACAGAATAGCTTGATAACTTCACACGATGAGCACAGCAGGGGTGGAAGCTGGCTTGGCAGGCAAAATAATTGGATGGAGTAGGCTAGGCTGGACTGGACTCGGGTGTTCTGACTCCCCCACCACAGACTGGAAGCTGGCTTATTTTGCAAACTCGGGTCAACCCCTCGGGAGTAATGCAAAAGCAGATAACCACTAATACAAAGAGACTGACCAGTGAATAATGTAGAAGCTGGTAGAGTAGCTGGCTTGAGGTAGCTGGATGGGGTGAACCTCCGTAGGCCTACTGGTAACACGAAATGGCCGTCTTGCTGGTCGACAACTTTATCTCCAGAAATCGCTGTAATCGTCAGAATTACAGGCTCACCGCTGTCACCATTTATCGTAAGGGGTTCTTGAATGGAGATATCGTAGGATAAGGTAGACACACTTGTAGGATGGTAGGTGTATTGTCAGACTGAGATGAGAGATGGAGCCCGGTGCCTAGCCTGTTCACGCCTGTATGGACTGCCGCCGAGTGAGAACGGGACAGAGGGATCACTGCCCATGTGTATCCCTATGACGTCACACAAAGCCAAAGGCCTACGAGGGATCTCGTGTCTAAAGCACAGGGATGATACTAATATGCTATGCTATATAATACTGGGAATACAGGGATCAGCAACTATGCTGACATAAACAGAGATATACACCACAGCACCGTATCATCCTTTGCGGATGATACTAGGATCTGCATGAGGCTGTCATCTGCTGAGGACGCGGTTAACCTCCAAGAAGATATAAACAAAGTTTTCCAGTGGGCAACGGTAAACAATATGATGTTCAATGAGGACAAATTCCAACTACTCCGTTATGGAAAACTGGAGGAGATAATAACTAGAACAGAGTATACTACTGACTCCGGCCATACAATAGAGCGGAAAAATAATGTAAGGGACCTGGGAGTAGTAATGTCTGAGGATCTCACTTTCAAGGATCACAACAGTGCCACGATCGCACGTACAAAGAAAATGATATGATGGATAATGAGAACTTTCAAAACGAGAGATGCCAAGCCCATGATGATCCTTTTCAAATCACTTGTTCTCTCTAGGCTGGAATACTGCTGTACATTAACATCTCCATACAAAGCAGGTGAAATCGCAGATCTAGAGAGTGTACAGAGATCCTTTACTGCACGTATAAGTTCTGTCAAGCACCTTAACTACTGGGAACGCTTGAAAGCACTTGACTTGTACTCGTTGGAACGCAGGAGGGAGAGATATATCATAATCTACACTTGGAAAATCTTGGAAGGAATGGTCCCAAATCTGCACACAGAAATCACTCCCTACGAAAGTAAAAGACTGGGCAGGCGATGCAAAATGCCGCCAATAAAAAGTAGGGGCGCCATTGGTACACTAAGAGAAAACACCATAAGTGTCCGGGGCCCAAAACTGTTCAACAGCCTCCCATCAAGCATTAGGGGAATTGCCAATAAACCCCTGGCTGCCTTCAAGAGAGAGCTGGACAGATACCTAAAGTCAGTGCCGGATCAGCCGGGCTGTGGCTCGTACGTCGGACTGCGTGTGGCCAGCAGTAACAGCCTAGTTGATCAGGCCCTGATCCATCGGGAGGCCTGGTCGTGGACCGGGCCGCGGGGGCGTTGATCCCCGGAATAACCTCCAGGTAACCTCCAGGTAACGGTTGGGTTTCCCCTCCCATATAAGAAATTTCAACGGAATAGAGGTTTTCAAGTGGAAATTTAACCAATTCCTCCAGAAAGTGCCGGATCAGCTAGGGTATGATAGCTGTGGGTAGTAATAGCCCGGCTGTTCAGGCAGTCACCAAGGAAGTTTGGCCACAGGTCTGGCTATGACAGTAGAACTCTCGAAACAGTCAAAAAAATTTGACATGTGTTTCCTGCCACCTTTTATTGGGCCAGAGAAAACCAAAAGATGTTTGAGGACGACGAATTTCTCGTTTTCCGCTGTGGAAAAAAATAATTAAAAACGAACGGAATATAAAGCAAACTCGAACGAGAAAGTAGAGCGGAACAGGAATGTGATGGAACTAGGAATGATAATGTTAGAATAGCTTACATTCAAGGATTACAGCAGCGTTGCTATCCCAGATGCTAGGAAAGTAATAGGCTACAAAAGTTGACCTTTTAAAACAAGTCACTTGCTCTCGCTCTCTCTCTCTCTCTCTCTCTCTCTCTCTCTCTCTCTCTCTCTCTCTCTCTCTCTCTCTCTTTGCTGGAATATTGCTGCTCACTAGCAGACCATTTTAAGTCAGGAAAAATCGCAGAATTTGAGAATGGACAGCAGTTTCTGAACAGTTGGTTGTGATGTCTACAGGCTGCATTCTGCTTGTACGAGGTCTGGTCTGAGACCTGGCCTCCGAGGCGCCTCCCACAGAATCAGTGCCAGATAGACAACAAGTAGGTGTTATAATTCAGTTTGTTGCAGTATTGCAATACAGTTTGCTACCTATTATAATACGGTTTGATACAGTGTGTGATGCTACAGGCACCCACCACCAGTGTGCTACAGCTGGTGGTGGGTGCCTGGAGCAAAGGATAACAAGTGTCTGAATCATGGGGTTTCAATCGGCGTTTATGGCTTCTGCTGCAGTGCGTTATCACTGTGGTATATCGAAGTAATATTGCTCTCACTTATCTTGTTTACGACCAGTAATAGTTTGATCATTTTAAAGTAAGGACCTAGGTTGAGGGAGGTATATGTTGTGATTGTGAAGACTGATAGCACCACCACAACTTACGTTGACGTAGGAATGTGGAGTGACTGGTTGTTACATAAGAACTACCAACAGACTTTTATCTCTTATTTAATCTGGAACGCGACGGGTTCCTCCGTACCTTTCCTGATTAGTCGGGCTGTGGTACTTACGAGGAAGTGCATGCGTGCTAGTAGACTCCCTGGCTGCTTTCAAGAGGAAGCTAGACAGATCCCTAAAGTTAGTACCCGATCAGCCGGGCTGTGATTCGTACATTGGACTATGTGCGGCCAGGAGTAACAGCCTCGTTGATCAGGCCCTAATCCACCAGCAGGCCTGATCAAGGACTGGGCCGCGGGGGCGGGTTAGGGCCCCGGAACACCCTCCAGGTAGACTCCAGGTGGCAACCTGGAGCCAGTGATTCCCGGAAATATCAACAGGTAGTCAGTCAGGAAGAGAAGTATTTCCTGATGCGGGTGTTAGTCATGGGATAAGGCGTTCACTGGAGCTTTTCCTCAATTTGACACGCCTTCCACTGGCTTGCTGCTGCTCTCCCATAAAAAACTAAATGTCACATCGTATATGGAGAGCTTTCCGAGGGTCGGTTTCAGACCGCACCTCCCGGTGGATGACCTGATCAACCAGGCAGTCTGCGCCGGCTGAACAAAATCTAATACAAGCTCTACTGCCCTGTGATCAGGCACTTAGGTAAAGTTCGTCAGGAAACAGGATAAGTGTTCTCTGACGCGGGTCTTAGAAGATGAACCGCCGTTGGAGCTTTTGGTCATCTGACCAAGGCCTTCCACTGGCTTACCGGTCCACCCCTTTAAAAATTATGGTCAGTTTTAACCATTTAGTTTTGATTAATCAGGCACTGACTTGAAAAACTTGTCCAGTTCCTTCTTGCAAACAGCCAGGGGTCTATTGGTAATCCCCCGTATGTAAAAAGAAATGACGTTGAAAAGCTACATTATTACATTTATGTTGTACAGCAGTGAATAAGATGAATAAGACATGTGCAACACCTCAGTAGTTGCATTTATGAAGACTTACCCCCCCTCCCCCCACCGCTGATTGACGAAACTGCTTCATAAATAAAAATACCTAGGTGTTGCACATGTATGTTGTTCACCGAACTGCTATGTGCCAACATCAGCATGTAGATTGATGGAGCCGTCAACCAGGGTATTTAAATATTCTTAAACTATAAGTTAAAACTCCTACGAGTCATACAGCGCCTTGCGAATGATAGGTAATTAGTTTTGATTCGAGGACGGGAGGGAGAGGAGGAAGAGAGGGAAGGGAAGCAAAGAGGGGAAGAGAGGGAGGAAAGAGGGAAGGAAGAGAGGGAGGAAATAGGGAAGGGAGGAAGAGAGGGAGGAAAGAAGAAAGAGAGGGGAAGGGAAGTTTCAATTTGTTCATTAACACCAATACTTAAATCCATAAAATCAAAGTTGAACTCTCTTGTATAAAGAATAATCACAGTACCGTGGCTGGAACAATTCACAAAAAATATGAACGTGTATACACACGAGATATTCCTCGTGGTGTATATACACCGAGATGTATACATTGTGTGAATATACAATGAGCTATACATTGGTTGTATATACACTGAAAGATATACATCTGGGTGTATATGCACCAGTAAATATACATCTGAATGTATATACACCGATAAATACATCTGAAAGATACACATCTGCATGTGTATACACACTGAAAGATATACATCTGGTTGTATATATTATATACGCTGAGAGATGTATATCTGGGTGTATATGCACCGATAGACATTATGGATGTATATACACTGAAAGATATACATCTGTGTACATACGCTAAAATATATACATGTATACACACTGAGAGATAGATATACACAGCGATGACTTTCTCGACCACTTCAGACATCCTTGAAAAAAAAAATTTCAGAATTAAGGTAATGATATCCTTATATAATTAGTAATTAAGATTGCCAGAAACACAGTGTAGGTAAGGTGAGGTTGATGAGTGTCGCGACGCGTGCATTTAATGACTCCCTGCTAATTACACACATAAAACCAGGTAATTATCTATTAGCGCGTATAATGTGGGCGTTACTGTGAAGTTGGGCCGGGCTGAGAAGAAGTTAGTTGGCACTGTTACTTTATGATGACTGTTGTTATTGTTTGGTGCTGTTCTTAGTGTTACTTTATGATGACTGGCGTTACCGCATGACTGCTGTTATTGTCCGGTTATGTTAAGGCAGCAATACCACATGATGACTGTGAAGGCTTACTCAGCCCTGTAACAACTTCAGACAGTATTACCAAGGCTGGCTCCTCCTCAGGAAAATTAATGAATAGAAAAAGAAATAATAATTCAAAGATAAAACATTGAAAAAATGAATGTGTATCCTATTTGACAGAAAAATGAAATAAAAATATGACATTTGAATTCAACGCTAATATATACAGTTATACTGGGGTATCTGGTGGAGGTTGACACAGTCTTGTAGAAATTGTAGCCGTTACTGATGGGGGATGGTTACAGGTGTTGGTGACAACCCAACGACTAGTTCTTCACAGAGTCTATAGCCTTGAATAGTCAGTCCAGATGACAGGAACGCAGATTCTTTACCACTGCAAAGATGAGGGGGTAGTGTCCTGTACAATTAATCAGGTAGGTAGATTATGAATGACGTCTCATGGGCTGTTTCAGTCTGTCTCCTTCAACACTTCTCGTTGGTTGGCAGGTGACCCGATCTGTCATTCCAAGCTGGAAAGAGAGACAGGTTACCCACTGCTTAAGAAATCACTCTCCATAAGTGTAAGATACTTAAAAAAGGTGGTGATTATCGAAGTCTCACGTGGAGCTTAAAACTGAAAGGACAAAGTTTATTATTGGTCAAAAGTGAAGCTTTCAACCAGTATCCACTAGAATAGGAGCAGAGGCTTTTACTTACAGTTGTGCTGGGAGCTGAGAGTCGAGTGATTACTGTTTGGCCGGAGCCCCACACGTCACCTTTCGGGGTGGGGAGAAAGAGGGGGGGGATAACGGGAGCTAGACTGACCCTACCTTAACAAGCAGACGGCAATCAAACTATCGTTACCATATACTCGCTCGCTACTCCTATCTGTTGAACTTTTCCCTCACAATGACTTATGAATGTCTGGTGCTGTTGTTAACTGAACATTATCTCTTGTTCAGGTGAACAGTCTAGCACAAACGAACAATTAAGAGTGCCATAAATTCGCCTAAAACCAGCATGTAGTGGATCCGACTAGACTGGAAAATACCCTTGACCTCATATTCACAAACAATGAGGCTTTGGCTTAGAACTTAATGGTGTTGGATACAACAAACTCGGTCTGCAAAAGTTGAACCTCAGACCTGCATACACAGTGGTCTTGAGTGGTGTGTAAGGCTATCTTAACTGCCTCCTGGGGTTTTCTTTGCCTTACCTGGAAGGTATACCTGAAGGGTGTTTCTGGGGGGGGGTGTCAGCATCCTAGTGCCCCGGTTCATTTTTTTTTTTAGGTGTTTTAAATTGAAATCAAGCAAGATGTTTGAGTTTGGGTTATCTGTAGTTGGTTTCGGGGGTTACCTCTCTTGCTGCCCGGTCCCAAACCAAGCGTCCTGGTTGCTAGCTCGATGGACCAGGCTGTTAGTGCCAGCCGAGCGCAGAATCAACGTATTCGCCACGACCCTACTAATCAGGAACTAACTCGAGGAATTTAAGTTAGCTCTTGAAGACAGGAGTCGGGTAATTTTTCGTATAGACGAAAGGAAGAGTGCTGAAAAGTCTTGCTTCCCTTACACTTATCTCCTGGCGCTCCTGCTTTTCAGTGGAGGTATTTTTGGTCTTCGAAGACTCTTGATTTGGTAGGGAGGTTCACTGTGCAGATATCTGGAGAGAGTTTATCTGGAGAGAGTTCCGGGGGTCAACGCCCCCGCGGCCCGGTCTGTGACCAGGCCTCCTTAGGTCATTGTCCCAGGATGCGACCCACACCAGTCGACTAACACCCAGGTACCCCATTTTACTGATGGGGAACATAGACAACAGGTGGAAAGAAACACGTCCAATGTTTCTACTCTGGCTGGGAATCGAACCCAGGCCCTCACCGTGTGAAGCGAGAGCGTTAACCACCAGGCCACCAGAACCAATCCCTCCAGAATTTCGCAGGTGTAAATTATGATGTATCGTTCTCGTGTTCATTCCAGAGTACAGGTGATGACCTTGAAGCGTTCTTAGTTATTACGGGTAACGAAAGCTTTCTGTATGATAGTGTAGACACATGTGCAACACTTGGGTATCTTTATTGTGGAAACGTTTCGCCACACAGTGGCTTCATCAGTCCAGTGCAAAGAAGAATGGTTGAAGATCAGGAGTTTGAGGTGATCAGTCCCTCAGCCTGGAGTCAGTGTAATCACTGTAACAATCAAGATTATTGAACTGAACACATCGATTCATAGCTGAAGGACTGATTACCTCAAACTATTACTCATTTTCCACTGTTCTGTATTGAACTGAAGAAGCCACTGGCTGGCGAAACGTTTCCTTAATAAAGATTCCCAAGTGTTCAACAAGTGTCTCATTCTTCGGCTTGTCAATTTTCCCAACCATTTATATCAGATGTGATAATTGTTCTGATCCTCCGGGAAGCCTGATCTGGGAAAGGGTCGCGGGGGCGTTGCCCCTTGAAACAGTCTCCAGTTAAAGAATTATACTTGTTGCAAACGTTTCGCCAACCAGTGGCTGTATCAGTACAAATTCAAGGACGTAATTTTCCAATTATGTCCTTGAATTTGTATTGATAAAGGCATTGGTTGGCGGAACGTCTACAGTATAGATACTCAGATGTTGTACATGTGTCTTAATTCTTCGTCTTGTCGGTATTGTAAACCATACATAAACAGTCTCCAGCACCAGGCGAACCTGGCCCATGGCCGGGCTGCGGGAGTAGAAGGACTCTTGAAACTCATTAAAGGTATATCAAAGGTAACTTCACGCGAATTCCTCACATTAAACTTCCGCGCTGTTGAGTGATTGCAACTCATGCACTCCGTTCCAGTTTTCATTTCATTTTTTTTCATTAGTTAGTAACTGAAATTTGTCCTCGTTGCACATCGTGCTGTCAAGTGGCCCAGAATAAACATTCAATTTCAGCGCTTTACACATTCTTCGTCCCTCCTTTTCCCTTCCTTCGGGTAATTCATTGGACATTCTTTTCCAGCGTTGGAACGTAATAACTAGAAACTCGTAACAACACAACTGTAAACATGTTATTAAGCCCTCAGCTCGCACATTATGGGACCTGGGTTAGATCTCCGGCACGAACAGAAACATTGGGCATGTTTCCTTACACCTGCTGCCCCCTGTTTAACTAGTAGTTAATAGGTACCTAGGTGGCAAGCGACGGGTGTGGGTCGCATCCTGGGAGAGGACTAAATAACCCTAGTGGACATCAGAGACAGTCTTCCATGACCTCCTGACTTTATTGGGTTATCCTGGGTTACTGACCCTCTGGATAAGTCGGATCAAACTCTTCTTCTAGGACGTGTAGTGAGAGCACTAGCCTGTTTCAGGATTGGTTTGCCATGGTTCGAATCCTGCCAGTTCCTTGAGCTGCGACGTACTCTATACTTTCCTGACGGAAACACCATCAAGTACTCAATGGCGTTGCTATCGTAATACTCAGTCATTTATTTAAAAAGGTTTTAAGTTTTGATTGAGTGAGGCATTGTCAGGTGAATGGAAGAGAGGTGTGTAGCAGCGGGTGTTGCTGTGTTAATAGTGCACCAGGCTCGTCCTTCGTAAATCCATGAATAATTGTGGCACAGGACATTGACGGGTTCCCAGGGGGCCCCAACAACACCACGACGGCCCTCCCCTCCATGGGGGTCTACACCCGACTGTGTTAGGGGGTGGAACATATTCAGGGCATGTTGGATAAAATGACACGTGTGTAACTAAAGCGACATTTTATTGTGGCAACGTTTCGCTCTCCAGGAGTTTTGCCAAGCTGTTACAATGAAATGTCACTTTAATTGCACTTGTGTCCTTTTACCAAACATGTCGGTATTTCTACCAACATATTTACGGCAATTCTATATTCATAAAAGGGATGTTAATGAGGAGGGAAGCAGACGATATCACGTCATCATGGACATAGCATCTCAACCAGAAGTTTCTTGTAAAGTAAAAGGACACAAGTGCATCTAATGTGACATTTTTTTTGTAGCAACGTCTCGCTCTCCAGGAGCTTTGTCAAGCCGTTACGGCTTGACTAACCAGTGGCTTTATCAATACAATACGAAGACATAATGTGAAGAATGTAGAACTATGTACAAAAGATGAGGTAATCAGTCCCACAGCAAGGCTGAGGGACTAACCCCACCTGTACCTTGGTTTCATTTACAAGTCACACTGTGACTTGTAAATAAAGAACAAAAAGGCACAATACCGTGACTGGAACAGTATACAAATATCCCGCACATAGGAGACAGGAGCTTACGACGACGTTTCGGTCCGACTTGGACCATTTACAAAGTCACGAGGCGAGTAAAGCTAAGCTAATGTTGATTTTTCAGAACTTTGTCTCAAATTTTCCGTCTCTGAGTCTCGATCAATACCAAATTAACTTCTCGAAGATGGGCGACTTGATGGAAGAAATGGATTTTTTCCTCTCAGCTGCGGAAATCAAGTATTCATAGAAATTTCGGACCGGCAAACTTTTAGTTTAAGGGGGAGAAAAAAATCAATCCCAATTCGTATTCAACCCTTTGTAATCCAATTCTGGCCTGGAGACTTGCCTGGGTGAGTGGAAGGGGAAGGGAAGGGAAGGGAGGATAAGGGATGGGGAGCGTGAGTGATGCATGAGAAACGTGAGTATGAGATGGGGAGCTTGAGTGTGGGATAGAGAGCTTGAGTATGGAATACAGAGTTTGAGTATGGGATAGAGAGCTTGGATATGGAATAAAGCTTAGGTATGGAATAGGGAGCTTAGGTATAGGATAGGGAGCTTGAGTATGAGATAGGGAGATTGGGTATGGAATAGGGAGAATGAGGGATGGGGAGGTTTAGGGAGAGTGAGGGTGTGCGGGAGATGGAAGGATGGTGACTAGAGTATTAGTCAACCTCCCACAAACTTATTGATGGTTACAGGATACCTTTTCCGTGTATCCTAGCACCAGACGAGCCTGGCCCATGACCGGGCTCCGGGAGTACTCTCTCGAAACTGTTCAAAAGTATATCAAAAGTGCCCCGATTCAGAGGCTGATCATTAAGACTGTTGGTGCTCTCTTCAGGCAGCTCGAGGTAAGCACTACAGTACGGTTGATAAGGAACTTACCATATTTTCCGGCATATAAGGCGCACCTTTTTCCACAAAGATTTGGAAAATCATCCTGCGCCTTATATGCTCAAGGTCAGGGAAAATCATCCTGCGCCTTATATGCTCCAGGTCAGGGGTCGAGGGTAGACTTTGGGTTACGCTTTAGCGGTTGTTCACTAATGTTGCGTTACAGCATCGTCTTATGTTGTAACGTAACGGTACTTAAGGTAATTGTTTAGTTACCTCTTGAAGACACTTGAAGTTCATTGGTAATTCTCCTGAGAGCGGTGTCATGTTCTACCAACAGAGATAAGAAATATTGCTGCATCAAGGGCAAACTGGACCACTATTTGCTAAAAGTGCCAGAGCAGCCAAGCTGTGACGACTATGTTGGCCTGCAGGCCGCTAGTGCCAACAGTCTAGTTAACCAGGAAATCAAAATAGTGTGGCCTCAGAGAGACTAATGTACAACTCTCGATACCTATAACAGGTATGTTACAAGTGTGCCTTAGATTTTTTCAGCTGAAATTATATATATATATATATATATATATATATATATATATATATATATATATATATATATATATATATATATATATATATATATATATATAATGAGAGCGAGAGAGAGAGAGATGCAAAACAAGGCACAGAGAGAAAAGACAAAGATATAGAGCTAACTGGGGACCCACTACTTCAGAGCTGTTTATTTATATATACGTGAAGGACGTTTCCGGGGGTCACTGACCCCACTGCCCGGTCCCAGACGAGACTTCCTGGAGGATGAAGGCCTGATCAACCAGGCTGTTACTGCTGGCCGCTCGCAGTTAACGTACGAATTATAGTCCGGCTGGCCAGGCATTGATCTGAGGAACTTGTCCACTCTCCTCTTGACTATTGGAGGCTCGTTGGTAATTCTCCTTATGCACAGAGGAAGGGCGTTGAAGAGTCGGATACCTCTGACACTCAAAGTTCTTTCTTACTTTACTCGTCGCTCCTCTGCTCGTTACTAGAGGTATTTTACACCATCTGCCAAGTTTTCCAGCTTAGTCTCGACTGCCTTGACGGTGACCGTCAGTATACAGCAGTGTTCCAGCCTGGAGAGAACAAGTGGCTTGAAGAGTATCATCACTGGCTCAGTCTATCATTTTCTTTGCAGTAACAATAGCAACATTGTTGTGATCTTGGAATGTGAGGTAGAATATCATCACTTTTAAGTCTTGTACATCAGAATGTTGTAGTTTAAAAACTGTAGTGTAAAGCACCCTTCTGGCAAAGCAGTGATGGAGTGAATGATGGTGAAAGTTTTTCTTTTTCGGGCCACCCTACCTTGGTGGGAATCGGCCAGTGTGATAATAAATTATATATATATATATATTTATATATATATATATATATATATATATATATATATATATATACATATATATATATATATATATATATATGCAAAACAACAAGGAACATAGTTCCTTGATAATGTGAGTAGTCACGAAAGCGCTTGGAATTTCTCTATTCTTTCAGAGTGGTTGTTTTGCATATTCTGAAATCACCTGTTTACTGTGATCTTATTGCATGCATATATATATTATATATATATATATATATATATATATATATATATATATATATATATATATATATATATATATATATATATATATATATTATTATTATTATATGCGCGCACAATTAGCCACAGTGAAAAAAATAGTGAAATTCCAGATCCAAGCATTTTAAGAGATTTCTCACATGTGAGAAATCACGAAATCTCTTGGTTGTTTTGCACTTTGTCATATCACCTGCTTACACACACACGTACGTACGTACGTATATATTATATTGTGTTCTCGTTGAAGGTATGTGCAATATTAGCTGTACAATTCAGTGAAGGATTGCTGCATTTATGAACTGATTCACGTCAGTTTAATGCAGAGTAATTACTTTGTTGTGCTGCATTATTTAGGTGAATTGTATTTTGCAAATAAGAACATAACATAAGAAACACTCGGCCGTGGATCACCTGAGCTGGCAATTCTTGGTCCCTAGGCATTTTTTTTTTAATGTCAGTAATTCTTTATCCTTTATTATTTTCAAGGTAGGTTAGTAGATAGCACCTACACAGGTACAAGGTAGGTTGATAGACAGCACCCATGCGGGTACAGGGTAGGCTGGTAGACTACCTATACTGGGTGGTACAGGGTAGGTTGGTACATTACCTACACAGGGTGGTACAGGGTACGTTGGTAGACAGTACCTACACAGGGTGGTACAGGGTAGGCTGGTACAGTACCTACACAGGATGGTACAGGGTACGTTGGTAGACAGTACCTACACAGGGTGGTACAGGGTAGGCTGGTACAGTACCTACACAGGATGGTACAGGGTACGTTGGTAGACAGTACCTACACAGGGTGGTACAGGGTAGGCTGTTAGACAGCACGTACACACACCAACGTCCGTGGCCCCAGACTATTCAACACCTTACCAGAAGATATCAGAAACAATGTTGGAACAAGTGTAAGAAGTCTTCAAGAAGAAACTGGAGAAGTATCTTCAGGTGCCAGATCAGCTAAGCTGTGATGGATATGTTGGTCACTGGTCACCAGAAGCAACAGCCTGGTTGACCAGGTAAGCACCAGACGAGCCTGACGCAAGGCCGGGCTCTGGGAGTAGAAAAGCTCTCTGAACTCATCAAAGGTCACGGTATAAAGGTGCAGGTTGGTACTGCTCTCCTGTCGTATGAGTGTGACAGGAACGCTTGTTATATTGGATTCCTGGTCTGTTCTTGGTCTCATGAACATGATTTCTTACTGTTTTTATATCTGTAATGTTTCCTTTCCAGTTTGAGCCCTATCTACTAGGTGGAGTCTACCTGGTCAGTCCCTGACTAGGCTTCCCGGTGGATCATGGCCTGATCAACCTGTTACTGCTGGCCGCACGTAGTGCAATGTACGAACCACAGTCCGGCCGATCGGGTACTGACTTTAGGTACCTGTCCATCTCCCTCTTGAAGGCAGCCAGAGGCCAATTGGTAATTCCCCTTATGCCTAGTGGGAGTCTGTTGAATAGTCTTGGGGCCCCTGGTCTGAGAACGGACCGAAGGGGCGAGGACTCCCGGAACCTTCATCAGGTCGTCAACAGATGGCATCGATGTTTTAGACCCCCCAAATCCGGGAATTTCCTCCAGTATTGATATGCTATATCACGCCTCTTTGTTCTTTCCTTGGTATACCTGGAGGTATTTTATGGTGCAATCTGTGACGAGGAGCTTTGCCAAATGCTGTTTTTTTTCTTTTGCAGTCGCGGGAGCAGGCAAACTCTGGAAACTCTTCAAAAGTATACACATTAAAGGAATCCAATTTTGAATACATTCTTAAATGTTAAAACATATAAAAATATATTTTCCAAGCTGTCAGTAGTTAACTGGTATCGGAGCTCTTTTTAAAATAGAAATGTTCGGCCCATTATTGTAACGCGTGTGTCTGTCAGTGCTTTTAATTGCTGTTACATAAAGTCTCTCTCTGGGTAGAATCATGAGTGTGGTCTGACGTCCAACTCTTCTCACCTGTTTGTACTCTCCTGGTTGTGAGAAATGTTATGGTGATGCCAACAAGATGTAGAAAAACACACTTGTGTACAATTCATTAGGACTAAAGAAGTCACTCGTGGCGATACGTTTCCTATAAAATATATCCTAAACTGTATAATTGTCTTTTCCTGCAACTAGTTGTGTTTGAGGTTAACATAGGCGTTCCCACCTGTTCGTTGATAAATTAGACACGTGCAACGCTTGGGTGTCTTTATTGTGAAAACGGTTCGCCACACGTGGCTTCATCAGTCGAGTATAAAAAAAGAATGTTAGATCAGAAATGGTTTAAGGTAATCAGTCTTTCAGTCTGGAGTCGATGTAATCAGTCCATCAGTCTTGATAAGAATATAGCAAATGAGTGAACATTGGGCTTATATTCTGTTTGTACTCACCTAGTGTTTGCAGGTGCTGAGTGTTTACCTGGAGACCTGGAGAGAGTTCCGGGGGTCAACGCCCCCGCGGCCCGGTCTGTGACCAGGCCTCCTTAGGTCAGTGTCCCAGGATGCGACCCACACCAGTCGACTAACACCCAGGTACCCATTTTACTGATGGGGAACATAGACAACAGGTGGAAAGAAACACGTCCAATGTTTCTACTCTGGCTGGGAATCGAACCCAGGCCCTCACCGTGTGAAGCGAGAGCGTTAACCACCAGGCCACCAGAGCCCTAGTTCCTGAACCCGCCTCTTACCTTTCGTCGATCAGCTTTGTTGATTTCTGGTCTTGTAGAGCCTAGTCATACCTGCATATGAAACTGTGTATGGTTTTTGCCGGGGCTAGCGCCGGGAAATGCTTGTGTGCGCATCTGTATCTCATTAAAATCATTATTTTATTTAAGGGCAACATAAGCCAAGCAAAACCAATATACAGTATAACGTAGTGATTGATCAAGTCATCAGCCAAGCGGCCTGACCTGGGAGCGGACCAGGTGGGTAGTGACGCCGGAATCATCTACAAGTAATCTGCAGATATAAGCCCTTGCAGTCCAGCTTCCTGGTCAGCGAGGCTGTTGATGCTGTCACCCTGCAGGTGGTGGTCTAGTGTCTTCTGGGCAACTTTTAGCGTATAAATTGAACACTTAATACCTTCCTCAACGATATAATAAAAACACTTCAGTTATTGTACCACAAATGCTAATCCAATTTATCACTATGTTTAATAACACCACAATAAAGAGGGTGAAAGAGGAAAGGAAAGAAAACAGGAGATAAGGAGGGAAGAGAAAGTGGAAAAGATGACATAGGGGAGAATGGAGAATCGGGTAATAGAGCAAGGGGATCGTGTTGACATTCCTCCCTTGTGGTCCCAAGGAGAACCAGAGACAAAATTACGCTCAGGGAGAAGCCGGGGAGAATAAATACCCAAAAGTGAATAATAAATGAGATTATAAACTTGTTCCTGCTAGAGCATTTCTACATGTACCTAATTATCTCTCGTACATGTATTTTGTGAGCTTTTACACCATGATCACACTCGTCGAAGGTGTTTGCAGACTGTATACTGCATTAGAGCATCCGAGGGTGTATCGTAACGGTTCAGTAGTTGCGAGAGGCACGAGTGTCCTGCTTTAAACTCATGTTGTCCCTCGGCTGTGTACTTGTTGTGATCCCATGTGTTTAGCAATCTTACTTCTTGAACCTTCAGGAAAGATTTTGATAATGTAGGACGGGAGAGGTATTGGTCTACCTGGGGGTCACCGCCCCCCGCGTCCAAGCCATGGCCAGGCCTCCAGGTGGATCAGGTCCTGAACAACCAGGCAGTTACTGCTGCCTGCACGCAGGCCAGCGTACGAACCACAGTCTGGCTGATTTTTAAACTGCTGAGAAGGTCTGTCTCTAGGTTTATATACATTTTTTTCCCCTGTATATATAATGTCGTGCCGATTTTGGCTTAAATAGCAACACTTTTCTTGGCGAATAAGACGAGCGAAAATTTGTGTATGCAATAATTTCGCAAAAATCATTCTGAACCTAACGAAAAACATACATTTCATTGTGTTTATTATTAAATTATCGTTAACTTACCTAAAATATATTTAGTTACATTAGACTAAATTAAATTGAGCTTGTTATAATAAGGTTAGGCAAGTTTTCTAAGGTTCTTTTAGTACAAAATTACTAATTTTTACATTAACATAAATGAAAAAAATATATTTTTTAAACGTGTAAGAGAAATTTTTAGAAAAGACTTAATTTTAAATGAGTTCTTACTAATTGACCAATTTTACCTATTCGGCACGACATATATAATACCCGGTACTTATTATATATACTAAACAGTCTGGTTTATATAGAATATTCGCTTGCTAATTTATATACTAAATTTTTATTTTCAGTTTTTCATTGCTAAAATTTGGCAGCAGAGAGTTTGCATAAATGGGGAGAAATCAGAGTGGGGAAGCGTCACGAGCGGTGTTCCACAGGGGTCAGTGTTGGGCCCCCTGCTGTTCACAATCTACATAAACGACATAGATGGGGGCATAAAGAGCGACATCAGCAAGTTTGCCGATGACACCAAAATAGGCCGTCGAATTCATTCTGACGAGGACATTAGAGCACTCCAGGAAGATTTGAATAGACTGATGCAGTGGTCGGAGAAGTGGCAGATGCAGTTTAATATAGACAAATGCAAAGTTCTAAATGTTGGACAGGACAATAACCATGCCACATATAAACTAAATAATGCAGATCTTAATATTACGGATTGCGAAAAAGATTTAGGAGTTCTGGTTAGCAGTAATCTGAAACCAAGACAACAGTGCATAAGTGTTCGCAATAAAGCTAATAGAATCCTTGGCTTCATATCAAGAAGCATAAATAATAGGAGTCCTCAGGTTGTTCTTCAACTCTATACATCCTTGGTTAGGCCTCATATAGATTATGCTGCACAGTTTGGGTCACCGTATTACAGAATGGATATAAATGCTCTGGAAAATGTACAAAGGAGGATGACAAAGTTGATCCCATGTATCAGAAACCTTCCCTATGAGGATAGACTAAGGGCCCTGAATCTGCACTCTCTAGAAAGACGTAGAATTAGGGGGGATATGATTGAGGTGTATAAATGGAAGACAGGAATAAATAAAGGGGATGTAAATAGCGTGCTGAAAATATCTAGCCTAGACAGGACTCGCAGCAATGGTTTTAAGTTGGAAAAATTCAGATTCAGGAAGGATATAGGAAAGTACTGGTTTGGTAATAGAGTTGTGGATGAGTGGAACAAACTCCCAAGTACAATTATAGAGGCCAGAACGTTGTGTAGTTTTAAAAATAGGTTGGATAAATACATGAGTGGATGTGGGTGGGTGTGAGTTGGACCTGATAGCTTGTGCTACCAGGTCGGTTGCCGTGTTCCTCCCTTAAGTCAATGTGACCTGACCTGACTAGGTTGGGTGCATTGGCTTAAGCCGGTAGGAGACTTGGACCTGCCTCGCATGGGCCAGTAGGCCTTCTGCAGTGTTCCTTCGTTCTTATGTTCTTATTGTTTGTGGTATGAAATATCTCGGAGGAAATTAGTAACTGTCTTAATATGCAGACCACATCCCTGCACCTCCACCCCTCGTAGTCTGCTGCTTTGGTTGCATCTAACTAGATTCTACCCGGGTATCCGCATTTCCTTGTTAAAGTAGTCTTAATGTAGGTCTTTGTGAATGCTACAAATGTTGCATTGGAGCCGGTGGGGAGTCCATCAATAAACGGTACAGTGTTCCTATTTTAAGATCTAGTATGTGTACATTAACCCGCACGACGTTTCGGTCTGATTTGGATCGTGTACAAAGTCACACTAACACTAAAGAGTGAGGGAGCCAGTATATATAGGCAAGGGGGCAAGGACTGGAGCAAGAGAGGAAGAAAAAGGTAGTGGTAAGGCTGGTAGTTTTACGACTCGCTTGCCATGGGTTCTAACCCCAGTAGAAAGTAGGGAGAGTAGTTTTATTGGCACAAGGGATAGAAAGGGGAGCGAAGGGTGAAGGGAGGCAATAGTAATGGTAGTAGCAATAGTAACAGGGTGGTAGTCATGTGTTTGCGAAGGTTAATGATGCGAGTAAGAATATAGATGGAGGAGAGGAGAGACGGGCAGAGATCCGCTGTAGACACTAACATGGCACTCCTTGAGTCCTCTTCTGACACTCCTAGCGACTTGCATCTCAGTTTCCCCGGCTCTTAAACCCCTCTTGATGTGGTAATTAAAGTTGACTAACTCGCGGGGAGAGCTGGGTTCAGAATACCTCCCCCCCCCCTCACTTTCTCTTTCTCTCCTTCACAGTCTCTAGTATCTCCAAACTCTGGTATTTTTGTGATGTGTGTGGACCTTCATGAAGAAGACAACTGTCTGGTAGACCTGGCAACAGAGAGAGAGGGGTCCCCCCCTCCCGAGCCAGACCGCGAAACAGGTCACAGTTAAGTCATAGGTATGTTTTGAAGCGTCTCCAAGCATCTCTTGCGGGATCTCCTTGTATCAGGTTAATCACGGAAACCCCCTGACCCGTCCCCCATCCCCTAGAGTTGCTATCATCTGGTCGTACGAGTGAGAAACGGACGCCTGTTATAAGTTTTGCACTCTGGCAGCCTTGTTGTTCTTTACGTCAATTGAACAATTGAGATGGAAGGTTAACCTTAGAAAATACTGCTTTCATTTACTATACACTTGTTTTTGCCTTTCTACGTGTTTCCTAATAATTTTTATTCTCGTAATTTTTTTTCTAATTTACGAGGATTAGTGTGAGAGGTAGCCGTATGCGCGTTGGCTATGATCCCTGAAATCATTAACAGATAATAGATCATGTCTCAGAGCCTTTCCAGACATGTATATTGCATCATTTCCGAACATGATTTCGCGCGGCATCTCCAAACATCTTGGTGCTCCTTCAACACGCAATCTCTTGCACTGTAATTTTCGTGGCGTGCAAACCTGCAAGATATATCATAATTTACCTCTAAAAATCCTAGAGCTTCTGGATTCAAGTGTACATAAAGAACATCCTTTTAAAAAATGTGATACGGTAGATTTCAAAATACCCTTTTTAGGCCTGGTCACAGACCGGGCCGCGTGGGCGTTGATCCCCCCGAAACCCTCAACAGGTCTAAAGTAAAGGTGCAATAAGTACACTAACAGATAGCTCATTAAAGGTTTCAAGACTTTATCCACCCTTCAAATATAAGGAGAATTGCCCCAACACACCCCTGTCTTTCAAGAAGGAACTTGATAAGCTTTGGCAAACACTTCCTGATTAGCTTGGCTACGGTGTTTACATTGATTGTGTAACCCAAGCTCTCACTGCTTGACCGACCACTGAGTCGAAACGTTTCCCTGTAAATATTTTCGAGCTAACAGCCTTTACAGTCTACAGGATTAAAGATAATGCCTGCTATGTATTTTACTAAGAACTAGTGAATTACTTCTACCTACCTGGTGATTATTGTGAGGATTATCTCTCCTTCGACCTGGTCTCTGACCTGACCTTTTGGTTGATGATCTGGTCAGACAGATGAACTACGGGGGACGTATTGTAATATTTCTTCAAAGGTGGTCACTAATAAGAAGCTAAATGAGCAGTACATGTGATAGACATGCCTGTGAAAGTGAACTCAATACATTGTTTGAAAAGTAGTTATGATAGGTCGTAAGAACATAAAAAGGGAGGAACACTGCAACAGGCCTGCCGGCCCATACTTGGCAAGTCCTCGTCAAACCCAAACCCACTGGATCTAGGTACCCTATTCCCTCAGCTTCCTGGTCTTAAGGAAACTTTTGAAGCACGTCAAGAACTTTCGTTCCCACCTTCCGCCACTTCCTCTTCCTGTTTAACTCCTCATACTTAATATCAGTAACTGGCGCTTCCTCATCCTAATACTGTACACTTAGTGTATAGTGTTAGGAGTGTACAGTAAGGCAATGAGAGCCTGGTCCCAAATCTGCACACAGCCATAACATACTGGAGTGAGAGATATGGGAGGAAGTATAAAATAAGCGCAGTGAGGAGCAGGGGTGCGATGGGGGCAATAAGGGAACACTGTATCAACATCCTGGGTCCCAGACTATTCAACATCTTACCAGAAGATATCAAAAACACGGCTGGGACAAATGTAGAAGCCTTCAAGAGGAAACTAGACAAGTATCTTCACCAGGTGCCAGATCAACCAGGCTATGATGGATATGTGGGACAGCGGGCCTCCAGCAGCAACAGCCTGGTTGATCAGACAAGCACCAGACGAGCCTGCCCCATGGCCGGGCTCAGAGAGGAGATTAACTCTCGAAACTCTTCAAAAGTATATCAAAGGTAAAGTAGTAAAAGTAGAATTACCGACAATATTAGGTAAAAGGACATGTGTAAGTAATGTAACATTGTGGCAACGTTTTGCTCTCCGGGAGCTCCTGGAGAGCGAAATGTCGCCACAAAATGTCACATCAGTTACATGTGTGTCAAAACAAACCATACCACGGGCGGGGATAGAACCCGCTATCAGAGAGTCTAAAAACTCCAGACCGTCGCGTTAGTCACTGGACCAGCTAGCCACATTAAGATTCGTCCACCTAGGTATATTTCTACACCATAGGAAGGTTAGCATAGGCACCACTGTGACCACAAATGAAAGATTCGTCTGTAAAAACTTGCATTTATGGTCACAGTGGTGCCTATGCTAACCTTCCTATGGTGTAGAAATATATCTAGTTGGTCGAATCTTATTGTGGCTAGCTGGTCCAGTGGCTAACGCGACGGTCTGGAGTTTTTAGACTCTCTGATAGCGGGTTCTATCCCCGCCCGTGGTATGGTTTGTTTGCAATCGTGTCATTACGATTTCGTGAGACATGTGTGTCTTTTTACCTGACACTGATTGCAGAGGAGTTAACTAGTACAACGTTTCGCCACAAATTGGCTTTGTCAAGTACATGTAGCCTATTTGGTAAAGCCAATTTGCAGTGAAAAATTGTACCAAACAGAAATCACCACACCGTCTGCGCTTGACATTTCTCTGGAACTTGTTACAACTAAGATTACATATACTCATGGGTTTCTGATATCTGTTATTGAACATTCCTCTGTAGAGCGGGAGGCACTGTACCATTATTATTTATACACTGGGAAGTCGGGGTACAGTAAGTACACTAAAAGATAATTAAATATGTCGTAAGAGTCGTGTCTGACCACACTAGGTCAAGGCATTGGCTTACGCCGGTAGAAGAATTGGAGCTGTCTCGCATAGGCCAGTAGGCCTGTTGCAGTGTTCCTTCTTTCTTATGTTCTTATGAGTCCTGGACTTTTCAAAGCACTCCTGTGACATGTCATGGCCAGGACGGGTTCTAGCCCGGTCTTCTCCATGTGGTGACCCGGAAGTAGTTCCCGGAGTGTTGGGGATTGTATACGTAATGTCCTGTTTACAACCCTATGGACAAAGACATGGGGCCAGACATCATGTTGACTACCTGATCAACAAGGTTGTTTTTGAACATTAAAATGGTATAAAATACCGACAGGTTGTTAGGTAAGTCACATATGCAACAGTTAGGTATCTTTATTTTGAAATAAAGATACCTAACTGTTGCATGTGTCTTACCTAACAAGGTTGTTTTTCATGCGGCCTGCAGGCATGTCCACTGCAACCCGGTTGATTTGCTACTTGTCGCAGATAGTAAACTAGTTTCTTCACGAAAACCTCAACATTCGTTCCAGCATTATTTCGTACATCTGTTGGTAGAAGTTTGAAGAGTTTTTGATTACGAATGTTAACTGTAGGAACATTTTTATCTGTAGGTTGGGTGGTGTATGATATTCACCTTTTACTATCACAAACACCAGGGTCGGGATTTTTGACGACCGCTAACGAATGAGGAAGAGGCAGAGATGGATAATCACGCTAGTTCATCTTGTGTGTAATTACACCTGGGTAATTACCTAGGTGTAATTACCTGTGTGAGGGTGGTGACCCAGGTGCCTCCTTGGCCCGACTCGAACTTTTGATCGACTGAAGTACTTCAGAAGATTGGCAGATAACGAATATTTAAAGAGACGTAAAATATATACATGCTGTCTAGACTATATATTGCCTACCTGTTGATGGTTCCCTGTGACCCCGTTCAGACCAGGCTTAGCTGATGGCGTGCTCAGCCAGGCTATTGGTGCCAACAACACGCTTTCACGAGCTGCCTGGAGGAACTTAAGTGTTCGTTTAAAGAGTTAGGGGGTTTTGTTGGTAAAGTTCCAAAATCCACTAGAAATTTTTTTTTTTTTTTCACTCGTCATTTAAAGATGTGACTCCAAACCCTTGCAACATTTCTAATACAATCCCGAACCCTTCTTAATGTTGAACAACACGATCAGCATCATCCACATTTATATACACTATTTTAAATCATGTTAGATTTAAGTAAAATAAATGCACAATAATGCAGTCGCTGAAGCGACTGCATTATTGTGTAGTCCATTATGTGGACGGTAGCGTAAGAATGTGTGGATGCACAAAAGGCCAAGGAACCAGATTCTACAAGCACTAGTCTGCTAGTTATAGGAGTGGCTTGCCATGGGTTAGTTATGTTCATTCTTTAGGTACTGTTGACACCCTTATTACGATTTTCACCTGTAATCGCAACAACGTTACTATAACAACTGCAGTGGAAATGATAGGCCCTTCAAGACAATGGACACTAAGCCAGTGATGATGCCACTTAAAGAACTTGCACTCTCTAGAATAGAATATTTCTCTCCATATCACCAAACACACAGATATTGCAAGCATCTAAAATTAATCATATTATACTGCCTGGAATGTAGGCAAGCATGATACCTGGAATGTAGGTAAGATAACAAGAAAAACATCACGGGTAAGTTTGAACCCGCGGTCAGAGTCTCAAAACTCCAGACACTGAAAGTTCTGGAGGGAGTGGTTTCAAATTTGAGTACCTAGTGCTTATTAAAATACTGGAGGGAGTGGTTTCAAAGCTGCGTACTTAAAGTTAGTCCTTACTAAAATAGGCCCCTCAAGGAAGGTTCCTTGATGTTGGTGAGGGGCTCTTGATTTAGGGAATTGGATTTGTGCTCCAGTTCCCCGAATTAAGCCTGAATGCCTTCCACATCCCCCCCCCAGGCGCTGTATAGTCCTCTGGGTTTAGCGCTTCCCCCTTGATTATAATAATAATAATAATAATAATAATAATAATAATAAAATAGGGGATACATTAAACGGTGCAAAATATCCCAGTGAAAAACAGGGGGTTCAGTAAGCGAGAAATAAGTATAAAGGATCCAGAGATTAAGATGCTTGGTAGCTAGCACCAACAACTTGACTGACCAGTGTGTCAACCAGGATTGCTGATCTCTGGAGCCATTAACTGGTAACAAACAAACGAAAGGAAAAAAAAAAACAGAAAACTCTTGATTGTACGTCCAGCCTTTTTTTTTCTGGTTTCATTTTCCTCTGTTGTCTTTGGTATTCATCTTATCTATTTGCTGTCGTTTTATATTATTTATTTATATAATAATTTCACAATAAACAGGTGATAACACAATATACAAAATAACCACTGTGGAAAAATAGTGAAATTCCAGGCGCTTTCGTGATTTTTCACGTTATTTATATTCGTCTCTCTCTCGTTTTATTGTACCTACAGTTACATCTGAAGCCTGCCCTTCTGCCTGCCCACCTACCTGCCCTCCTGCCTGCCCACCTACCTGCCCTCCTGCCTGCCCACCTACCTGCCCTTCTGCCTGCCCACCTACCTGCCCTTCTGCCTGCCCACCTACCTGCCCTCCTGCCTGCCCACCTACCTGCCCTCCTGCCTGCCCACCTAGCCTGCCCTGCCCTCTGCCTGCCCACCTACCTGCCCTCCTGCCTGCCCACCTACCTGCCCTCCTGCCTGCCCACCTACCTGCCCTTCTGCCTGCCCACCTACCTGCCCTCCTGCCTGCCCACCTACCTGCCCACCTACCTGCCCTCCTCCCTGCCCTCCTGCCTGCCCACCTACCTGCCCTCCTGCCTGCCCACCTACCTGCCCTCCTGCCTGCCCACCTACCTGCCCTCCTGCCTGCCCGCCTACCTGCCCTCCTGCCTGCCCTCCTGCCTGCCCACCTACCTGCTCTCCTGCCTGCCCTCCTGCCTGCCCACCTACCTGCCCACCTACCTGCCCACCTACCTGCCCACCTACCTGCCCACCTACCTGCCTACCTACCTGCCCACCTACCTGCCCACCTACCTGCCCACCTACCTGCCCACCTACCTGCCCACCTACCTGCCCACCTACCTGCCCACCTACCTGCCCACCTACCTGCCTACCTACCTGCCCACCTACCTGCCCACCTACCTGCCTGCCTACCTGCCCACCTACCTGCCTGCCTACCTGCCCACCTACCTGCCCTCCTGCCTGCCCACCTACCTGCCCTCCTACCTGCCCCCCTACCTGCCCACCTACCTGCCCACCTACCTGCCCACCTACCTGCCCACCTACCTGCTCGCACTCCTGCCAACCCACCTGCCTGCTCGCCCCTGCCTGCCCACCTACCTGCCCTGCCTGCCCACCTGCCTGCCCTCCTGCCTGCCCACCTGCCTGCCCACCTACCTGCCCACCTACCTACCCACCTACCTGCTCGCACTCCTGCCAACCCACCTGCCTGCCCACCTACTTGCTCGCCCTCCTGCTCGCCCTCCTGTCCGCCCTCCTGCTTGCCCTCCTGTCCGCCCTCCTACCTGCCCTCCTTGCATGATTGTGCTAGCTTTTCCTTGTTTGCATTTGATTACGTAGCCTTAGTGTGTCGTGTTTGACTAACTTCTGTGTTTGTTTAGATCCATCCCGTCTGTGGCTATCTTTGTTTCATTGTGTCTTCAAGGTTGTGTATGGTTAATCAGGCTGTTGCACAGAGAACGCAACCCGGCATAAATACTTCAGCTTGGCTGATCATGAAAACCTTACTGGAACATTAGGTTCCTTGTTTGGCTCAGGCTTCAGTTTGTAACTCTCCTAATAATTGGAGAGTGTTGAAACACTTGAGACACTTTTTAAGGTATAACGAACTGTGCGTAATGTGTTTAATGTACTTAACGCGTTAAATCACGGGTATTTTTTTCAGTCTACCGTACTTCCCACTCTCCTAAGTGATTGATCAAAGGTATTTTGTTTAGTCTACAGTACCTCTCACTCTCCTAAGTGGTTGACTTTAAACTAGGAATTTGTATTTATTGGTTTGTATACAATGACTCAATTCTTGTGGTTTCTTCTTGACAAATTTCTACTCCAACAAGAATATATATAAAGAAAGATTTTTTCTCATTAAATGTGTACATTGTTATGCACCAGACGAGCCTGGCCCGTGGCCGGGCTCAGAGAGTAAAGAAACTCTTGAAACTCTTCAGAGGTATATCAAAGTTACCTGTGTTTACCTCATTTTCCGGCATATAAGGCGCACCAGTATATAAGACGATGCTCCCAAGCAGTTGTAACGTAATGTTAGTAAACAATTGCTGAAGCGTAACGCAGTCAACCCTTGACCCTGACCTTGAGCATATAAGGCGCAGGCTGATTTTCCAAGAATTGTGGAAAAAAAGTGCGCCTCATATGCCGGAAAATGTGGTATATATGCAGATGCGTCTGTACAGGTACGTGTGTGTTTATCTCTTAGGTTGTACACATTTCAGAGTTTAACCTCGATTCAATATTTTAGGTGTCATACGGGCAATCATCAGGTCTTAACAGTAATTAAGTTGGACTGCATAGTTTATGTTACGCAGATAACCCGCACACAGGTGAGAGGAGCTTGCGACTACGTTTCGGTCCGACTTGGACCATTTGTAAAGTCAGTGTGACTTTGTAAATGATCCAAGTCGGACCGAAACGTCGTCGTAAGCTCTTCTCTCCTGTGTGCGGGTTATTTGTGTATTGGTCACGGTGTTGTGCCTTTTTGTTCTGTTTGTGTTAAGTAACTCAGTGGAAATAAGTGAAGTGTTGATGAAGAATTAGACACGTGTGCAACATCTGGGTATCTTCATTTGTAGACGTTTTGCCATCCAGTGGCTTTATCAGTACAGTAGGAGATAATGTCCTTGTGTTGTATTGATCAAATCACTGGTCGGCGAAACGTCTATAAATAAAGATATCCAGATGTTGTACATGTGTTTAATTCTTCATCTTGTCGGTACTGGATACCATTGATGTACGTAACTGAGACGGAGCCACTATTGTGGCTGGAGCTTCCGGTCATATCTGATAAAGATGTGTCCCGGTGTCAGTGTCAGTATCACTTTGTGGAGGCTTCCGGTACAAGGAAACTGGACCAATATCTGCAACAAGTGCCGGTTTAGTCAGGTTGTGGTAGCTATGTAACTATGTGACCTTCACCTTACCTTTGATATACCTCTGATGGGATTCGAGAGTCTTTCTACTTCCGAAACCCGACCGTGGGCCAGGCCTGTCGAAGGTGTGTCAAAGGCTGCTCTTCAGAAGGAGTGCTTTGTTGCTGGTTGTCTCAGTAGTAGTAACCAGTTACCAGTCTCGGTAGTAACCAGTTACCAGTAACCGTCCGTTGACTCAACGACCAACCGTCTTGAGTCACGGTCTCCATATTGTGCTGAGCTGACACTATTTCAAAACACCCACTACGGGGTACTGGCCAGCCGCCTAGCCAGTTTTACGAGTGTAGCCAAGGAGATAGGTAATCGGCTGCGGGCTCTGTCCACATAACAGTAATTATACGTATAACAGCCTACGTGAGTATTTCTACCCTAATCCACGTATCGAACTCCCACATGATAAATGGTGTCAGCTCAGCACAATATGGAGACCGTGACTCAAGACGGTTGGTCGTTGAGTCAACGGACGGTTACTGGTAACTGGTTACTACTGAGACTGGTAACTGGTTACTACTACTGAGAGTTGAAGGTTCTTGATTCAGGAATTTGGAGTTATCCTCCACTTCGGATCAAATCTGATTACCTCCCATTCCCAGGGGTTTAATATTTCCCCATTAATATAATGTGTAGGATTAGTATCTTCACCAGGTGATGGATTTGTGGGCCAGCGGGCTGCCAGCAACAACAGACTGGTTGACCAAGCAAGCACCAGACGGACCTGGCCCAAGGCCGGGCACTGGGAGTAGAAAAACTCTCGGAACTTATCGAAGGTATATCGAAAGTGAACCTTAGGCAGCAACAGCCTGTTTGAGCAGGCCGCCAACACTGAAGCCGAGCCTCTGAACAGGCTTCGAGAGTAGACAACTCTAGACATTGGTCAGAGGTATATCGCAGGTTCAGGTAACAGTTATATGGTTGAAGGTTAGGTTAGGTAAGATTTGACAGGAAACAGGACAAGTGTTTCCTGACGCGGGTCTTAGTCACAAGATGACCCACAGCTGCAGCTTTTGGTCATCTGACCGAGGCCTTCCGCTGGCTTACCCGTCCACTCCTATGAAAATTAAGGTTATGATTATTAAAAATTTCGAGTATATATTGAAGTTGTTCTTCAGCAGTGCCAGATATAAATGTATATCATCTTTTTTCCTTGGTTCTTTCCAGGTAAGACGTGCGAGGGAGTCGCATCCAGCTGCCTCCACATCCTGTAAGTTCTATACACTTCTAAATAACTGTAAATAGTAATAAGCACTGGGTAGAGGTTTTTAATGAAAGTGGAGTACTTCCTGTAAGTGCCAGATCAGCTAGGTTGTGATGGTTATGTACGTTTGAGAGACGCTGGTAACAACAGTCAGATTGATGGGAGTCAGCAGGGTAATATAGCCTCGGGTCGTGTTGCGTGGGGCAGAACCCTGGAAATAAATGGGAGTATGCTACAAGGTTGCAACAGGTCCACTCAGATTGGGTGTCTCGTAGCTCGGTTGGTAGCCCACTTAGCTCACACCTTGAGTGTCCGTGGTTCGATCCCCGGTACGGGTGGAAGCATTGGGCGTGTTTCTTTACACCAGCTGTTCCTGTTCACCTAGCAGTACCTGGGGTTAGTCGACTGGTGTGGGTCGCATCCTGGGGGACAAAATTAACCTAATTTGCCCAAAATGCCCCACATAACCAGAGGCTTTCTATATGATGTCAGCTATGGTCTGTATAAGTTATATCATGTATTTGTAGAAATATTATTATTAACACACCGGCCGTCTGCCACCGAGGGAAGACGACCCAAAGATGAGAGACATTCACCCAGTAGATATCTTGCCAAATGAGTACTGACGTCACAATTCAGACGGTTCGAAATGCAACTTCTTCACTCGTCCTTCAGAGTAAAGGCACTGTACTTTAATTATTATTATTATTATTATTATTATTATTATTATTATTATTATTATTATTCCCGAGTGAAATCACTCATTCCAGCACATTAAACAGCAAAGGTCACATGCCTGTGTGTGCCTCTTTGCAACAATTAAGCTTACATATTTGCAATTCTCTTGCAATATCATTTGCATGAACTGCTAATAAGCTAAATGCCAAAATATATTATTGAAACCAATACTCGTATTTTTAAGCAGCGATGAAATGAATAAGGTAAGAAAGTGGAATGAATAATGTATAACGCATAATGTGGATGAGAATAAGTAATGCCTATAATAAATAAATAAGTGGATTAAGGTGAAGCAGGATTTAAAATAAAAGTGAATAACTTATAATGCAGTGTAAATAATAACGTATAATGAATAGTGTTATTGACTTATAATGAATAGTGTAATAAAGTATAATGAATAATGTTAATGACATAATGGTGTTAATGACATAATTGTAAATAACATAATGAATAATGTAAATAACGTATAATGAATAAGGATAAACAGTACATACAGATTAGCATTTAACTGGTGAACAATGTGGAATAAATTGATGCTGTTCTGAGTGCAAGAAGCTGACTCATGGTGTTGAAACATTGCAACATTGATATGCAAATACTGACTCTGATACCAGGCGCTGAGGGGGCAATAGTGCTGGTGATTGATGGTGCAGCTGGTTGTGGTGGTGATTTCTGCTAGTTGTAGTTGGGCTTGTGAATTGTTTGTGACAGGCAAAGACTAATAGTTGTGTTGTTTGTGACAGGCGGAGACTAATAGTTGTGTTGTTTGTGACAGGCGGAGACTAATAGTTGTGTTGTTTGTGACAGGCGGAGACTAATAGTTGTTTGTGACAGGTGGAGACTAATAGTTGTGTTGTTTGTGACAGGCAGAGACTAATAGTTGTTGTTTGTGACAGGTGGAGACTAATAGTTGTTGTTTGTGACAGGCGGAGACTAATAGTTGTTGTTTGTGACAGGCAGAGACTAATAGTTGTTGTTTGTGACAGGTGGAGACTAATAGTTGTGTTGTTTGTGACAGGCGGAGACTAATAGTTGTTGTTTGTGACAGGTGGAGACTTATAGTTGTTGTTTGTGACATGCGGAGACTAATAGTTGTTGTTTGTGACAGGTGGAGACTAATAGTTGTTGTTTGTGACAGGCGGAGACTAATAGTTGTGTTGTTTGTGACAGGCGGAGACTAATAGTTGTTGTTTGTGACAGGTGGAGACTAATAGTTGTGTTGTTTGTGACAGGCGGAGACTAATAGTTGTGTTGTTTGTGACAGGCGGAGACTAATAGTTGTTGTTTGTGACAGGTGGAGACTAATAGTTGTGTTGTTTGTGACAGGTGGAGACTAATAGTTGTGTTGTTTGTGACAGGCGGAGACTAATAGTTGTTGTTTGTGACAGGTGGAGACTAATAGTTGTGTTGTTTGTGACAGGCGGAGACTAATAGTTGTTGTTTGTGACAGGTGGAGACTAATAGTTGTGTTGTTTGTGACAGGCAGAGACTAATAGTTGTTGTTTGTGACAGGCGGAGACTAATAGTTGTTGTTTGTGACAGGCGGAGACTAATAGTTGTGTTGTTTGTGACAGGCGGAGACTAATAGTTGTGTTTGTGACAGGCGGAGACTAATAGTTGTTGTTTGTGACAGGCGGAGACTAATAGTTGTTGTTTGTGACAGGTGGAGACTAATAGTTGTGTTGTTTGTGACAGGCGGAGACTAATAGTTGTGTTGTTTGTGACAGGCGGAGACTAATAGTTGTGTTTGTGACAGGCGGAGACTAATAGTTGTGTTGTTTGTGACAGGCGGAGACTAATAGTTGTGTTGTTTGTGACAGGCGGAGACTAATAGTTGTGTTGTTTGTGACAGGCGGAGACTAATAGTTGTGTTTGTGACAGGTGGAGACTAATAGTTGTGTTTGTGACAGGCGGAGACTAATAGTTGTGTTGTTTGTGACAGGCGGAGACTAATAGTTGTTTGTGACAGGTGGAGACTAATAGTTGTGTTGTTTGTGACAGGCGGAGACTAATAGTTGTGTTGTTTGTGACAGGCGGAGACTAATAGTTGTGTTGTTTGTGACAGGCGGAGACTAATAGTTGTGTTTGTGACAGGCGGAGACTAATAGTTGTGTTGTTTGTGACAGGCGGAGACTAATAGTTGTGTTTGTGACAGGTGGAGACTAATAGTTGTGTTGTTTGTGACAGGTGGAGACTAATAGTTGTTGTTTGTGACAGGCGGAGACTAATAGTTGTGTTGTTTGTGACAGGCGGAGACTAATAGTTGTGTTTGTGACAGGCGGAGACTAATAGTTGTGTTGTTTGTGACAGTGGTGTAGTTGTTTGTGGCACTTTTGGCTTTGTTGTGGTAGTTTAATAGTTTGTTGATAGTGCAGTAGTTTGTGATAGTTGTGTAGTATATTAGTATTTATATTTGAGGGGAGGATGTGGGAAGGTTGTAAACCCTCTGTGATGGTAGATAATAGTAATAATCTTTATTTCTACAAGTACATGATACAATGTATACAGACCATAACTAACATCAGTGACATACTATATAGAAAGCCCCTGGTTATGCAGAGCATTTCCCCAAACTTAGGTTAATTTTGTCCCCCTGGAGGTTACCTGGAGGTTATTCCGGGGATCAACGCCCCCGCGGCCCGGCCCACGACCAGGCCTCCCGATGGATCAGGGCCTGATCAACTAGGCTGTTACTGCTGGCCGCACGCAGTCCGACGTACGAGCCACAGCCCGGCTGATCCGGCACTGACTTTAGGTATCTGTCCAGCTCTCTCTTGAAGGCAGCCAGGGGTTTATTGGCAATTCCCCTAATGCTTGATGGGAGGCTGTTGAACAGTTTTGGGCCCCGGACACTTATGGTGTTTTCTCTTAGTGTACCAATGGCGCCCCTACTTTTTATTGGCGGCATTTTGCATCGCCTGCCCAGTCTTTTACTTTCGTAGGGAGTGATTTCTGTGTGCAGATTTGGGACCATTCCTTCCAAGATTTTCCAAGTGTAGATTATGATATATCTCTCCCTCCTGCGTTCCAACGAGTACAAGTCAAGTGCTTTCAAGCGTTCCCAGTAGTTAAGGTGCTTGACAGAACTTATACGTGCAGTAAAGGATCTCTGTACACTCTCTAGATCTGCGATTTCACCTGCTTTGTATGGAGATGTTAATGTACAGCAGTATTCCAGCCTAGAGAGAACAAGTGATTTGAAAAGGATCATCATGGGCTTGGCATCTCTCGTTTTGAAAGTTCTCATTATCCATCCTATCATTTTCTTTGCACGTGCGATCGTGGCACTGTTGTGATCCTTGAAAGTGAGATCCTCAGACATTACTACTCCCAGGTCCCTTACATTATTTTTCCGCTCTATTGTATGGCCGGAGTCAGTAGTATACTCTGTTCTAGTTATTATCTCCTCCAGTTTTCCATAACGGAGTAGTTGGAATTTGTCCTCATTGAACATCAGGATGGCACCCACACCAGTCAGCTAACACCCAGTGCTAGGTTAATAAGGACAGCAGGTGTCTTAAGGAACCCCCCCCCCCCAATGTTTCTACCTGTACCGAGGATCGAACCACGGACCTGTGTGCAAGCTGAATGCGCTACCAACCCAGCTACGGGACACCTTAGGCTAACTTATTAAAAGAGGTAATTTAATAGCTTTTGGCGTCTTTTGAGCGGAGGAGAAAGAGAGAGGAAGAGAAATGAAAGAAACTATCGAACTTAAGCTAAATGACTCTTACAGGAACCAGGAGAGGCAGGAGGAGCTTAAAGCTATTAGTGAAATTGAAAGAAATTCAAAATATTTCTTTTCATATGCCAAAAACAAGGCAAATACCACATCTAGTATCGGGCCCTTACTCAGACAGGATGGGACTTACACAGACGACAACAAGGAAATGAGTGAAATATTGAAATCCCAGTACGACTCTGTGTTTAGTGAACCACTAATCGGTCTGAGGATTGACGACCCAAATGATTTCTTCATGAATGAGTCTCAAAACTCCATAAATGTATGCCAGATTTCCGACATTACCCTAACTCCGATAGATTTCGATAAAGCCATTGACAACATGCCTATGCACTCAGCCCCGGGCCCAGACTCGTGGAACTCTGTTTTCATTAAGAACTGCAAGAAACCCCTCTCGCGTGCCCTAAGTACACTATGGAGGAGGAGCTTGGACATGGGTGAAATTCCACAGTCACTTAAAACAACGGATATAGCCCCACTCCATAAAGGTGGCAGCAAAGCATTAGCTAAGAACTATAGACCAATAGCTCTGACATCCCACATCATAAAAATCATTGAAAGAGTGCTAAGAAGCAGGATTGCAAATCACCTGGATTCCCAAAATCTGCACAATCCAGGGCAACATGGGTTCAGGGCAGGTCGCTCCTGCCTCTCACAACTACTGGATCACTATGACATGGCCTTGGATGCACTGGAAGAAAATCAGAATGCAGATGTAATATACACAGACTTTGCAAAAGCATTTGACAAATGCGATCATGGCGTAATAGCCCATAAAATACGTGCTAAAGGAATAACTGGGAAAGTGGGGAGATGGATCTTCAACTTCCTAACAAATCGAACACAAAGAGTAGTGGTCAACAGAGTTAAATCGGAGGCTGCCATAGTGAAGAGCTCTGTTCCACAAGGCACAGTACTCGCCCCCATCTTATTCTTTATCCTCATATCAGACATAAACAGAGATATACACCACAGCACCGTATCATCCTTTGCGGATGTTACTAGGATCTGCATGAGGCTGTCATCTGCTGAGGTCGCGGTTAACCTTCAAGAAGATATAAACAAAGTTTTCCAGTGGGCAACGGTAAACAATATGATGTTCAATGAGGACAAATTCCAACTACTCCGTTATGGAAAACTGGAGGAGATAATAACTAGAACAGAGTATACTACTGACTCCGGCCATACAATAGAGCGGAAAAATAATGTAAGGG
Organism: Cherax quadricarinatus; assembly: GCF_038502225.1. Classification (NCBI taxonomy): domain Eukaryota; kingdom Metazoa; phylum Arthropoda; class Malacostraca; order Decapoda; family Parastacidae; genus Cherax; species Cherax quadricarinatus. The sequence goes on from NC_091367.1 coordinate 2,182,033, forward strand.
ACCTGGGAGTAGTAATGTCTGAGGATCTCACTTTCAAGGATCACAACAGTGCCACGATCGCACGTGCAAAGAAAATGATAGGATGGATAATGAGAACTTTCAAAACGAGAGATGCCAAGCCCATGATGATCCTTTTCAAATCACTTGTTCTCTCTAGGCTGGAATACTGCTGTACATTAACATCTCCATACAAAGCAGGTGAAATCGCAGATCTAGAGAGTGTATAGAGATCCTTTACTGCACGTATAAGTTCTGTCAAGCACCTTAACTACTGGGAACGCTTGGAAGCACTTGACTTGTACTCGTTGGAACGCAGGAGGGAGAGATATATCATAATCTACACTTGGAAAATCTTGGAAGGAATGGTCCCAAATCTGCACACAGAAATCACTCCCTACGAAAGTAAAAGACTGGGCAGGCGATGCAAAATGCCGCCAATAAAAAGTAGGGGCGCCATTGGTACACTAAGAGAAAACACCATAAGTGTCCGGGGCCCAAAACTGTTCAACAGCCTCCCATCAAGCATTTGGGGAATTGCCAATAAACCCCTGGCTGCCTTCAAGAGAGAGCTGGACAGATACCTAAAGTCAGTGCCGGATCAGCCGGGCTGTGGCTCGTACGTCGGACTGCGTGCGGCCAGCAGTAACAGCCTAGTTGATCAGGCCCTGATCCATCGGGAGGCCTGGTCGTGGACCGGGCCGCGGGGGCGTTGATCCCCGGAATAACCTCCAGGTAATGGGGCGACGATAGACAGAAACGTGGCGGACGAAAGATCAGAGTACCTGTAGACGGTTCCGGGGGGGTCACCGCCCCCGTGTCCTTGCACCTGACCAAACCTCCCGGTGCATGGCCTGATCAACCAGGCTGTGGATGTTAGCCGTACAAAATCCAACATGCACCACAGCCCGGCTGATTAGGAACAGACTTGAACGTATCTTGTTCCCTCTCGAAGACAGCCAGGGGGTGTGTTGGTAATTCCTTTAGTGCTAAGTCTAGGTACCTTCACGCTTATTGACTTATCTCTTATGGTATTCCCGGCGCCTCTGATCTTGACTGGGATATTTTGCACCGTTTTAAAAATACGGGTATATAGACCTGCTATCATGATAAATAACGATCATGGTGATGATAAGGACCTTTATGGGGGTGATAATATCATGGTGCTGATAAGGACCTTTATGGGGGTGATAATATCGTGGTGCTGATAATGACCATCGTGCTGATTATGATGTTGATAATGACCATCATAGTGCTGATAATAGCCTTCATGATGCTGTTAATGACCGTAATGGTCATGATAATGACCAGAGTGATGATAATTATATTGCTGATAATCACCATCAAGACGGAGGAGGACGCAGCCCTGTGATCTTGAAGTGATTATTGCGGTAATAGGTAGTCTTCCTGACTCTGTGGAATCAATACTCCGTCGGGATTGGTACGTGGGAGAGGCAAGCGGGAACGATGGAGAAGCGTGGGAATGTGAGTGGGTGTGAGGTAGCTAGATCAGCAGGGATGGTCTGGGCACCAACAGCCTGGTTGATGAGGCAGTTTAAATGGACATGCATCAGGCTCGTCTGTGCCAGATAAGCCTGACCTAGGGCCGGGCTGTGGGAGTAGTGAAAACTCTCGTAACTCTTGAAACCGGTGACAGAACTAGGAAATATTCCAGGAAAACGAATACAAAATAGTAAGATACTAAGACAAGATTTACGCTGTTAATGTATATATCAATGTATGTAACGTATATATCGAGTAAATGTATATCGTTGTATAGAGATGCGCTTTAAAATGGTTGTGTTTAATACATATTATATACATATATACATTACATGTCATCCCGCCGTCATTAAATACCTCTGATATTGCCCCACTCCACAAAGGTGGTTGTAAGGCAGTGGCAAAAATTAGAAAAATAGCCCTAACATAGTACATTATCAAGATCATTGAGAGGGAATAGCAGCAGTTGCACAACCCAGGTCAGTCTGCGTTCAGAACATGTCGCTCCTGCTTTTCGTAATTGCTGGGCTATTACGACATGGACTTGAATGCTACTGGAGACAAGCAAAATGCAGATGTAGTATACGCTGTCTTTGCAAAAGCCACTGAGAAGTGCGACCATGGGGACAACGGCACACAAAATGAGTGCTAAAGAAATAACAGAGAAGGTGGGCAGTGATAGATAGCTAGCTTCCTGACTAAAGAAACTCACAGCATCAGGGGCTGCTACGGCCCCTGAATCCACTCTGTTAACTATTACTCGCTCCCCCCCCCCCCCACATCCTCATCCCCATCCTTGACATAGGTGTAGGTGTGAGGTGGTATCCACAGTCGGGTGGGTATCTGTGCTTCTTCTGGGACCACTGACTACCACCCACCAACCACTGCAACGACCAGGGCCGACATAATAATCACTGGCTGGCCACCCTACCACCTTTGATATTAGCTAGCTACCCATTCATTCACCACTTCAACTACCATCCACCTATCATTCACTCACCACAACTACCCACAAATACTGTAATGTCCGAGTTACTTAAGAAAAACACTTGAGTTTTCCTTCAGAATGATTGATGGCCCATTAACCTTTGAGCGTGGACATGGAGAAGCCTGGCCGCTTGTTTACCCGTGTCTGACAGTGAGAAATGAACCATACACCTCAGTGTGGAAGTTGATATACTCATGTCCGCCACAGGGACCTTCCCTGTGGAGTTTGTTTCACCATTCCTGACGACGCTGGATCACCTTACCGTGGTATCTGAAGGATGCTTGAACGATGCTTCCCAGGGGATCAACGCCCCCGCGGCTCTGCCCTAAACCAGTGCCTGATCAACCGGGCTGTTACTTCTGACCGCATTTACTCCAACGTACAAACCACAACCGGGCTGAGAAGGAACTTGTCAAGTGATGGCGGGGTTTGTTTCCCGACAGTCGCCTCACCATAGTAATGTTTACCTTGAGTTTACCCTGAGTTTACCTTGTGTCGCTTCCAGAGGTCACCGCCTCTTCCCTCAAGGGGCCAGGTCCAGCACCTGGCCTCCTGGTTAGCCTAATCCATCAAGCCGACACCACAACCCGACTGATCCGGAACTCTTTTGAAGAATCTGTCAAGGGTGTTGAAGAGTGCCTGATCAACCGAGCTGTGGTTCGTATGCTGGACTGCGTGCGGCCAACAGTAACAACCTGGCTGATCATGCGTTGGTTCTCCGGGAGGCCAAGCCTGGGACCGGGACGCGGGGGTATTGACTCCTGGAAAAGACGTTCAGGTATCCTTCAGGTATACCTCTTCCTCTCCCCTTCCTTTTCTACTCCCTTTTCCTCCACTCCTCCCCCTCATGTTTCTCCACTGGCTCTTGCCTCTTCGTCCTCCCTACTCCACTTTCTCTACTACAAGTAACCTTCCCCCTTCTCTCTCTGTCTTCTCCTTGAAGGTATCCTCTGAAGTGTGTTAGGGATAGGCATAAAGTTTTAAGGCCACCTGTCATGTCTGGAAATTCTAGAGATTCTTCTCTCTCAGTAGCGAGTGGAGAGAGAGAGAGAGAGAGAGAGAGAGAGAGAGAGAGAGAGAGAGAGAGAGACAGACAGACAGACAGACAGACAGACAGAGACAGACAGACAGAGACAGAGACAGACACACAGACAGACACAAACACTATAGGAAATATAAACACATATGCAGTATAATGTGATCCAGTATTGACAACGTTTCGCCCACACAATGGACTTTTTCAAGAAAAAGCCCACTGTGTGGGCGAAACGTTGTCAATAAAGGATCACATTATACTGCATGTGTTTATATTTCCATTGTGTCGGTATTTTATACCATTTATTTCCATCACATACACTATTCTTTGACTTAATAGTCCTTGATGCCACTGATAATGGCACCGACATCTATTCTTTCTTAATCCAAGATATTGAAATTGTTCATTTTGATTGCAGTTTTAGCTCCCAAGGAAATGAAAAAACATGTTCACTTAACAGTTAAAATCATAAACGAAGGAAATGAAAACTTCATCCGCCTGGAGGTTATTCCGGGGATCAACGCCCCCGCGGCCCGGTCCATGACCAGGCCTCCCGATGGATCAGGGCCTGATCAACTAGGCTGTTACTGCTGGCCGCACGCAGTCCGACGTACGAGCCACAGCCCGGCTGATCCGGCACTGACTTTAGGTATCTGTCCAGCTCTCTCTTGAAGGCAGCCAGGGGTTTATTGGCAATTCCCCTAATGCTTGATGGGAGGCTGTTGAACAGTCTTGGGCCCCGGACACTTATGGTGTTTTCTCTTAGTGTACCAATGGCGCCCCTACTTTTTATTGGCGGCATTTTGCATCGCCTGCCCAGTCTTTTACTTTCGTAGGGAGTGATTTCTGTGTGCAGATTTGGGACCATTCCTTCCAAGATTTTCCAAGTGTAGATTATGATATATCTCTCCCTCCTGCGTTCCAACGAGTACAAGTCAAGTGCTTCCAAGCGTTCCCAGTAGTTAAGGTGCTTGACAGAACTTATACGTGCAGTAAAGGATCTCTGTACACTCTCTAGATCTGCGATTTCACCTGCTTTGTATGGAGATGTTAATGTACAGCAGTATTCCAGCCTAGAGAGAACAAGTGATTTGAAAAGGATCATCATGGGCTTGGCATCTCTCGTTTTGAAAGTTCTCATTATCCATCCTATCATTTTCTTTGCACGTGCGATCGTGGCACTGTTGTGATCCTTGAAAGTGAGATCCTCAGACATTACTACTCCCAGGTCCCTTACATTATTTTTCCGCTCTATTGTATGGCCGGAGTCAGTAGTATACTCTGTTCTAGTTATTATCTCCTCCAGTTTTCCATAACGGAGTATTTGGAATTTGTCCTCATTGAACATCATATTGTTTACCGTTGCCCACTGGAAAACTTTGTTTATATCTTCTTGGAGGTTAACCGCGTCCTCAGCAGATGACAGCCTCATGCAGATCCTAGTATCATCCGCAAAGGATGATACGGTGCTGTGGTGTATATCTTTGTTTATGTCTGATATGAGGATAAGGAATAAGATGGGGGCGAGTACTGTGCCTTGTGGAACAGAGCTCTTCACTATGGCAGCCTCCGATTTAACTCTGTTGACCACTACTCTTTGTGTTCGATTTGTTAGGAAGTTGAAGATCCATCTCCCCACTTTCCCAGTTATTCCTTTAGCACGTATTTTATGGGCTATTACGCCATGATCGCCACTTATAAAACAAGAAGAAAAGTGTGGCAGTGTAAGTAATCAAGTTACTTAGCGTATCCGTCTTCCCTTAAGAGGACACACAGTCCTTGCCTTGCGTAATCCAAACTGGTTTTACCTGGAGTTTACCTGGAGAGGGTTTCGGGGGTCAACGCCCCCAGTTGATCATTCATAACTATACCCCGTGGTCCCAAACCAAGTCTTCTAGTTTATAAATTGGTCATTCAGGCTATTAATTCTAGCAGGACGCAGTTCAACGTAGACATCGCAACAGCTGATTTTTGTTTACCTTTGCATCCGCAAAGGTAAACTAAAATATTTATTTTTTTCAGAATAAATTATAATTAAATCGTAGATTAGCTTTAAAAATATATATTAGCGGGTAACTTTAAAAATAGATAATGATTATCTTTAAAAGTAAATGAGTGTGTATCTTCTAAAATAGATCTCTGGGTAGCTTCGAAAATGGATTATTGGATAACTTTAAAAATAGGTCAGTGGGTAGCTTTAAAAACTTATTTTCGGTAGTTTTAAAAATAGATGAGTTGCGTACGGAAGTTTTTAAAATAGATTAGTTGGGAATAGTAGCTTTAAAAATAGATGAGTTGCATACGGTAGCTTTAAAAACAGCTGAGTTGCTTTAAAAGTAAAAATGATTGAGGTCCTACTTATGTTGATTTCTAAAAAGAAATCAGCTTAGTTTTATGTTTAGTTGTAACAGCGACAGTAACGATTAGGTAACGGGGTTTAAAGCCTATTTACTATACGAGCGTCATTAAGGCTGTTTATCCCTGTTCACCAGGAACATTTTAATAACTTAAAATAGTGAACATAGTACACTCATCGTATATACAGTCGTATACCTCTCGGGGATATATATATATATATATATATATATATATATATATATATATATATATATATATATATATATATATATATATATATATATATATATATATATACACACACACACACAAAACAACCACTGGGAAAGAGTAGTGAAATTCCAAGCGGTTTCGTGACTACTCACATTGTCAAGGAACTATGAAAGTAATGCATCAAAGGAAGGCAATTAAAGGGCTTAGACCACACCTCACAGTCAACTCCCACAGCAAAGAAACACCTGACAATACCGGACTCATAAGAAAAGAGGAACACTGCAGTAGGTCCACTGGTCCAACTAGACAGGTCCTGCCTCCAGGTAGGCAGGTAGGTATCCCACTGTTAGTGGGATGTCGTGAGGACATCCCACTGTTAGTTGGACCAGCGGACCTACTGCAGTGTTCCTCTTTTCTTATGAGTCCGGTATTGTCAGAACATAAGAACATAAGAACGAAGGAACACTGCAGCAGGCCTACTGGCCCATGCGAGGCAGGTCCAAGTCTCCTACCGGCTTAAGCCAATGCACCCAACCTGGTCAGGTCAGGTCACATTGACTTAAGGGAGGAACACGGCAACCGACCTAGTAGCACAAGCTATCAGGTCCAACTCACACCCACCCACATCCACTCATGTATTTATCCAACCTATTTTTAAAGCTACACAACGTTCTGGCCTCTATAACTGTACTTGGGAGTTTGTTCCACTCATCCACAACTCTGTTACCAAACCAGTACTTTCCTATATCCTTCCTGAATCTGAATTTTTCCAACTTAAAACCATTGCTGCGAGTCCTGTCTAGGCTAGATTTTGTCAGCACACTATTTACATCCCCTTTATTTATTCCTGTCTTCCATTTATACACCTCAATCATATCCCCCCTAATTCTACGTCTTTCTAGAGAGTGCAGATTCAGGGCCCTTAGTCTATCTTCATAGGGAAGGTTTCTGATACATGGGATCAACTTTGTCATCCTCCTTTGTACATTTTCCAGAGCATTTATATTCATTCTGTAATACGGTGACCAAAACTGTGCAGCATAATCTAAATGAGGCCTAACCAAGGATGTATAGAGTTGAAGAACAACCTGAGGACTCCTATTATTTATGCTTCTTGATATGAAGCCAAGGATTCTATTAGCTTTATTGCGAACACTTATGCACTGTTGTCTTGGTTTCAGATTACTGCTAACCAGAACTCCTAAATCTTTTTCGCAATCCGTAATGTTAAGATCTGCATTATTTAGTTTATATGTGGCATGGTTATTGTCCTGTCCAACATTTAGAACTTTTCATTTGTCTATATTAAACTGCATCTGCCACTTCTCCGTCCACTGCATCAGTCTATTCAAATCTTCCTGGAGTGCTCTAATGTCCTCGTCAGAATGAATTCGACGGCCTATCTTGGTGTCATCGGCAAACTTGCTGATGTCGCTCTTTATGCCCTCATCTATGTCGTTCATGTAGATTGTGAACAGCAGGGGGCCCAACACTGACCCCTGTGGAACACCGCTCGTGACGCTTCCCCACTCTGATTTCTCCCCATTTATGCAAACTCTCTGCTGCCTATTTGTCAGATGTTTCTTTGCTGTGGGAGTTGACTGTGAGGTGTGGTCTAAGCCCTTTAATTGCCTTCCTTTGATGTATTACTTTCATAGTTCCTTGACAATGTGAGTAGTCACGAAACCGCTTGGAATTTCACTACTATTTCCCAGTGGTTGTTTTGCATATTTTAAAATCACCTGTTTACTGTGATCTTATTGCGCATATATATATATATATATATATATATATATATATATATATATATATATATATATATATATATATATATATATATTATATGGTATTTTATACTATTTTAATGTTCAATACTCAAATAACCCGCACTTAGTTAATGGTCCGAGTCGGACCGAAACGTCGTCATAAGGTTATTGAAGGTAATTATCAAGTTTATTGAGAAGCTTTGAGGTTTTTGGAGCTGGGTGGTTTGTTAAGTTTGGACGGGTACGTGAATGCGAGTAGTATATACCTTTGATATACCTTTGCAGAATTTCGAGAGTTTCACTACTCTCGGAGCCCGGCTATGAGCCAGGCTCGTCTGGTGCTTGCCTGGTCAACCAGGCTGTGATAAGTTAGACACATGTGCAACAGTTAGATATCTTAACTCCGAAACGTTTACATAAGAACATAAGAACGAAGGAACACTGCAGAAGGCCTACTGGCCCATGCGAGGCAGGTCCAAGTCTCCTACCGGCTTAAGCCAATGCACCCAACCTAGTCAGGTCAGGTCACATTGACTTAAGGGAGGAACACGGCAACCGACCTGGTAGCACAAGCTATCAGGTCTAACTCACACCCACCCACATCCACTCATGTATTTATCCAACCTATTTTTAAAGCTACACAACGTTCTGGCCTCTATAACGGTACTTGGGAGTTTGTTCCACTCATCCACAACTCTATTACCAAACCAGTACTTTCCTATATCCTTCCTGAATCTGAATTTTTCCAACTTAAAACCATTGCTGCGAGTCCTGTCTAGGCTAGATATTTTCAGCACACTATTTACATCCCCTTTATTTATTCCTGTCTTCCATTTATACACCTCAATCATATCCCCCCTAATTCTACGTCTTTCTAGAGAGTGCAGATTCAGGGCCCTTAGTCTATCCTCATAGGGAAGGTTTCTGATACATGGGATCAACTTTGTCATCCTCCTTTGTACATTTTCCAGAGAATTTATATCCATTCTGTAATAAGGTGACCAAAACTGTGCAGCATAATCTAAATGAGGCCTAACCAAGGATGTATAGAGTTGAAGAACAACCTGAGGACTCCTATTATTTATGCTTCTTGATATGAAGCCAAGGATTCTATTAGCTTTATTGCGAACACTTATGCACTGTTGTCTTGGTTTCAGATTACTGCTAACCAGAACTCCTAAATCTTTTTCGCAATCCGTAATATTAAGATCTACATTATTTAGTTTATATGTGGCATGGTTATTGTCCTGTCCAACATTTAGAACTTTGCATTTGTCTATATTAAACTGCATCTGCCACTTCTCCGACCACTGCATCAGTCTATTCAAATCTTCCTGGAGTGCTCGAATGTCCTCGTCAGAATGAATTCGACGGCCTATTTTGGTGTCATCGGCAAACTTGCTGATGTCGCTCTTTATGCCCTCATCTATGTCGTTTATGTAGATTGTGAACAGCAGGGGGCCCAACACTGACCCCTGTGGAACACCGCTCGTGACACTTCCCCACTCTGATTTCTCCCCATTTATGCAAACTCTCTGCTGCCTATTTGTCAACCATGCCTCTATCCAGGAAAAAATTTCTCCTCCTATTCCATGTGTTTTAATTTTCCTCAATAGTCTCTGATGTGGGACCCTGTCAAAAGCCTTACTGAAGTCCATATACACAATATCATATTCATTACCATGATCTACCTCCTCAAATACCTTAGTGAAAAAAGTTAATAAATTCGTAAGGCAGGAACGCCCCTTTGTAAAACCATGCTGAGATTCGTTGATTAATTTATGCTTTTCAAGGTGGCTACGAACTGCCTCGGCAATTATTGATTCCATAAATTTTCCCACTATGGAGGTTAGACTTATTGGTCTATAGTTCGAAGCTAAGGACCTGTCACCTGTTTTGAAAATAGGTATCATATTTGCCATTTTCCACTTATCTGGCACCATGCCAGTTTGTAGTGATATGTTGAAAAGATTAGCCAAAGGTGTGCTAAGCTCCTCTTTACATTCCTTTAGAACCCTTGCATACAGTTCATCAGGGCCTGGGGATTTGTTAGGTTTTAATTTATCTATTTGCCTAAGGACCATGTCACTTGTGACCCTAATAGTGCACAGTTTATTATCGTCCTGTTCTACATAATTTATCATTACTGGAATATCGCTGGTATCCTCCTGTGTAAAAACTGAGAGGAAGTATGTGTTAAAAATTCTACACATTTCCTTATCACTGTCAGTGAGCTGACCCGAGGAACTTTTGAGTGGGCCTATCTTGTCCCTGATCTTACTTCTGTATACCTGAAAGAATCCTTTTGGGTTAGTCTTCGATTCTCTTGCAACTTTAACCTCATAATCTCTTTTTGCTTTTCTAATTCCCTTTTTTATTTCTCTCTTTAACTGAATATATCGATTTCTCAATTGCCCCTCTCCTTTTTTGATTTGCCTATATATGCCTCTCTTTTGACCAATTAGATATTTTAATCTATTGTTCATCCATTTAGGATCATTTTTGTTTGATCTGATTTCCCTATTTGGAACATAATTTGACTGAGCAGCTAGAACTATGCCCTGGAAAGCATCATATCGGCAACCATCACCACCTACCTGACCCTTAGTCAGGTCATTCCAGTTCAGCCCACCTAAGTAATTTTTCAGTCCTATGAAATCAGCCAAGCGAAAGTCAGGGACGGAGACTTGATTGCCATTATTAGGGGAATTCCATGATATATTAAAACTGAGTGATTTGTGATCACTTTCCCCAAGCTCATCATTAACCTCAAGATTATTAATTAGTGTTTCCCTACTGGCAAGAACCAAGTCAAGGAGGTTATTTCCCCTAGTTGGCTCTGTCACAAACTGTTTTAAAAAACAATCCTGGATCGTATCAAGAAAGTCACCTGACTCTAAATTTCCTGTCAAATTGTTCCAGTCAATCTGTCTATAGTTGAAATCTCCCATTAGCACAACATTTTCGTATGTAGATGCCTTACGAATTTCGTCCCATAGAAGTTTACTGCACTCCCTATCAAGATTTGGGGCCCTGTAAATCACACCCAAAATTAGTTTTTCTCGGCCCTCGAGAAGCTGTAACCAAACAGATTCAGTGGCTGACGCTTCTAATTTAATATCTTGTCTAACACAACAATTTAAATTGTCTCTGACGTACATCGCTACTCCACCACCTTTCCTGTTGACCCTGTCAGTGTGGAATAATTTATAGCCTTGTATGTGACATTCAGAGGGCATCTCTCTATCTTTCAGATTGAGCCAGGTCTCTGTTATAGCAATAATATCTATGTTTCCTGCACTTGCAATTAATCTTAGCTCATCTATCTTATTTCTTACACTCCTGCTATTAGTATAGTAAACCTTAAGGGAGCTAGTCCCTTGCTGCCCTCTGCTGTCCCCCTTTGTTTGCTGACCTGATCTATTGTCTTTATTTATAACTTCATGCTGAATGCCTTTTATACATTTACTGTTTCCAACCCAAGTGTTGCAACCTGCTTGTTTCCCACACACACCCATACCTCTATCTTCCATCAGTTTAAAATCATAGGCATTTCGCCAATGGCCTTCTCAATCGAGTCTGCAAGTGCTACCACCCCAGCCCCAGAGAGATGTACCCCATCCCTTGCATACATATCATATTTGCCATAAAAGTTGTTCCAGTTGTCAATGAATGGGATTGCAAGTTCCTTGCAGTATCTGTCTAGCCAGCAATTTACACCAATTGCCCTAGACAACCATTCATTTCCTACTCCCCTTCTAGGCAAGATGCTACATATGATTGGGATCCCTCCCTTAGACTTAATGAAATCTATAGCTGACCTGTACTTATCTAGCATATACAGTCGGCTTCTTCAGTCGAGTACAGAGGAGGGAGTAGAGGTGTCAAGACGGTGTAATCAGTCCACCCTTGAAGACGTAATTTTGTAGTTTTGAGGTGGTCAGTCCCTCAGCCTAGAGAAGAGTTTTGCTCTATAGTCTGGAACATAGTTGCACGTGTTTCTTAGTTATCAATTGAATAAATTGGATGAACTGGATCTGCAGTCTCCATACTGCCATAACATACAGGAGCGAAGGATGTGGGAGAAAATGTAAAATAAACCCAGTGGAAAGCAGGGGCGCTGTGTACATAATAAGAGAACATTGTATCAACATCCGTGGCCCCAGAGTTTTACACATTTTACCAGATGATATCAGAAACAATGGTGGGACAAGTGTAGAAGTCTTCAAGAGGAAACTTGGCAGGTGCCTCCGCCAAGTACCAGATCAACCAGGCTGTGATGGATATATGGGCCAGCGGGCCACCGACAACAGCAACTTGGTTGACCAGGCAAGCACCAGTCAAACCTAGCCCAGGATCCAGCTCTGGGAGAAGGAAAACTCTCGAACCATATCAAATGTGTATCTAAGTTAAAGTTAACTCAAATTTAATATTTGATTGAAACTATATAATGAAGTATAGTGAAGTTTACAACCTAACTTGAATTATTAGTAAATTAATTCAACCTGATGAACGAAAAGTCGTCTCATTAAATGCCATAAATTTTATATTGTCTTATTTACATGTTGGTATATTCTACCACTGATACCACTGGAGAGGGTTTCGGGAGTAAACGCCCCCGCGGCCCGGTCTGAGACCAGACCTCGTGGTGCCAACGTGTATCAACACCTGCAGACACAAGTAGGCTAATACAGAGACAGTCTCGTGAGGATAATTACTGCCGCCTCTGAAGATGAGGAGGTTAATGTAAAGTTTGTAAAGTTTCCTCAGGTGTGAAGAGTAAAGGTACTGAGGAGAGAGTTCAAGGAAATAGTATTAATATGCAGGAGCCAAGGTCTGTCAGGGAGCCCTCGAGATCTCTGGGATGTTGGTTTACCTGGGGTTGATTTCGGGGGTCACTGCTTCCACCGTTCGATCCAAGACCAGGCTTCCCGGGTGCTGTCCTGGGCCAGTAAGGGAGGAAAATGCTGGCATGCTAAGTCGCTAACCACAGTGTAAGGAGGTGGTGCAACAAGTACACTGAGACGACTTAGCAAGTGGAAATAACCCAAGACCTTTCAACGCCTTACCTATACTCTTTACATATTCTGGGATTTGCCAACAAATTCTTACTTGCCTTCAAATCTGGCGGCTTCTTGAGGACACTTTTTGATCAACCAGGTGGTGGTGCTAATGTTGGACTGCCTGCTGCTAGCACAAATAGCTTGGCTAATCACACCAAGAATCAGGGGGTCTTGCCTGGATCTGGTGGCGGGGGTGATGAATTTCCTGGTCTTTGACCTGGAAGGACTGGTTGAAGACTGTGCCGCGGAGGCGTTGACCCTGGGAACAATCTCCAGGTAGGTGAACCATCAACAAAGAAGCATTGAGTATAAAAGTAGCCCTCATAGGAAGCACCAGCATCATGCTAGTTCAGTGGAGTGAACTAAATCAAGGGGTGGTGGAGGAAAACACCATACACAGCTTCAAGAGTAGGCATAATCGGGCCCTAAAGGCAAGAAATCAGTGAAACTGGTGGAATAGTGTAAAACAGGCGAGGTCAGAAGCTGCAACTCGACCCCGGCAAAAACACCTAGGTGAGTACAGCTGAGTACAACTAGGGCAGTACAAGATGATGAGTACGACAAGGTGAGTTCAACAAGGTATGTACATCAAGGTGGGAACATGTAACAAACATCAGGGGCATGCGTGTGTTTCAGAGATAATGTTTACGTGTTGATGGTTCTGGGGATTATCACCTGCCCGGCCAGGGTCTCAGGCCAGGCAGCCTGGTTGATAGCCTCATCAGTCAAACGAGAATTTCACAATATTATGAAAGTAACACATTGTAAAAATTGCTGGGGACCGAACTGGTAGCCACTCACACGAATCTATTACGACTATACCCACTTAACCTCAGAATATGAATATATATATATATGTCGTGCCGAATATGTGAAACTGGTCAATTAGCAAGAACTAATTTAAAATTAAGTCCTTTCTGAAATTTTCTCTTATACGTTTAAAGATATATTTTTTTCATTAATGTTAATGTAAAAAAATTTAATTTTACACCAAAAGAATCTTAGAAAACTTACCTAACCTTATTATAACATGATCAATTTATTTTAGCCTAACCCAACTAAATATATTTTAAATACGTTTACAGTAATTTAGTACTAAACAAACACAATCAAATATATATTTTCCGTTAGGTTCACAATGATTGTGGCAAAATTATTGCATACACAAATTTTCACTTGTCCTATATGGCAAGATGAGCGTTGCTATTTAAGCCAAGATGGCAAGTTCTGCCTATTCGGCACGACATATATATATATATATATATATATATATATATATATATATATATATATATATATATATATATATATATATATATATATATATATATATATATATATATATATATATATATATATATATTATTGAAACATTATTGAGCAGCAAGCGAAGTAAGACTTGCCAGGACTAAGGGTCTCAGTCACAAATCTAGTATCTGAGTCTCAGTATTTGTGGCCTTACTGGTGGAATTCCTTGTCTCCGAGCATCGCTCGAGTTCAGCTCACACAGGATTACCACTTCGTTCTGCTGGGCTGGTTTTTACGTCCTCGCGTCTTAGGGATGAAGAACTTACCATCAATCTTCTCGATTTTCTTCTGTGAGAGTACCTCCATGAAGAAGCATTTGTGTGTGAGGTACAGTAAGTTAGTGACCAGTGATTATTATTATTATTATTATTATTATTATTATTATTATTATTATTATTGTTTTGGGGTAGCACTAAACCAGTGTTATGGTCATACAACGCCTGGGGAATCGTAGGTAATTAGGTTTGATTCCCCCAAAAAGGGAGAATAATTCCTTGGATCAAAAGCCCTTCACAGTCGTCATGGCATCCTACTGCTGATGTACGAGGCCTTGATCATGCTTAACTCCTCTCAAAAAACTACGATTAAGTATGATCGTGTAAGATAGAAGGTAAATCTTACAAAACTATCTTGTATTATATTTTGTTGTGGTTTGAAGTTATCTATGAGAATTATATAAGCGGTAAGCTAAATAGTTATCTAAGTACACTTTATTGGTTACTAAGTGATAGGGAGGTTTATTCACACCCCTTGATATCTTAAATGGGTTTTAGAGGTATTAATCTTTAAAGTGGCTATTTATGTGCTATATGCTAAGTGGAAACCTGGTCACATTTTCTAATTAACTCTTCCGAGGGTAAATAGGGTGAAACTCCTTCCTTCCCGGTATGATATTGTATGATGTTCATTTGGCTGTGTTTCCCAAGAGTTGACCCAGTAGCGGCAAGTTCATCAGTAATCTTTGCAACTTTGCAGTGCACGTTATGTAACTTAGAAACTTGCTAGTGACAAGCATTGATAGGCCACTAGATATAATACAAATAAAATATTTCTTTATGCCGTACAAATAATAGGTACAAAGAAAGCCATCAACTAGGTGGTCTTGTCTGGGATCAGGCCGCCGGAGCAGTGACCCCCGGAATCGTATACTAGTTTCCTTCAAGACAACCAATAACCATTTTCTGACAGCTCATTTTTTTTAGCTAAACATGCATATATGCTACTAGAAAAAAATATGATTTGGATTACTTTTCCCATAAAATGCAACAGTAGCAACGGCTTCGATTAAAAGTGCGATAATTTACGTATTTTAGCTAAAAAAAATGAGGTATGTCAGAAAATGCCAAGGATGTTCTCGTAACATTAAGATGCTTAAAAAAATATTGAGATGAGCTCAAACGATATATTACTATGATACTGTTGGACTCATCCCGTTTAACAGGGGAAAGAGAAAGTAATTCTTGGTAACGGAAGGTCAGGTGCAAACACATGTGGAAATACATGGAAAACAACGACTTTGATGAAGGAATGACACGTTGCAGGACAAGCTTTTATTGGATAACGCTTCGCTCTGCTTGTAGGTTTATCAGGCTTTCCACAGCGAAGCTTGATCCAAATACAAGCCTCTTCTGTAACGTTTGTTGTCAGTACTTCACTCGGATCCACCAGCGACCCTCTTCATGTACGCTCGTATCCAACAACAACCCTCTTCATGTACGTTTCCCCTCATGGAAGGTTCCTTGATGTTGGTGAGGGGCTCTTGATTTAGGGAATTGGATCTGTGCTCCAGTTCCCCGAATTAAGCCTGAATGCCTTCCACATCCCCCCCTCCCCTGGGCGCTGTATAATCCTATGGGTTTAGCGCTTCCCCCTTGATTATAATAATAATAATTCATGTACGTTCGTATCCAACAACGACCCTCTTCTTGTACGTTCGTATCCAACAACAACCCTCTTCATGTACGTTCGTATCCAACAACAACCCTCTTCATGTACGTTCGTATCCAACAACGACCCTCTTCATGTACGTTCGTATCCAACAACAACCCTCTTCATGTACGTTCGTATCCAACAACAACCCTTTTCATATACGTTCGTATCCAACAACGACCCTCTTCATGTACGTTCGTATCCAACAACAACCCTCTTCATGTACGTTCGTATCCAACAACAACCCTTTTCATATACGTTCGTATCCAACAACGACCCTCTTCATGTACGTTCGTATCCAACAACGACCCTCTTCATGTACGTTCGTATCCAACAACAACCCTCTTCATGTACGTTCGTATCCAACAACGGCCCTCTTCATGTACGTTCGTATCCAACAACGACCCTCTTCATGTACGTTCGTATCCAACAACGACCCTCTTCATGTACGTTCGTATCCAACAACCCTCTTCATGTACGTTCGTATCCAACAACGACCCTCTTCATGTACGTTCGTATCCAACAACGACCCTCTTCATGTACGTTCGGATCCAACAACGACCTTCTTTATGTACGTTCGGATCCACCAGCGACCCTCTTCATGTACGTTCGGATCCAACAACGACTCTCTTCATATAGTACAAACGCACTTAAAGCAGAACACGCCTTTATTTGGACGACGTTCTCTGCTATAACCTGACTTGTCTGTCGGCATGTTTTTGTCTTTCAGGTGATTTTTCCTACACAGTGTAAATAGTGTGGAGGAGCTGATTTAATGGCAACATATATCCTTAAGAGTAGAGATGAGAGGACCTATGAAGGTAAGGAGTGAATCTAGCAAGCGGAAAGAGGAGTCAGGAGCTAGGACTCAACGCCAAAACTTTCGAAACTATCAAAGGTATATCAAAGGCTGCAACAACATATAGGTAAATATTATCTATTAGAATGTAACTAAACTTCTGAAAACAGATCGCTGAGTATTAACGTAAATTCCTCCCTAATGAACCAACTTGCATTTCTTCTCTGTTTTGGAATGGCAGTTGATATTAGAGGTGTAACTTCACCTGTTAATGGTTCCTTTGGTTACTGCCATTAAGAGTGAACTTGACAAGTTGATGAGAAACTTGTGCAACATTTGGATATCTTCATTCGCCAGCCAGTGGTTTCTTCAGTCCAAATATAGAGAAGAACGGTGGAAGATAAGGAGTTTGAGGTAATCAGTCCTCAGCCTGGGATCGATATATTCAGTCCATGAGGTTGTTGGTTATCTAAAACATTTATACAGAACTTGACAAGTTCCTCCTGGCAGTACCTGATCAACCGGGCTGTGGTGTTTACACTGGACTGCGTCTTGCTACCACCAGTAGGTTGATTAGGCCATTACCCAGGAGGCTTGGTCTGGGACCGAGCCGTTGATCCCAGGGACTATCAACATTCCAAGTCAGGCGTCATTAATTGGACAGGTGATACAGGAATATACATAAACACACAGAAGTTAAATATATACTGAATTTAAGTAGAAATTTGTAGGAGTAACGTCTTAGCTTACACGTTCATTGGATAGTGTGAAAAAATACACCAGTCCTGCCAGAGTGTAAAATGTTTAACAAGCTGCTGTTTCATACTACTGACAGGATGTTTGTATCTTCTTGGGTGGTTGCTGTCTACCATAATCTTACCCTGTTGAAATTACTATTCAATATTTAAAATCCATCCGTAACTGCAAAAAAAAAAAAAAAAATCGTCAGGCATTATTCTTAATTATGTAGTAAATAATATCACGACAAATGGTATGGTGATACCAGCAATATGTGGGAAAAGACACATGTGTACCGTTCAGGACACGTTCAGGGAACGTTTGGCCACTAGTCCTGATGCAGATGACTGAGAAGTAAGACTTCTACCTACAATATATACTCGTTCTTAGTTATCTCTGTATCAGGACTGAAGAAACCATAAGTGGCGAAACATTTCCTCTAATAAGTGTGTTTTTCCCACAATATTATCACTGAGAAAGGCGTGCCTAGTATGGGTCAGTAGGCCTGCTGCGGTGTTCCTATTTTCATACGTTCTTATAACGAGCTGCCGCTGGGGAAGTAATCCCTGGAATTGCCAGCTGTAACAGTCACTTACCCTTCATATAACTACTTACATATGCTTGTAAATTTGTGACCTCTGTATTATGTAAATGTGTGTGACTTGTATTTCACTGCATATACTGTATGAATGCATGTATATATATGCATAGCGATATTTTTTTTTTATATATTCTAACCAGAATGAGATGGCATCAAGCAGACCAGTGCCAGGTCATCAAGCAGAACAGTGCCACGTCTGCTGATGCCATCTCATTCTAGCTAGAGTCGTTCCCCTGAACGAATCTACCTGGACTTTACACTCATTTCTGCAACCTTGCAGAAATGAAGATGTGGTGATTGCAACACGAAAGGCCCAGAGCTATTATTCAACTTCCCTTGTGGTTGTTTTGCATCTTGTATCGCTTCGCAATTATTGCATATTCTCCCTGACCCTTGTGAACTTAGCGCTTAGCTTTGATAATAATATAATAATGATAATAATAATAATAATAATAATAATAATAATAATGCATATTCTCCCAAAATTGGCATTCATGTGTCAACGCATCAGTTTACAGAGTATATCAGAGGTGGGTCAGGAATCACGCAACTTGGGAAGGATATCACATTATTCCTGGAAATGCCTCGACAATAACCTGTTACAATTTTAAAAGCAAAATTGAGCATGGATTTTGTACGATTTGACGCGATGCAGATTCAGGTTCTATTGTAAGTTAACTTTAAAAAATAAAGCTTATTTCAGTTTTTTTTATGCGAATTTATCATAGTCAAATGATGGGCGCTTGTGACTGACATGTGAGAGGTTTTGAGGTTTCTACCCCCGAAGGCCGGGGGTAGATTACTGATTACCTCATCTTTTGTATTTCGTTATACAGTCTTCCCATTATGTCCTTGAATTTTTGTATTAATAAAGCTACTGGATGGCGAAGCGTCTACACTAAAGATACACAGATGTTGCACATTGTCTAATTCTTCAACATTAGGACACTTCTGACACATGGTGTTTATAACATTCTAAACTTGTAATAGTCTCCAGCCTTTTAGTATGGAAGGACAAATTTGAAAATCCAGTTTTAAAGGAGGGCCGCTTTTTTGTATTTTTTGTAATTTTTATGAATAATATTAACAACAGTATTTTGTAATTATTGACACTGTGCAGTGTGGAATCTACATAAAAGTGAATTCATAATGTCGTGTGAGGGCCGCATCCATTTCCTAGAAGACCCTCGGACAGCAAGTTGGGGACCCCCGTCCTTAAGTTTTCCTGAGGTTTGCCAACTTCACCAACACTGTCGACAGCGCTTTGTTGATATGCGCATACGGCGATGCGCTCGATATTCACTCCCTGGCTCTTTCTCGTCAAGTTTTGAAGAAAACTGTTGCTTCACTCGCCTCTCCTCCTATTCCTCTATTTTCATTGCTTTGTTCTTGTGCCGATTAAATCTGAGCAGCCACTTGTTCGATCTGTGTTGCAGTTTGTCTTCTTTGTGTGATAGTATTTTTTGTGATGTGAATCGTTTTCTTTGTAGCACATCTTTGGTTAGCACCAGACGAGCCTGGCCCATGGCCGGGCTCAGAGAGTAGAGAAACTCTCGAAACTCTTCAAAGGTATATCAAAGGTAGTGAGCGTTAGTGGGTTGTATTTAACCTGTCAAAATGAACAGCTTTCTTTCTGAGAGGAGTTAAGGCACAACACCGTGGCCGGAACAATTCACGAATAACCCGCACCTGGGAAGTTAATGATGTTTCGGTCCGTCCTGGACCAGTCATGTGAAAACTGTTGTGGCTTGGCAACAGCCCAAGCGTGGCCGGAGGGATCACCGAAGGACATTTCCACGACAGACATTTGACCGAAGAACAATTGGCCGAACGGACTTTGCGCTGACAGCCACTTGGCCAAACGGATAATAGAACGAACGGATAATTAGGTTAGATATGTTATTTTATTTCTTCTTTTTAATGTCTGGGAAACATTGTGATGAATGTCAGTTCGGTCATATGTCCATTCAGATAAATGTCCGTTCGGTCATATGTCCATTGGGATAAATGTCCGTTCGGTCAAATATCTATTCGGTGAAATGTCGGTTCGGTCAAATGTCCGTCGGCCAAATGTCCAGGATCCGGTCCAAGGCGGACCGAAACGTTGTCATAAGTTCCCCCTCGTAATTGCGGGTTATTTATGAATTCCTCCCAAAATTTTCTTGGATTGTGAGCCGGTTAGTAACTGCTCTCAATCTTAGAGTGTGCTGTACACTTCATATGATTTGTTAAAATATGTGAAATATTAAAAAAAAGTGTGCTAAAATGTATTGCGTATTGCGATTTGAAGCATTTTCTGATATACCTTTTTTTTAGCTAAAATACGTAAATTATCACACTTTTAATCAAATCTGCTGCAATATCTTCAAATGACCTGAAAACAGATGTAAATGAATTGAGTACGTCTGGCCCATCATGTGTATACATCAGAAAAAAGAATGGTCCTAACACTGATCCTTCAGGTACCCTGCTTCTTTCTTTCGCTACGCCCGGTGTCCCCTCTCGCAGCAAGCCATTCTTGCAATATTAGTCATGCTTTCGTAGATTTGAACGTTTCGTGGATACGCACAGCCACGGGGTTCCCAGCGCTTTGCTTTTACTTGTAGAATTTGACTTTCATAACCTCTTAAGAGCACCATTGTAAAATGAGAATAACTTCTAATTTCACCGGAGTGTTCGTCCTGCAACCCTCAAATGCTTTACCGATTTATGGATCAATCTGTCATTCTTGCCTTATTTCTGTCTTCGAACGCCAGCAAGTTTGTAAGATAGAAAGTATTGTAAGATAGAAGTTGCCTTGTAGGTTTTAAGTGAGTAAGTTTGCATGTGGGGTTTTAGTAGGTTTGCAAGACAACGAAAGTTTGCATGTGGGTTTTCTTCGATGAAGTCCCGCCTCTGCAAGTGTTGCAACACACACTTCTCGCCCACAACTTTGCACATTATGCACGTCAGAGATACCAGCCTGCAGTTCACTACCTCCTCTCTCTTTCTGCTTCAGTATAGCTGCCATATTAGTGGCTTTTCTGTTTTCTGGTATCTGACCCATCTGTCTTTCTCTCTCTCTCTCTCTCTCTTCTCCTTTACCTCTTATTCTCCTGTCATTCTTTTACCTCTTCTCCTTTCTTCCCCCTTCTCTTTTTCCCCTTTCCTCCCTCTTGTCATTATCTGCTTCTCTTCTACTATTATCCTCCACTCTTTTACCTCATTTCGCTATCCCTTTCATCTCTCCTGCCCCTTTCCTCTTTCTCCTACCTCTAATTTTCTCTCCGG
Organism: Cherax quadricarinatus; assembly: GCF_038502225.1. Classification (NCBI taxonomy): domain Eukaryota; kingdom Metazoa; phylum Arthropoda; class Malacostraca; order Decapoda; family Parastacidae; genus Cherax; species Cherax quadricarinatus. The sequence goes on from NC_091367.1 coordinate 2,203,602, forward strand.
TTTCCTTTTTTTGCTTGCCTCTCTTCCTCTTAATTTCTCTAATTCATTCATTCATTCTCTCTCTTTTTTACACAGGGTTTGACAGGGTTAAGTTAAGAGTCCATAGCTTTATTGACAAGCTATTTACAGGTTAAGGATTCCTAACTTTATTGGCAAGCTAAGAGCTGTTACCTACATCAGCTCATTTGAAAGCATTTTTATTGTTATGAGACATACAAGTAGGGAACAGAATGAAGTTACCTGGAGGTTACCTGGAGGTTATTCCGGGGATCAACGCCCCCGCGGCCCGGTCCATGACCAGGCCTCCCGATGGATCAGGGCCTGATCAACTAGGCTGTTACTGCTGGCCGCACGCAGTCCAACGTACGAGCCACAGCCCGGCTGATCCGGCACTGACTTTAGGTATCTGTCCAGCTCTCTCTTGAAGGCAGCCAGGGGTTTATTGACAATTCCCCTAATGCTTGATGGGAGGCTGTTGAACAGTTTTGGGCCCCGGACACTTATGGTGTTTTCTCTTAGTGTACCAATGGCGCCCCTACTTTTTATTGGCGGCATTTTGCATCGCCTGCCCAGTCTTTTACTTTCGTAGGGAGTGATTTCTGTGTGCAGATTTGGGACCATTCCTTCCAAGATTTTCCAAGTGTAGATTATGATATATCTCTCCCTCCTGCGTTCCAACGAGTACAAGTCAAGTGCTTCCAAGCGTTCCCAGTAGTTAAGGTGCTTGACAGAACTTATACGTGCAGTAAAGGATCTCTGTACACTCTCTAGATCTGCGATTTCACCTGCTTTGAATGGAGATGTTAATGTACAGCAGTATTCCAGCCTAGAGAGAACAAGTGATTTGCAAAGGATCATCATGGGCTTGGCATCTCTCGTTTTGAAAGTTCTCATTATCCATCCTATCATTTTCTTTGCACGTGCGATCGTGGCACTGTTGTGATCCTTGAAAGTGAGATCCTCAGACAAGTTGGAGTCATCTGTGGGCCAGCATTTTCATTTGATCAACTGACTTTATCTCGTTGACATCATAATGCTGTACGAATGTGTTCCATACCCGAGTCATCCTGGGGATAAATGATCTCAGGTGAAGGGATGTTCTGAAGAAGGGTACAGCCAGAGTGGAGTTGCTGCTTTCTGTCCATCTTGTGGTATAGAAACTTGCTTCACGGTGTCCGCGAAGTGGATCCAAGTGTGGTACTTTGACAGTATTGGCCTTGTACATAACAGTAAGGCCATCCACATCCCTCCTTTGTTGAAGGCTCTGCTGAAATGACAGATCTATCCAGGATTGGTCCAGGCGAGAGATAAGACGTCTTGCTCTGTTCTCTACTCTGTCAAGTAGTTGCAGATGAGAAGGGGGGCAGGCAAACCAAGAAAGTGGAGCATACTCAAGGTGTGAGCGTACTTGTGCCTCGTACAGAATCTTGCAACCCCTACTGTCAAGCAGATGCGAGATATGGCGAAGTGCTGTAAGCTTCCTGGCTGCCTTGTTTGCAAGATTTACAATGTGGTTTTTTCATGGTCAGTTTGGAGTCAAATTTCATCCCAAGAATATCAACTTCTTCTCCAGGTGCCAACACCCTCCCATTCATCCTTACTACTGCACCAGCTTACCATCATGGTGCCTAGAGATCATTTGTGTTTTCTCAGGTGCAAATGTTACTTGCCCTCTATTTCCCCAAGCTGATATAGCTCTTAGCTGGTGATTGATGTAGCTTAGAGCAGCTGGCATTTCTTCTTTTGGATAAGTGAATGTCAATGTACAGTCATCTGCATATGCATGGGAATCTGGGATGAGATGAAGAAGGTCATTGAAGTAGACATTCCTTAACAATGGTCCCAGCACGCTTCCTTGTGGAACACTTGCCCCAATAGGATGTCTTGCTGATTATGTTCCGTTGAGAACTACCATTAGAGATCTACCATGACTGTAATCACTGAGGAAACATAGTGTAGAGCCTGCAATTCCCAGAGCTTGCAGTTTTGCTAAGAGGTCCAGGTGCTACACCCGGTCGAAAGCACCAGCAATGTCCAGTGCTACCACACAACTAACTTTGGATTCATCTAGTGACTGGTGCCAATTTAGTGGAGAGGTTTAACAACAGATCAGCAACAGAGTAACCTTTCCTGAAGTCATATTGACGGTCACAAAGTAGTGAGTGGTAGTCAAAAAACTGTCATTTGTCTTGGGATTATTGTCTCAAAGATCTTGCCAGTGAGTGACAGGAGTTACACTGGTCTGTAGTTGCTGATTTCTGCTCTGCTCTTCTTTTTGTGAACAGAGACTACATTTGCCTCTTTCCACAGAGAGGGCCATTTACACTGTACTAGGCAGTGCTGAGAGATGCGAGTTAGAGGTGCTACTAGCTGGTCTACCCATCTTCTCAGCAATCTTGGGCTCAACTTGACTGGGCCTACAGCCTTTTCTTAGTGAAGCGATTTAAGAAGGAAATGCACCTCCTCCTGCCTTATTGTCACCACTGAGAGTTTTGACACAGTTCTTGCAGTTAGCCAAGGATCAGGATCAGGAACTTGCATTTTAGTAGCAAAGTGTTCGACAAAGAGGTCCGCCTTCTCTTGACTACTAGTAGAGATGGTCCCATCCTGTCGATTTAGATGTTGAATGAGTTCATCAGGCAGATAATCTTGTCTGTCCTTGACCAGGAACCACCAGGTTTTGGAGCCTACCCTACCTGATGCTAGCTTTCTTTTTGTGTCACCTTCCATTTAGCGATGGCCCTCTTTTGAACTTCACCTATATGCCTACAGGCTTGCTGTGCAAGTTCCTGTTATAGGTGGTAGGATGTCTCTTATACCTTTGCCATACCTGGTACTTAGCAGTAGTAGCCTCTCTCTCTCTCCCTCTCCCTCTCCCTCTCCCTCTCTCTCTCTCTCTCTCTCGTGTCTTCGTCAGTGGATGCGTGCATGTCAGTAATTTGCCAGCAGTGTGGTTATGCAAGAACCATAACACAGTCAAGTCCGCTGCCAAATATTTGTTTATTGAATTTGTGGAAGTAAACAGCCAGATAGAGACAAATTTCAGAGCACAGAGGCAGATGCAAATGAAAGTTCTGTGGAGTGTGGTGGAGATTGACAGTGTGTGTGTGTGTGTGTGTGTGTGTGTGTGTGTGTGTGTGTGTGTGTGTGTGTGTGTGTGTGTGTGTGTGTGTGTGTGTGTGTGTAGCTGTAACACTTTTTTTTACACATCAATTCTACAAGCTGTTATCCTACCTTCTACCTCTTACTGCAATCTCTACAAATTCTCCTCTGGCTTTCCTGCATACCTCTTTCTTTATCTCCATTTCCGCTTTCTCCCCAATCTCTCTTCTCCATCTCTCTCCCTCAATGCTCCATCGTGCCTCCTCCCATATTTCCTTTTTTTTTTTTTTTAAACAGAGTTTGACAAGGTTAAGTTAAGGATCCCTAGCTTTACTGACAAGCTATTTACAAGTTTAAGATTCCTAACTTTGTGTACGAATGGTATATAATACCGACAAGATGAGATTAAGACACATGTGCAACATCTGGGTATCTTTATTGTAGACGTTTCGCCATCCAGTGGCTTTATCAATACAAATTCTAGGACATAACTTGAAGACAGTAGAACTATGTACAGAAGATGAGGTAATCAGTCCCTCAACCTAGGAGTAGGTGCGAAGAGCACCATAGTCGTGGAGATTCTCGTGCCAGAATCTCCACGACTATGGTGCTCTTCGCACCTACTCTTAGGTTGAGGGACTGATTACCTCATCTTCTGTACATAGTTCTACTGTCTTCAAGTTATGTCCTAGAATTTGTATTGATAAAGCCACTGGATGGCGAAACGTCTACAATAAAGATACCCAGATGTTGCACAAGTGTCTTACTCTCATCTTGTCGGTATTATATACCATTCGTACACAACTTGTCAGACACTGCAACATCATGGAATCTTAATTCTGAGGACATGTACATAACTTTCACGTCTATGACAACTACCACTACAACTAACCCATCTCTTTGGGAAGGACCTACTTCCACTGGGGAATCCCGCCTACCAGTGAATTTGCCCTCGTCTGCTTCACCTGACGTTTCTATATAAGCGCCAGGATTCTTTCTTCTGCTTCAGAATCTCCACGACTATGGTGCTGTTCGCACCTACTCCTAGGTTGAGGGACTGATTACCTCATCTTCTGTACATAGTTCTACTGTCTTCAAGTTATGTCCTAGAATTTGTATTGATAAAGCCACTGGATGGCGAAACGTCTACAATAAAGATACCCAGATGTTGCACATGTGTCTTAATCTCATTCCTAACTTTATTGACAAGCTAAGAGCTGTTACCTACATCAGCTTATTTGAAAGCATTTTATTGTTATGAAAAATACAAGTAGGGAGCAGGATGAAGTTGGAGTCATCTGTGGGTCAGCATTTTCATTTGATCAACTAACTTGATCTCGTTGACATCCTTCAGCACGTTTTCTTCTCCCCGTCTCTTCTTTCTCCTTTCTATCCCTTTCGTCTGCCTCTCTCTAGCCCACCTACGTTTTGTCGTGCCTTTCCTTTCCTTCCCTTCTCCCCCACACACCTCTCCCTTCACTTCCCCTTGCTCCTTCCATTCCCCTGAATTCCTGTCTGTCTCCCTCCCTCTCTGTCTGTGTCTCTCTCTCTCTCTCTCTCTCTCTCTCTCTCTCTCTCTCTCATCTCGCCTCCTCCTTCCTTCCCGTGGAGTCAGAGGAAATGTTAATTGCTCTTACTCGGGTCATGTTACCGAAGGGCATTGTTATGGTGGAGGGCGGGAGGTGGAAGGAGGGACGGGAGGAGGGAGGGAGGGACGGGAGGAGGGAGGGAGGGACGGGAGGAGGGAGGGAGGGACGGGAGGAGGGAGGGAGGGACGGGAGGAGGGAGGGAGGGACGGGAGGAGGGAGGGAGGGACGGGAGGAGGGGTGGTGAAAAGGAAGGAGTATGAGGTTAAGAGGAAAGGGGTGGTAAAAATGATAGGGAGAGAAAAAAGTTACGAAGGGAATACGATAGATGGGAGAGGAGAAAGGAGTGGGGAAAAAAGGAAGATGAGAAGGGACAGGAGATGAGGGTCTGGAAGAGATGGTGGTGAGAAAAGAATGTGGGGAGGAGAGAAAGGGAGAGACGGGAGAGGAGACAGGGAATGTGTTAGTTGTCGCAACAGCAACAGCTTAGTTGATCAGGCATTCAGCAGAGAGACCTGGCCGCTGGGACTCCTGGTTGATGGCTTGATCAACAAGTCTCTTGGTGTTGGCCGCACGGAGTCCAGCATATGCACTACAGGCTGGCTATTCTGTAACTAACTGGAACCTGTCAACAAAGGAAGTTACTGGAACGAGTGAGAGTGGAGAAAGAGAAGAAATAGAGTTTAGAGAGTGTGAGTGAGTTGATCACTATGCATAAGGGGAATTACCAATAGGCCCTTGGCTGCCTTCAAGATGGAGCTGGACAGATGCCTAAAGTTGGTGCCGGATCAGCCGAGCTGTGGTTCGTACGTTGGACTATATGCGACCAGCAGTAACAGCCTGGTTGATCAGGCCCTGATCCACCGGGAGGCCTGGTCGTGGACAGGGCCTCGGGGGCGTTGGTCCCCGGAATACCCTCCAGGTAGACTCCAGGTAGGGATGTGAGAGAGTTGAGGGATGGGAGGCACCACCTAAGCCCTCCACTCAAAAATAACCTGAGTTTTGTACTGTGGTTCTTCTTTAATTAAAGCGTGGGTGGTGAGTGGCCCAGTAACCTGTCACAGTGTGGCCTCCCGACCTCTACTTAACCTCTCATTTATCTCTGATTTCGAGGGCTACCCCAACAGACTGGCCAAGCTTCTCTGTTCACTGCTTGGTCAGCCAGCCTCTTTGTGCCAGTGATCAGACATTTTCAGCTGATAATAGTCCAGTTTTTTTCTTCAAAACTGTCTCTCATCTGGCAGTATTGCTTTAATCTCATGGGGAGAGATCAGTCATGGACTACGAATATTGACGCTTACTTATTTGTCTCTCTGGTCCTGGGCCACTCATTGCAACTATGTTGTCTTGCAATACTGATAACTGTTGTTGTTGTCTTGTATGTAGTTAACCTCCTACGTTCTTTTATTGTTGTTGTTTTGTATGTGGGTAACATCCCACGTCCTTCTCTTGTTGTCTTGTATATATGTAGGTAACATTGCACGTCCTACTATTGTTGTTGTTGTCTTAAATGTAGTTAACATTCTACGTCCTTCTGTTGTCATGTGTCTTGTATGTAGATAGCATCTCACATCCGCCTAGTCACTGACACTGCTCATCTGATACAGACCTTTGGCCCACTACCTGATTTTGTTTCAAAATGCCCTTCAGTGTCTCTCTCTCTCTCTCTCTCTCTCTCTCTCTCTCTCTTCTTTCTCTCTCTTACTCTTTCTCTTTATCTCTCTCCCTCCCCCTCCTTGTCTCTCCCTTTTTTTCACCTGGCACCAGCTTTCAAAGGGTTTGCGTGACCCAGGCCTCGGGGTCGCTACCTTAAAGCACCCTGCAAAACACTCCGCCAAAACTCACACACTGGATAATTTGATATACCTCAGGCTTGTAGTGTGTGTGTGTGTGTGTGTGTGTGTGTATGCATGTATGTATGTATGTTTGTTTGTTCCTAAAAAGTTCGTACTAGAGAAAGAGAGAGAGAGAGAGAGAGAGAGAGAGAGAGAGAACGAGAACGAAACAGGAAGAGAGGGAGGGTAGTATCAAGGAAGTGGAAAGGAAGAATATTTCCTGTCTTAATCTTGCCCACTTCTTCACACTAAAGCACTATCTGCTAAGAGAAGATCCGCCAGGGAGGTCTGCGGGCCACTGACAGCAACAGCCTGTTTAGGTAAGACACATATGCAACAGTTAGGTATCTTTATTTCGAAACGTTTCGCCTACACAGTAGGCTTCTTCAGTCGAGTACAGCAAAGTTGATAGAAGCAGAAGAGACTTGAAGACGATGTAATCAGTCCATCACCCTTGAAGTTTTGAGGTGGTCAGTCCCTCAGTCTGGAGAAGAGTATTGTTCCAGACAATGGAACAATACTCTTCTCCAGACTGAGGGACTGACCACCTCAAAACTTTAAGGGTGATGGACTGATTACATCGTCTTCAAGTCTCTTCTGCTTCTATCAACTTTGCTGTAAAGTAAAAGGACACAAGTGCAACTAATGTGACATTTATTGTGGCAACGTTTCGCTCTCCAGGAGCTTTATCAAGCCATTACAAACAATACATGGACACAGAGGGTATATAAAGGCTCTGAGTGAGGTGCAATACTAGTGAGGTACCATTTCGATGTTCACTAGTGGTAGTAGTAGTAGTAACAAAAATAATACAATATGGAAGAGCAAATAATTCGTACATGAGTAAAAGGATATAAAAGCTATTACTTGGGTAACATAAAAATAGGTTGGACAAATATAGACTGGAAAGAGGCAGGTTTTTTCGGTGTTCACTCTCAGTAATGTGCTTGTGTAGTATAACAGGAGAGACTATGTGATGGCAGGGTTTACTGTTTTCAGGAGGATTCTTGCTAAGACTTCGGAGATGGTGAAGCTGCCGTTGTTTTGTTTAATTGTATTCGAAACAGCGATCAGTGCTGATTCAAGGCACTTGCGTGTGCGGGAATTAGTTTCTTTGATCACTAATTGGGCGTCTCTGAATTTCATGAGATGATTGGTGGAATTTCGGTGTTGTACACAGGCGTTGTTTAAGTTGTCGTTCCTACATGCGTAAATGTGTTCATTGAGGCGGGTGTCGAGGTTTCTTGCTGTTTCACCTACGTAGATCTTGAAAGTTAAGACACATGTGCAACATCTGGATATCTTTATTGTAGTAGACGTTTCGCCATCCAGTGGCTTTATCAATACAGATTCTAGGACATAATAGGAAGACAGTAGAACTATATACAAAAGATGAGGTAATCAGTCCCTCGGCCTTGGAGTTAGTGTTCACAGCATCGTGGTGGAGGAGAATCTGGAGCAAAGACAAGAAGACTGGCGGTTTATGTAGGCGTCAGTGGATAGGGACGGGCAGCAGACGAGGGCAAAGTCACTGGTAGGCGGGATTCCCCAGTGGAAGTAGGTCCTTCCCAAAGAGATGGGTTAGTTGCAGCAGCCGTGAAGGTCTTGTAGATGTCCTCTGAACCAAGATTCCATGATGTTGCAGTGTCTGACAAGTTGTGCAAGAAAGGTATAAAATACCGACAATATGAAAGTTAAGACACATGTGCAACATGTTGTAGGATGTTGCACATGTGTCTTAACTTTCATATTGTCGGTATTTTATACCTTTCTTGCACAACTTGTCAGACACTGCAACATCATGGAATCTTGGTTCAGAGGACATCTACAAGACCTTCACGGCTGCTGCAACTAACCCATCTCTTTGGGAAGGACCTACTTCCACTGGGGAATCCCGCCTACCAGTGAGTTTGCCCTCGTCTGCTGCCCGTCCCTATCCACTGACGCCTACATAAACCGCCAGTCTTCTTGTCTTTGCTCCAGATTCTCCTCCACCACGATGCTGTGAACACTAACTCCAAGGCCGAGGGACTGATTACCTCATCTTTTGTATATAGTTCTACTGTCTTCCTATTATGTCCTAGAATCTGTATTGATAAAGCCACTGGATGGCGAAACGTCTACAATAAAGATATCCAGATGTTGCACATGTGTCTTAACTTTCATATTGTCGGTATTTTATACCTTTCTTGCACTACGTAGATCTTGTCACAGCCTCCACAGGGTATAGTGTAAACTCCTGCATTGACTGGTTCGTGGTGCTTGGGTTTTGTCCTGGTTAGATCCTTTATTGAAGTGGTAGAAGCGATGGCGACTCTGGTGTTAGCTTGTGAAAGTACTTTTGAGACGTTTAGTGCAACCTGGCTGTTGGGAAGAATTATAACTTTGTTGGGAGCGGTGTTGATGCGTGGAGAATTGATGATCTGAAGAGCTCTTTTCTTGCAGTCTTTGATGAAAAAAGAAGGAAATTGTAACTCAGTGAATGTTTGGTGAATGTAAGTACATTCCTCGTCAAGAAACTCAGGACTACAAATTCGGTATGCTCTTAGGAAAAACCCGATGATGATGCCTCTTTTGGTCTTGGTATCTTGACTGGAATAGAAGTGTGTGAGATCATTTTTATTGGTGGGTTTCCGATAAACTTGAAATCTTAGGTTGTTGTCTACTTTGTGAATGAGGACGTCGAGGAAAGGTAGCCTCAATGAACACATTTACGCATGTAGGAACGACAACTTAAACAACGCCTGTGTACAACACCGAAATTCCACCAATCATCTGATGAAATTCAGAGACGCCCAATTAGTGATCAAAGAAACTAATTCCCGCACACGCAAGTGCCTTGAATCAGCACTGATCGCTGTTTCGAATACAATTAAACAAAACAACGGCAGCTTCACCATCTCCGAAGTCTTAGCAAGAATCCTCCTGAAAACAGTAAACCCTGCCATCACATAGTCTCTCCTGTTATACTACACAAGCACATTACTGAGAGTGAACACCGAAAAAACCTGCCTCTTTCCAGTCTATATTTGTCCAACCTATTTTTATGTTACCCAAGTAATAGCTTTTATATCCTTTTACTCATGTACGAATTATTTGCTCTTCCATATTGTATTATTTTTGTTACTACTACTACTACTACTACTACTACTACTACTACTACTACTACTACTACTACTACTACTACTACCACTAGTGAACATCGAAATGGTACCTCACTAGTATTGCACCTCACTCAGAGCCTTTATATACCCTCTGTGTCCATGTATTGTTTGTAATGGCTTGATAAAGCTCCTGGAGAGCGAAACGTTGCCACAATAAATGTCACATTAGTTGCACTTGTGTCCTTTTACTTTACATATTGTCGGTAATTCTACCAACTTTATTACAACTTTGCTGTACTCGACTGAAGAAGCCTACTGTGTAGGCGAAACGTTTCGAAATAAAGATACCTAACTGTTGCATATGTGTCTTACCTAAACAACCTGTCGGTATTTTATACCATTTTATTGTTCACTCAGGAACAGCCTGGTTGGGCAGGCAGTTAACAGTGAAATCTGTCCTCAGGCCTGGCTTTGAGAGTATAACTTATTTTATTCAGGCTCACTACATGTGAGTTTATACACTAATATACAATTATTGCAGTAGATACGCAGTTGCTATAGGCATAAATTAGTGGTAAAATAATTTTTAATCTTTAATTGGAGACAATCCAAGAAGTGCGTGACTTAATTCCACATTAGACAGAGACTAGGCAGAGATTGTGGAAGTTAACTATTAGATTATTTTTTTTGTTTTCACATCGGCCGATTCCCACCAAGGCAGGGTGGCCCGAAAACACACAATTTAATCATCATTCACTCCATCACTTTCTTACCAGAGGGGTACTTTACACTACAGTTATAAAACTGCAACATTAACACCCCTCCTTCAGAGTACAGACACTGTACTTCCCATCTCCAGGACTCAAGTCCGACCTGCCGGTTTCCCTGAATCCCTTCATAAATGTTACTTTGCTCACTTGTAATAATAATAATAATATTTGTATAAGTACATGATACAAACCTGTCTGATATGAGTGACATGCTATAAAGAATGCCCCTGGTTATGCAGAGCATTTCAGGCAAATTAGGTTAATCTTGTTCCCCAGGATGTAACTCACACCAGTCATCTAACACCCAGGTACCTGTAGGTGAAAAGGGACGACAGCAGGTGTAAGAAAACACGCCCCAGTGTTTCCACCCGTACCAGTGATCGAACTTCGAATACTCATTGTGTTAGCTGAGTGCACTACCAGCCGAGCTACGGACACCAGGCAATGGTTTTCTGTAGTTGATTTCGAGGGTCAACTCTTCAAGTTCTCGTGAGACTGGAATGTTGTACTCTAACAGCTCTTGTTAAGGCAGGAGACGTTGCAGACCTGGGGAACATATGAACATAAGAAAGAAGGAAAACTGCAGCAGACCTACTGGCCCATGCGAGGCAGGTCTAAGTCCCCCACCGGCCCAAGCCAATGCCCCAACCTAGTCAGGTCAGGTCACATTCCCTTAAGGAAGGAGCACGGCATCTGACCTAGTAGCACAAGCTAGCCAGGTTCAACCCACACTCACTCATTTATTTATCTAACCTATTTTTAAAACTACACAACGTTTTAGCTTCTATGATGGTACTCGGGAGTTTGTTCCACTCATCCACAACTCTATTACCAAACCAGTGCTTTCCTATATTCTTCCTGAATCTGAATTGGAACGTACAGAGAATCTTCACCACCCACATAAATTAAGTCAGGTACCTAGATTTTTGGAACTCTTGAATTCCCTCGAACTGTACTTCCTGGAACATAGGCGAGAAAGACGTAATTTACACCCGGAAAATCTAGGGGGATTTATTCCTAATCTGCAGACCCTACAATAGCAATAGGTCTGGCAGAGGGGACAAAATACCCCAGATGATAAGCAGGGGTGCCACGAGTACACAGAATACTTAATAAATGTAAAGGGACCAAGATTTTTCAACGCCCTACAAAATCTGCAATCCCTCGGTGTCTTTATTTGAAGTTTCACCAGCCAGTGGTTTTATCAGTTCAATATAGAGGTCCTTACTCCATCACCTCTGTTCCACAACCCCTTCCTGCCCCATCATGTCTGTTCCACAACCCCTTCCTGCCCCATCATCTGTCTGTTCCACAACCCCTTCCTGCCCCATCATCTGTCTGTTCCACAACCCCTTCCTGCCCCATCATGTCTGTTCCACAACCCCTTCCTGCCCCATCATCTGTCTGTTCCACAACCCCTTCCTGCCCCATCATCTGTCTGTTCCACAACCCCTTCCTGCCCCATCATCTGTCTGTTCCACAACCCCTTCCTGCCCCATCATCTGTCTGTTCCACAACCCCTTCCTGCCCCATCATCTGTCTGTTCCACAACCCCTTCCTGCCCCATCATGTCTGTTCCACAACCCCTTCCTGCCCCATCATCTGTGTTCCACAACCCCTTCCTGCCCCATCATCTGTCTGTTCCACAACCCATTCCTGCCCCATCATCTGTTCCACAACCCCTTCCTGCACCATCATCTGTCTGTTCCACAACCCCTTCCTGCCCCATCATCTGTCTGTTCCACAACCCCTTCCTGCCCCATCATCTGTCTGTTCCACAACCCCTTCCTGCCCCATCATGTTCCACAACCCCATCCTGCCCCATCATGTTCCACAACCCCTTCCTGCCCCATCATGTTCCACAACCCCTTCCTGCCCCATCATCTGTCTGTTCCACAACCCCTTCCTGCTCCATCATCTGTTCCACAACCCCTTTCTGCCCCCATCATCTGTCTGTTCCACAACCCCTTCCTGCCCCATCATGTTCCACAACCCCTTCCTGCCCATCATGTTCCACAACCCCTTCCTGCCCCATCATCTGTCTGTTCCACAACCCCTTCCTGCTCCATCATCTGTTCCACAACCCCTTCCTGCCCCATCATCTGTCTGTTCCACAACCATTTTGAATTCAAGCAGCAAATTCTCTACTCGCGTCAATCCAGCATGACTATGCCGAGAATACGCCAACAGCCTGGTTGATCAAGCCTAGTCCGGGGCCGGTCCGCCGGGCATTGACTCTCGAAAGCCTCTCCAGGTAACTTCCAGGCAAGGAAAGAGGACAGGAAAAGTTATAGCCTTTTGCGTACTATGATTCATATTTTTTTCCTTGTGTGGTGAGCTGTATAACAACCTTCATTGTGCATACGTAAACATGTGTCCGTATTGTCCGCGGTTAATTATTGGTATCCGATGGTGTAGCTGATGAAAGGAATAATGAATCTGAGAGAGAGAGGGAGAGAGAGAGAGAGAGAGAGTGTGTGTGTGTGTGTGTGTGTGTACTCACCTAGTTGTACTCACCTAGTTGAGGTTGCGGGGGTCGAGTCCGAGCTCCTGGCCCCGCCTCTTCACTGATCGCTACTAGGTCACTCTCTCTGAACCGTGAACTTTATCATACTTCTGCTTAAAGCTATGTATGGATCCTGCCTCCACTACATCGCTTCCCAAACTATTCCACTTACTGACTACTCTGTGGCTGAAGAAATACTTCCTAACATCCTTGTGATTCATCTGTGTCTTCAACTTCCAACTGTGTCCCCTTGTTACTGTGTCCAATCTCTGGAACATCCTGTCTTTGTCCACCTTGTCAATTCCTCTCAGTATTTTGTATGTCGTTATCATGTCCCCCCTATCTCTCCTGTCCTCCAGTGTCGTCAGGTTGATTTCCCTTAACCTCTCCTCGTAGGACATACCTCTTAGCTCTGGGACTAGTCTTGTTGCAAACCTTTGTACTTTCTCTAGTTTCTTTACGTGCTTGGCTAGGTGTGGGTTCCAAACTGGTGCCGCATACTCCAATATGGGCCTAACGTACACGGTGTACAGTGTCCTGAACGATTCCTTATTAAGATGTCGGAATGCTGTTCTGAGGTTTGCTAGGCGCCCATATGCTGCAGCAGTTATTTGATTGATGTGCGCTTCAGGAGATGTGCCTGGTGTTATACTCACCCCAAGATCTTTTTCCTTGAGTGAGGTTTGTAGTCTCTGGCCCCCTAGACTGTACTCCGTCTGCGGTCTTCTTTGCCCTTCCCCAATCTTCATGACTTTGCACTTGGTGGGATTGAACTCCAGGAGCCAATTGCTGGACCAGGTCTGCAGCCTGTCCAGATCCCTTTGTAGTTCTGCCTGGTCTTCGATCGAGTGAATTCTTCTCATCAACTTCACGTCAACTGCAGACAGGGACACTTCGGAGTCTATTCCTTCCGTCATGTCGTTCACAAATACCAGAAACAGCACTGGTCCTAGGACTGACCCCTGTGGGACCCCACTGGTCACAGGTGCCCACTGACACCTCGCCACGTACCATGACTCGCTGCTGTCTTCCTGAGAAATATTCCCTGATCCATTGTAGTGCCTTCCCTGTTATCCCTGCTTGGTCCTCCAGTTTTTGCACTAATTTCTTGTGTGGAACTGTGTCAAACGCCTTCTTGCAGTCCAAGAATATGCAATCCACCCACCCCTCTCTCTCTTGTCTTACTGCTGTCAACATGTCATAGAACTCCAGTAGGTTTGTGACACAGGATTTCCCGTCCCTGAAACCATGTTGGCTGCTGTTGATGAGATCATTCCTTTCTAGGTGTTCCACCACTCTTCTGATAATCTTCTCCATGATTTTGCATACTATACATGTCAGTGACACTGGTCTGTAGTTTAATGCTTCATGTCTGTCTCCTTTTTTAAAGATTGGGACTACATTTGCTGTCTTCCATGCCTCAGGCAATCTCCCTGTTTCGATAGATGTATTGAATATTGTTGTTAGGGGTACACATAGCGCCTCTGCTCCCTCTCTCAATACCCATGGGGAGATGTTATCTGGCCCCATTGCCTTTGAGGTATCTAGCTCACTCAGAAGCCTCTTCACTTCTTCCTCGGTTGTGTGCACTGTGTCCAGCACATGGTGGTGTGCCCCACCTCTCCGTCTTTCTGGGGCCCCTTCTGTCTCCTCTGTGAACACTTCTTTGAATCTCTTGTTGAGTTCCTCACATACTTCACGGTCATTTCTTGTTGTCTCTCCTCCTCCCTTCCTTAGCCTGATTACCTGGTCCTTGACTGTTGTTTTCCTCCTGATGTGGCTGTACAACAGTTTCGGGTCAGATTTGGCTTTCGCTGCTATGTCATTTTCATATTGTCTTTGGGCCTCCCTTCTTATCTGTGCATATTCGTTTCTGGCTCTACGACTGCTCTCCTTATTCTCCTGGGTCCTTTGCCTTCTATATTTCTTCCATTCCCTAGCACACTTGGTTTTTGCCTCCCTGCACCTTTGGGTAAACCATGGGCTCACCCTGGCTTTTTCATTATTCCTGTTACCCTTGGGTACAAACCTCTCCTCAGCCTCCTTGCATTTTGTTGCTACATATTCCATTATCTCATTAACTGGCTTCCCTGCCAGTTCTCTGTCCCACTGAACCCCATTCAGGAAGTTCCTCATTCCTGTGTAGTCCCCTTTCTTGTAGTTTGGCTTCATTCGTCCTGGCCTTCCTGCTTCTCCCTCCACTTGTAGCTCTACTGTGTATTCGAAGCTTAAAACCACATTGGCACTGGCCCCAAGGGGTCTTTCATATGTGATGTCCTCGATATCTGCACTACTCAAGGTGAATACTAAGTCTAGCCTTGCTGGTTCATCCTCTCCTCTCTCTCTTGTAGTGTCCTTTACGTGTTGGTACATGAAGTTTTCCAGTATCACCTCCATCATCTTAGCCCTCCATGTATCTTGGCCCCCATGCGCGCGCGCGCGCGCGCGCGCGTGTGTGTGTGTGTGTGTGTGTGTGTGTGTGTGTGTGTGTGTGTGTGTGTGTGTGTGTGTGTGTTTGTGTTTGTGTTTCAGGCGTCACTGCTCCTGCGACTCAGCCTGAGACTAAGCCTCCCAGTTGATGGCCTGATCAGTCAGGTTGTTGGTGCTCATCACACGCAGTACAACATAGGCACCACAGTCTGAAAAAGAGCTGTCTTTGGGGATTCATTAAGTTCACTATTGAAGAGACAGTTAGGAGTCTGTATTTTTCCCTATATGTGAAGGGAGGGTGTTGAAAAGTTGTGGTCCTTTTACACTTGTTATTTCTTAGTTTACTCAAGCACTTCTACTTTTCATTGGGAGCATTTTCAACCTGCCGAGTCTCTTGTTTTCGTGGGGAGTAAGTCTGTGGGAAGATTTGGGGCTAATCCTTCCAGAATTTACCGGCTGTAAATTATGATGTATATTTATCGCCTACATTCCTAAGAGTACATTCGTGGGATGTTACATCATGATCACAGTTGTCGAAGGCTTATCCAAACTCTGTACACTAGTTTGTACTCTGCAAATATTTCTATTCCTACGCAAAATTCAAGCTATGAAATACCTGTAGAATTGGACCACTACTGAGAGGAGACTCGTATACTGACGACGAACAGGAAATGAGTGAAATCCCAAAAGAACAGTATGAGTCGGTGTTCAGCAACCCACTAAATGACAGCAAGGTAGAAAATGCAGAAATATTTTTCACTCCAGAAGAAGGCCGCAGAGACCAACTGACATTAGTACAAATCCCATAGATTTCGGAAAAGAAATGGAAAACATGCCCACTCACCGTTTTGAATCCATGTAATCTGTAGTGTTGGTTTTTAAAGTTCTTTTAAGGGTTTTTAATAATGTGAGACCTCAGTGCTCTGTCTGTCTTGTTTCTGCGATTACTTTGCTGCCATCTGTGTGGAGTGGGTGTTTATCCATTGTACTTAATGACTGTGGGATAACATATGCTTCCAGATACCATCTCCATAGAATATTTCAGACATGGGGTAAGGGTATCTTGCAATTCTTGATGAATATGGAATTCTACGAGTCTGGTCCTCGGGCAGAATGTATGTTCATGCTATGAATGTCTCCATCAACGTCCTCTTCCCGGCAACTTGGCTGGAGTGATTGGAGGATGGGGACAGAGCCTTAACTAACTCTCAACTATGTAGACAGAATTAGAGGTAGACAGAATGTTGCCTGTCTTTCTCAAATGGGTCTCGTGTTGTCAGTCTTTCCCATTCTCTCTCTCTCTCTCTCTCTCTCTCTCTCTCTCTCTCTCTCTCTCTCTCTCTCTCTCTCTCTCTCTCTCTCTCTCCAGCACAATATATCTTCCCCAACCAATTGGGGGACCTCAAGCCATATGTATATATGAACATGCTTCATCTCTGGCTATTTATTTCTCGCTCATACAATATTTCACCAGCTAGCTTCGTTGGCATCCGTGTGTGTCATGTTATCACCCGACGTCGCAGAGGTCGCATGTGTGTCATGTATATAGTAACGTAGTTGCGTGTTGAGAGGTCGACTCGTAGCTTCTGTCGTTACCTAGACGACGCTGACGCCTCCTGGAGTCTACCTGAAGGGTGTTCCGGGAGTCAACGCCTCCGCGGCCCAGTCTATGACCAGGACTCCCGGTGGATCAAGGCCTGATCAATCAGGCTGTTACTGCTGGCCGCACGCAATCCAACTTACGGAAAGAGGCTGTTAGGTCACAGCAGTATTTTAGCCTAGAGAGAACAAGTGACTTAAAGAGTATCATCATTGGCATGACATCCCTTGCTTTTAAGGTTCTCGTTATCCATCCTATCATTTTCCTCGCAGTTTATTAATGACACTGTTGTGATTCCTGAAGGTGAGGGCATCTGAACCACTTCTAAGTCCTTCACATTAACTTTTCGCTCTATTGTGTGGTTAGAATGTGTTGTATAATCCGTTGTAGTATTTTTCCCTTAAGTTTTCCATAACAGAGTAACTGAAATTTCTCCTCAGTGAACTTCATATTGTTTTCTGGGGACCACTGGAAGACTTGGTTTATATCTGCTTGGAGATATACTGCGTCTTCAATGGATAAAACACTCGTGCAGATCTAGTATTGTCTGATAAGGGTAAGTAACCTTGTGGAACAGAGCTTTTCTCTGTAGCCGCCTCTGACTCAACTCTGTTTATTATTACTCTTTGTGTTCTGTTGGTTAGAAAATTAAAAATCCATTTCCCCACTTTTCCGGTTATTGCTTTAGCAAGCATTTCGTGCTTTATTACACCGTCATTGCACTTGTCGAAGGCTTTTGCAGGTCTGTTTGTGTATTCCAGTTACTGTTAACGGCTGGCACATCTAATTAAAAGTTGAAATACGCTGTCCAGTTTGGAAGCTTTCTTTAACGGGAAAACAAAGAAATTAATTTTATATTACATAGAAATCAAGAATGATCAGTGAAATTTAATAGCTTCAAATTATGACTTGAATAAGCGATACAAACCTGTGAAACTGTTTTGGAAATCTGTGGTATGAGTGGTCAGAGGGTTGTAGTGTTTATGTGGGACAGTGTGCACTGAGTACCATCAGTTCTTGAGCACCGAGTACAAACAGTTCTCAACCAAGAGGCCTGGTATAGAACCTGGATAGTGGGAACCTGGCCCGTAGCCGGGCTCCGAGAGTAGTAAGGTCAGTTATCAAAGGCACTTGTGATATACACTTGGCCTTTGAACTCAAATTAAGTTGTAATAAACGACTGTCGATGAATATCAGAAGGGTAGACGAGGGGTTCGAACAGTGGTCCGTAAATCGACAGACTTTATATATATATATATATATATATATATATATATATATATATATATATATATATATATATATATATATATATATATATATATATATATATATATATATATGTATATATATATATGTATATATATATATATATACGTGTAATCAACAACTTGCATATAACACTGTATACTTAAGACATCAAGAGACATATACATACACACACAGACACACAGATAAGGAACATAAGGTAGTCATTGCTACTTGAGAGAGAGTGGGGAGGATGAACCAGCAAGACTGGACTTCTTGTTCACCCTGAGCAGTTCAGGCATTGAGGACATCACACATGAGAGGCCCTTTGGAGCTAGTGATCATGTGGTTCTGTGCTTTGAATACATAGTAGAGTTGCAAGTGGAGAGGGTAACAGGAGTTGAATGGGAAAAGTCTACACAGGTATGAGGAACTTCCTGCAGGAGGTTCAGTAGGACAGATAATTGGTAGGAAAGTCAGTAAACGAAATCATGGAATGCGTAACAACAGAATGCAAGGAGGCAGAGGTAGGGTTTGTTCCCAAAGGCAACAGAAATAATGGGAAGACCAGAACGAGCCCCTGGTTTACCCGAAGGTGTAGGCAGGCAAAAACTAAGTGCACTAGAGAATGGAAAAAGTACAGAAGGCAAAGGACCCAGGAAAGTAAGGAGATTAGTTGAGCCAGAAACGAATATGCACAGATAAGGAGGAAGACCCAGCGACAGTACGAAAACAACATAGCATCGAAAGTCAAATTTGACCCGAAATGCTGTATAGCCACAGGAGGAAGACAGCAGTCAAAGACCAGGTGATCAGGCTGAGGAAAGAAGGTGGGGAACTCAGAAGAAACGATCAAGAGGTATATGAGGAGCTCGACACGAGATTTAAGGAAGTATTTACAGTAGAGATATGAAAGTTTATGGGAAGACAGCATAGAGGGAAACACCAACAGGGAATATACCAAGTGTTGGATGACATACAACTGAAGAGGTGAAGAGGCTGCTAAGTGACCTTGATACCTCAAATTCGATGGGACCGGACAACATCTCCCCGTGGGTCCTTAGAGAAGGAGCAGAAATGCTGTGTGTGCCACTAACCACATCCCTTGAAACTGGGCAACTACCTGAGGTTTGGAAAACGGCATATGTAGTCTCCATTTTTAAGAAAGGAGACTGAAACGAGGCACTAAACTGTAGACCAGTGTCACTGACGTGTATAGTATGCAAAGTCATGGAGAAGATTGTCAGGAGGAGATTGGTGTAACACCTGGAACGGAACAAGATTATAAACGACAAAAAGCATGGATTCATGGAAGGCAAATCCTGTGTCACAAACCTTCTGAAGTTTTATGACAAAGTAACAGAAGTAAGACACGAGGGAGAGGGATGGGTTGATTGCATTTTCCTGGACTGCAGGAAGGCCTTCGACACATTTCCTCACAAGAGTTTAGTGCAGAAGCTGGAGGATCAGGCGCGTATAACAGGAAGGGCACTGCAATGGATCAGATAATACCTGACAGGGAAGCAACAACGAGTCACGGTACGTGGTGAGGTATCACAGTGGACGCCTGTGATGAGCAGGGTCCCACAGGGGTCAGTCCTTGGAGCAGTGCTATTTTTGGTATATGTGACTGACATGGTGGAAGGGATACTCAGAAGTGTCCCTGTTCGCAGATAATGTGAAGTTAATGAGAATTAAATCAGATGAGGATCAGGCAGGACTACGAAAGAGACCTGGACAGACTGGACACGTGGTCCAGCAACTGGCTTCTCGAATTCAACCCCGCCGAATATAAAGTCATGAAGATTGGGGAAGGGCAAAGAAGACCACAGACAGAGTATAGGCTAGGTGGACAAAGACTGCAAACTTCACTCAAGGAGAAAGAACTTGAGGTGAGCATAACACCGAGCACGTCTCCGGAAGCACACATCACCCAGATAACTGCTGCATCATATGGGCGCCTGGCAAACCTGAGAATAGCGTTCAGATATCTTAGTAAGGAATCGTTCAAGACACTGTACACTGTGTACGTCAGGCCCATACTGGAGTATGCAGCGCCACTTTGGAACCCACACCTGGTCAAGCATGTCAAGAAATTAGAGAAAGTGCAAAGGTTTGCGACAAGGTTAGTTCCAGAGCTAAGGGGAATGTCCTACGAAGAAAGGTTAAGGGAAATCAGCCTGACGACACTGGAGGAGAGGAGGGTCAGTGGAGACATGATAACGACATGCAAAATACTGCGTGGAATATACAAGGTGGACAGGCACAGAATGTTCCAGAGATGGGACCCAGAAAGAAGGGGTCACAATTGGAAGTTGAAGACTCAGACGAGTCAAAGGGATGTTAGGAAGTATTTCTTCAGTCAGAGTTGTCAGGAAGTGGAATAGTCTAGCAAGTGATGTAGTGGAGGCAGGGACCATACATAGTTTTAAGACGAGGTATGATAAAGCTCAGGAAGCAGAAAGAGAGAGAGAGAGAGAGAGAGAGGACCTAGTAGCGATTAGTAAAGAGGCGGGGCCAGGAGCCGAGTCTCGACCCCCTGCAACCACAATTAGGTGAGTACACACAAATACATACATACATACATACATACATTCATTTCAGCATAAATATAGGAAGGAGAATTTCCGCAGTGCTTTCTTGCATTCACATCGCGAGGAAAATGTGGAACATTTAGTTTTTTATTTTGCATTGAGGAGGCGAGTGTTTTATTGTGAAAAGACTTGGTACATCTCTCTTGCCTCAGCGCCCCCATCTGGGCTCCTATGCTTGGCTCCTGGGCCCCACATCTGGGCTCCTGGGACCCACATCTGGGCTCCTACGCTTGGCTCCTGGGCCCCACATCTGGGCTCCTACGCTTGGCTCCTGGGCCCCACATCTGGGCTCCTGCGTCAGCGTCCCACGCCTTTGCTCCCACACCTGAATCTCATAAAGCACAAAATGTTCCATAACTTCAGTCTTCACTGCACCAGGGTGTACAATACACACACCAGGGTGTACAATACACACACCAGGGTGTACAATACACACCAGGGTGTACAATACACACCAGGGTGTACAGTACACACCAGGGTGTACAGTACACACCAGGGTGTACAATACACACCAGGGTGTACAATACACACCAGGGTGTACAATACACACCAGGGTGTACAATACACACCAGGGTGTACAATACACACCAGGGTGTACAGTACACACCAGGGTGTACAATACACACCAGGGTGTACAATACACACCAGGGTGTACAATACACACCAGGGTGTACAATACACACCAGGGTGTACAGTACACACCAGGGTGTACAATACACACCAGGGTGTACAATACACACCAGGGTGTACAATACACACCAGGGTGTACAATACACACCAGGGTGTACAATACACACCAGGGTGTACAGTACACACCAGGGTGTACAATACACACCAGGGTGTACAGTACACACCAGGGTGTACAATACACACCAGGGTGTACAATACACACCAGGGTGTACAATACACACCAGGGTGTACAATACACACCAGGGTGTACAATACACACAAGGGTGTACAATACACACCAGGGTGTACAATACACACCAGGGTGTACAATACACACACCAGGGTGTACAATACACACCAGGGTGTACAGTACACACCAGGGTGTACAATACACACCAGGGTGTACAATACACACCAGGGTGTACAATACACACCAGGGTGTACAGTACACACCAGGGTGTACAATACACACCAGGGTGTACAATACACACCAGGGTGTACAATACACACCAGGGTGTACAATACACACCAGGGTGTACAGTACACACCAGGGTGTACAATACACACCAGGGTGTACAGTACACACCAGGGTGTACAATACACACCAGGGTGTACAATACACACCAGGGTGTACAATACACACCAGGGTGTACAATACACACCAGGGTGTACAATACACACCAGGGTGTACAATACACACCAGGGTGTACAATACACACACCAGGGTGTACAATACACACACCAGGGTGTACAATACACACACCAGGGTGTACAATACACACCAGGGTGTACAATACACACACCAGGGTGTACAATACACACCAGGGTGTACAATACACACACCAGGGTGTACAATACACACACCAGGGTGTACAATACACACACCAGGGTGTACAATACACACACCAGGGTGTACAATACACACACCAGGGTGTACAATACACACACCAGGGTGTACAATACACACACCAGGGTGTACAATACACACACCAGGGTGTACAATACACACACCAGGGTGTACAATACACACACCAGGGTGTACAATACACACACCAGGGTGTACAATACACACACCAGGGCGTACAATACACACCAGGGTGTACAATACACACCAGGGTGTACAATACACACACCAGGGTGTACAATACACACACCAGGGTGTACAATACACACACCAGGGCGTACAATACACACCAGGGTGTACAATACACACCAGGGTGTACAATACACACACCAGGGTGTACAATACACACACCAGGGCGTACAATACACACCAGGGTGTACAATACACACACCAGGGTGTACAATACACACACCAGGGTGTACAGTACACACACCAGGGTGTACAATACACCAGGGTGCACAATACACACACCAGGTTTGTACAATAGACACACATCAGGTGTTACGCACTGTGTAATAGGTATTGCACACCAGAGGACGGGTATTGCACACCAGGTGACGAGTATTGCGCACCAGGTGACGAGTATTGCGCACCAGATGACTGGTATTGCACACCAGGTGACGGGTATTGCACACCAGGTGACGAGTATTGCGCACCAGGTGACAAGTATTGCGCACCAGGTGACGAGTATTGCGCACCAGGTGACGAGTATTGCGCACCAAGTGACGAGTATTGCGTACCAGATGATGGGTATTACATACCAGGTGACGGGTATTGCACATCTGGTGACGAGTATTGCACACCAGGTGACGAGTATTGCGCACCAGGTGACGAGTATTGCACACCAGGTGACGAGTATTGCGCACCAGGTGACGAGTATTGCACACCAGGTGACAAGTATTGCGCACCAGATGCCGGGTATTGCACACCAGGTGACGAGTATTGCGCACCAGGTGACGAGTATTGCATACCAGGTGACGAGTATTGCGCACCAGGTGACGAGTATTGCGCACCAGGTGACGAGTATTGCGCACCAGGTGACGGAGTATTGCACACCAGGTGACGAGTATTGCGCACCAGGTGACGAGTATTGCACACCAGGTGACGAGTATTGCGCACCAGGTGACGAGTATTGCACACCAGGTGACGAGTATTGCACACCAGGTGACGAGTATTGCACACCAGGTGACGAGTATTGCACACCAGGTGACGAGTATTGCACACCAGGTGACGAGTATTGCGCACCAGGTGACGAGTATTGCACACCAGGTGACGAGTATTGCGCACCAGGTGACGAGTATTGCACACCAGGTGACGAGTATTGCGCACCAGGTGACGAGTATTGCGCACCAGGTGACGAGTATTGCGCACCAGGTGACGAGTATTGCGCACCAGGTGACGAGTATTGCGCACCAGGTGACGAGTATTGCACACCAGGTGACGAGTATTGCACACCAGGTGACGAGTATTGCACACCAGGTGACGAGTATTGCACACCAGGTGACGAGTATTGCACACCAGGTGACGAGTATTGCGCACCAGGTGACGAGTATTGCGCACCAGGTGACGAGTATTGCGCACCAGGTGACGAGTATTGCGCACCAGGTGACGAGTATTGCACACCAGGTGACGAGTATTGCGCACCAGGTGACGAGTATTGCGCACCAGGTGACGAGTATTGCACACCAGGTGACGAGTATTGCGCACCAGGTGACGAGTATTGCACACCAGGTGACGAGTATTGCGCACCAGGTGACGAGTATTGCGCACCAGGTGACGAGTATTGCGCACCAGGTGACGAGTATTGCGCACCAGGTGACGAGTATTGCGCACCAGGTGACGAGTATTGCGCACCAGGTGACGAGTATTGCACACCAGGTGACGAGTATTGCACACCAGGTGACGAGTATTGCGCACCAGGTGACGAGTATTGCATACCAGGTGACGAGTATTGCGCACCAGGTGACGAGTATTGCGCACCAGGTGACGAGTATTGCGCACCAGGTGACGGAGTATTGCACACCAGGTGACGAGTATTGCACACCAGGTGACGAGTATTGCACACCAGGTGACGAGTATTGCACACCAGGTGACGAGTATTGCACACCAGGTGACGAGTATTGCACACCAGGTGACGAGTATTGCGCACCAGGTGACGAGTATTGCACACCAGGTGACGAGTATTGCGCACCAGGTGACGAGTATTGCGCACCAGGTGACGAGTATTGCGCACCAGGTGACGAGTATTGCGCACCAGGTGACGAGTATTGCGCACCAGGTGACGAGTATTGCACACCAGGTGACGAGTATTGCACACCAGGTGACGAGTATTGCACACCAGGTGACGAATATTGCACACCAGGTGACGAGTATTGCACACCAGGTGACGAGTATTGCACACCAGGTGACGAGTATTGCACACCAGGTGACGAGTATTGCGCACCAGGTGACGAGTATTGCGCACCAGGTGACGAGTATTGCGCACCAGGTGACGAGTATTGCGCACCAGGTGACGAGTATTGCACACCAGGTGACGAGTATTGCGCACCAGGTGACGAGTATTGCACACCAGGTGACGAGTATTGCGCACCAGGTGACGAGTATTGCACACCAGGTGACGAGTATTGCGCACCAGGTGACGAGTATTGCGCACCAGGTGACGAGTATTGCGCACCAGGTGACGAGTATTGCGCACCAGGTGACGAGTATTGCACACCAGGTGACGAGTATTGCGCACCAGGTGACGAGTATTGCACACCAGGTGACGAGTATTGCGCACCAGGTGACGAGTATTGCGCACCAGGTGACGAGTATTGCGCACCAGGTGACGAGTATTGCACACCAGGTGACGAGTATTGCGCACCAGGTGACGAGTATTGCGCACCAGGTGACGAGTATTGCGCACCAGGTGACGAGTATTGCACACCAGGTGACGAGTATTGCACACCAGGTGACGAGTATTGCGCACCAGGTGACGAGTATTGCACACCAGGTGACGAGTATTGCGCACCAGGTGACGAGTATTGCACACCAGGTGACGAGTATTGCGCACCAGGTGACGAGTATTGCGCACCAGGTGACGAGTATTGCACACCAGGTGACGAGTATTGCGCACCAGGTGACGAGTATTGCACACCAGGTGACGAGTATTGCGCACCAGGTGACGAGTATTGCGCACCAGGTGACGAGTATTGCGCACCAGGTGACGAGTATTGCGCACCAGGTGACGAGTATTGCGCACCAGGTAGCAGGAGGTTAGTGAGCGGTAGATCTACTTTTACCACATTACAGAAATTATAAAAGCCATTTGTAAACTAAGATATGGTAAACACGAGGAAATTAATTCTTCATCAGAGTACAAAACAAATTCTGGCCACAAAATAGAGCGAAACACCAACGTCAAAGACCTTGGAGTGATCATGTCGGAGGATCTCACCTTCAAGGACCATAACACTGTATCAATCGCATCTGCTAGAAAAATGACAGGGTGGATAATGAGAACCTTCAAAACTAGGGAGGCCAAGCCCATGATGACACTCTTCAGGTCACTTGTTCTATCTAGGCTGGAATATTTCTGCACACTAACAGCACCTTTCAATGCAGGTGAAATTGCTGGCCTAGAAAATGTACAGAGAACCTTCACGGCGCGCATAACGGAGATAAAACACTTCAATTACTGGGAGCGCTTGAGGTTCCTGAACCTGTATTCCCTGGAACGCAGGCGGGAGAGATACATGATTATATACACCTGGAAAATCCTAGAGGGACTAGTACCGAGCTTGCACACGAAAATCACTCACTACGAAAGCAAAAGACTTGGCAGACGATGCAACATCCCCCCAATGAAAAGCAGGGTTGTCACTAGCACGTTAAGAGACCATACAATAAGTGTCAGGGGCCCGAGACTGTTCAACTGCCTCCCAGCATACATAAGGGGGATTACCAACAGACCCCTGGCAGTCTTCAAGCTGGCACTGGACAAGCACCTAAAGTCGGTACCTAACCAGCCGGGCTGTGGCTCGTACGTTGGTTTGCGTGCAGCCAGCAGTAACAGCCTGGTTGATCAGGCTCTGATCCACCAGGAGGCCTGGTCACAGACCGGGCCGCGGGGGCGTTGACCCCCGGAACTCTCTCCAGGTAAACTCCAGGTAATACTTTCAAGAGGAAACTGGATCACAGTCTACTGAAGGTGCCTGATCAGTCATGTTGGTTGGTTGGGTAATTAAATATAAAGAAGAGAAAGGCACAGTACTGTGACTAGAACAATGCACATGGGGGAGAGAGGCTTACGACGACGTTTCGGTCCAACATGGGCCATTTACAAAATCACACAGTGTGACAGTTTAAATGGCCCATGTCGGGCCGAAACGTCGTAATAAAGCTTTTCTCTCCTGTGTGCGGATTTTTTGCGAATTGAGTTTGAAAGCTTATCGGCTACACGAGGGTCATTAAAACTAGATGCAACCTGTACACCATCAGTCAAAGAACATTTTAATCCCTAATATGGGAATTAAGGTCGAAAGTTAGACACATGTGCAACATCTGGGTATCTTTATTGTAGACGTTTTGCTATCCAGTGACTTGATCAATACAAATTTAAGGACATAATTGGAAGACAGAAATATGTACAAAAGATGAGGTAATAAGTCCCTCAGTTTTGACTGAAGGACTGATCAGTTCTACTCTCCTTGAATTTGTATTGATAAATCCACTGGTTAGCGAAACGTCTACAATAAAGATGCCCAGATATTAGACATGTCTAATTTTCACCTTGTCGATATTGTATAACATTCACGATCAACGGAATTAAGATCAACTATCAGCATGTATACACTGAGAAACATGCTGCGTTCGGTGTGCATGGACGTCACAGACCAGCATCAGGCGAGCCTGGCCCATGGCCGGGCTCAGAAAGTAGATAAACTCTCGAAACTTTTCAAAGGTATATATAAGGTAAGGCAGTCAGCAAGGAACCCTGACCTCGGTCCAGGTATAAGAGTAGAGGGATGGTCGAAGTCAGTCACAGGTATGTGTTATTGCATACATTTCCTTTCCAGCTAGTACGTGTGCATACTCCGTCTATCTGTAGTCTATTCCGTGGGTTATTTCTCCTGTAGGGTATTCCGTGGGCCATCCCTCCTGCGGTCCTCTGCCAGACTAGACCTCCAGGTTTTGGAGCCAGCGGTCCACCAACAGCCTATTGACTAGTCAAGAACCAGGGAAGCCTGGCCCCTTGTCCGAGCTGCAGTAGAAAAACTCTCGGGACTGGTCACAGGTAATCAGGGTATCACAGGTAACTTTCAGACTGTTGGTGCTGGCAGCACGCGTAATCTTTGGCTGCTCATTTTTGACATGTAGTAAATGATTAGGACTTTTGTCTAGCATTGCTTTTTACCACGTCTCCCAAACCCATAGAACGTAGTGTCTACTTGATGTGTCATCGTCCCCGCGGCCCGGTCCCAAACCAGGTCTCCCGGTGGATGACCTGATCAACCAGGCTGTTGGTGATAGTTGCACGAAGTCTAACGTAAACACACGTTTCTGGACCATCTTCATCTGAGGTACTCGAGATGAGACACACTTGTCTCTAAGGGACTCGAAGTGAGACACACTCCTAGTTGGATCATAAAATCTGTAGGATTCGAATATGTTAACTGATCACCATGTAAAGTAATATATTCACTGCATTTAAGTGAACAACAAAATACTTATTTAAATATCTTAATTTTCTAGATTTCCTTATATGTAAAGTTGAAGCAGTGTTTATTATCGACTGAACATCGTGTTTAGGAAAGTTAAACTCAGAAGTCGACGTCAGCTAAGCAAATAGTGAGAAAATTAACATTATTAGAAATCTAATTACATCCAAACACGCACCTCACTCATAAAACAAGCGTTGGCAAGTAATCCTGTTTATTGAACATGCCCAGACACACGTCAGACGAGCGCAAACAGGCATTGAGCGTCACGAACACGATTCGAACACGTCGTAACATGCTTGAAGAGCATTCAAACACGCTTTGAACGCACTCGAAAAATACACTAGACAAAACACGCTTCAAGCATTCCCAGAGGCGTATAGAACGTCCCAGATACGATTTGAAATGTAACACGCTTGAAAAAACACTCAAACATGTGTCGAACACACACAAACGCGCTTCGCACATATCCACACACATTTCAAATACTACACGCAAACATATTTCAATATTAAAGCTTCCCAAACACTCATGAAACACGCCCTAAACCGCTTCGAACACGCACTGCCATGTATCAAACACACCTGGAACACATCCCAAACGTACAGAAATACACAACGGCACAAAAAATGTCAAAAAACAAAACAGTGCGGAAATAATGCATAAGTGACATAACAAATCCTCTTTACAGAGGCAGAAGGAACGCGCTGCGAAATTCCGTAAGCTCACTCAGGTCCCTTCGACAAAGAAAGGCAAATTTGGCGAGACAAGCAGAGGCGGCGGAGCGCAAGCAGAAAAAAAGCATTACCCGGTAGTTAGGAAAAGAGCGAGGCACCATTTAGAAAGTAGGGAAGGTGGAAAGAAAAGCAGGTCAGAGTCTTTCCAAATTGGTTATAGCGAGTACACACAGTCTGGTTGATCTTATACGAGGAACCATTTACAAAGTTGTGTTGGTGGCAAGGAACCCAGGTCAGAGGTTGTAGCGAGTACACACAGTCTGTGATGCCAATAGTTTACAAAACCGACAAGTTTTGAAGAATGAGATACTTGTGCAACATTTGGGGATCTTTATTGAGGAGACGTTTCGCCAGCCAGTGGCTTCTTCAGTCCAATATAGAGAAGAACGGTGGAAGATGAGTAGTTTGAGGTCCCTCAGTCTGGAGTCGATGTGTTCGAGATTGCTGGACTGAACACATCGACTCCAAGCTGAGGGACTGAATTATTTCAAACTTCTCCTCATCTTTCACCATTCTTCTCTATATTGGACTGAAGAAGCTACTGACTGGCGAAACGTTTCCTCAATAAGATTGCCAAATGTTAGACAAATGTCTCATTCTTCAACACACAGTCTGGCTGATCTTATAGTGGGTGGCGGGTTTAGCGGACAAGGCCGGCAAATTATTGTAGTCCGGATAACTGAAATATTGAAAACAGTGATGATAATATTAGTACCAATAATAGCAATAATAATAATAATAATAATAAACATTAATTACTATTTCTAATAATGTTATTACATGCATTATTACTGCTTCTGTGTTAGACTGATATACCTGTGGCAGGCTTGGAGAGTTTTCGTACTTCCGCATCCCGGCCAGACGTACTTGGTGCTTGCCTGGTCAACCAGGCTGTTGCTGCTGGCGGCCCGTGTGGAACATAAGACTAAAAGTTAAGACTTTTAGTAACACACATTTTTTGGTGTTTAATTTTGATTGATGATCGAAAGGTGGTTAATATTAGTACAGTGAAATAAGTAAGAATGTGTCTATAGTGTAATATCACTGTAGTCAGTGTGTAAGTGGTAAGGCTGTCACTGTAGTCAGTGTGTAAGTGGTAAGGCTGTCACTAGTCAGTGTGTAAGTGGTAAGGCTGTCATTGTAGTCAGTGTGTAAGTGGTAAGAATATCTGTGGCATGTGAAAGACCAGTTTCCAGGATTCTTCTCTTACCTCTCAGAAATCAACATTGTTCACGACCCAGCAACACTCACTTGTCAAATCTCGCCTTATTGTACTCGCTTAAATATATTCACCTTATTACATTCACCCATCTTTACTAACTAAACTGTACTCACCTAGCAGGTTGCAAGGGGTCGATTCACAGTTCGCTTCCTGCAGTGTAATGTGTATTTTGTATTTGGTCAAGGATTGGGCCGCCGGGGCATTGACGCCCAGAACACCGTCCAGGTAGACTCCAGGTAAACGTGGTTGATGGAGATACAAGAAGGGAGAAAGCAGTAAAGATTGACTTTTTCTATGTATGTGTGTACTTGCCTATTTGTGTTTGCAGAGTCGAGACCTGGCTCCTGGTCAGCATTTACTGATTGCTAGCTTCTTGAGGTTGATTAATCGGTCAGTGATATAGGTACTACGTGGTTGAGAATTTTAGGGGTCGCCGCCCCCGAGGCCCGGTCCCAGAATCAGGTCTCCAGCCTGACCCAGGGTCGGAAGCAGGAAAGCTCTAGAAAGCCTTTAAAGGTCTGTATGTCCTGATCAATCGGGCTGTTGGTGCTGGCAGCACGCAGAACACCGTAATGTCGTATTATTTTTCTTATTTTTGGAAGAGATTTTTGGTAAAGTATAGTGAGGTCAAGACCCTTGTCGGGAAATATTTTGAAAGGAAATGACAGCCTGGCAGTTCATTTCCTCCCCTTCTCGTCATTTCTTCCCCTCCTATCATCTTCCCCTTTCCTATCATCTCCCCTCCCTGTTCTCTCCTCTCCCCTTCGCTCCGCCCCTTGCCCTCACCACCACCTCCATCCGTGACCCCACCTCCACCCTTGACCCCACCTCCACCCGTGACCCCACCTCCACCCGTGACCCCACCTCCACCCGTGACCCCACCTCAATAAATAACAAGAAGGCACAATACCGTGGCTGGAACAATACACAAATAACCCGCACATAGAACAGAGGAGCTAACGACGACGTTTCGGCCCGATTTGGACCATTTACAAAGTCACACCGAAATCTCGTCGTTAGCTCCTCTCTTCTGTGTGCTGGTTATTTGTGTAATGACCCCACCTCCACCCGTGACTCCACCTCCACCCGTGACTCCACCTCCACCCGTGACCCCCACCTCCACCCGTGACCCCACGTCCCAAAACCGCGTCTTGCTATTAATTATTCATAAGAAAAGCAAAAAGCCATTATCAGGAGAGTTGAACATTCAGTGGGAGAAAAATAATTCAGAGCTGAGAATCACTGGCGTTACTTTCTGTACTGCTGTGTACTCACCTAGTTGTGGTTGCAGGGGTCGATTCATAGCTCCTGGCCCCGCCTCTTCACTGGTCGCTACTGGGTCACTCTCCCTGAACCATGAGCTTTATCATACCTCTGCTTAAAGCTATGTATGGATCCTGCCTCCACTACATCGCTTCCCAAACTATTCCACTTCCTGACTACTCTGTGACTGAAGAAATACTTCCTAACATCCCTGTGATTCATCTGTGTCTTCAACTTCCAACTGTGTCCCCTTGTTGCTGTGTCCCATCTCTGGAACATCCTGTCTTCATCCACCTTGTCAATTCCTCTCAGTATTTTATATGTCGTTATTATGTTCCCCCTATCTCTCCTGTCCTCCAGTGTCGTCAGGTTGATTTCCCTTAACCTCTCCTCGTAGGACATACCCCTTAGCTCTGGGACTAGTCTTGTTGCAAACCTTTGCACTTTCTCTAGTTTCCTTTCGTGCTTGGCTAGGTGTGGGTTCCAAACTGGTGCCGCATACTCCAATATGGGCCTGATGTACACAGTGTACAGGGTCCTGAACGATTCCTTATTAAGATGTCGGAATGCTGTTCTGAGGTTTGCTAGGCGCCGATATGCTGCAGCAGTTATTTGGTTAATGTGCGCTTCAGATGTGCCTGGTGTTATACTCACCTCAAGATCTTTTTCCTTGAGTGAAGTTTGTGTGTGTGTGTGTGTGTGTGTGTGTGTGTGTGTGTGTGTGTGTGTGTGTGTGTGTGTGTGTGTGTGTGTGTGTGTGTGTGTGTACTCAACTATGTCGTTACAAGGTCGAGTCTCAGCTCCTGGTCCCATATGCTAGCTGTTACTGGTTTCACTCTCCTGGCTGCGTGAGCTCTGTTATACCTGGAAGATTCTGGAGGGACTGGTCCCTAATATGCACACAGAAATCACTCTATACAAAAGCAAAAGACTTGGCAGGCGCTGCAACATACCCCCAGTGAAAAAATAGGGGCGTCACTGGTACACTAAGAGAAAACGCAATAAGTGTCTGGGGCCCAAGACTGTTCAACAGCCTCCCACCAGCAATAAGGGCCATTATCAGTAGACCCCTGGTTGTCTTCAAGAGGGTGCTGGACAGATACCTAAAGACGGTGCCGGATCAGCCGGGCTGTGGTTCGTACGTTGGATTGCGTGCGGCCAGCAGTAACAACCTCGTTGATCAGGCCCTGATCCACCGGAAGTCCTGGTCTTGGACCGGGCAGCGGGGGCGTTGATCCCCGGAATACCCTCCAGGTAGACCACTTCGTTATCTAGGTTCCATTTCCTGACTACTAAGGCTAACGTATTTCCTAACATCCCTGTGACATGCCTGTGCTTTAACTTCAGCTGTGATCTTGTGTACCTGAGTCCCGCCTCTAAAACTCTCTCCATGTTCACCCTGTCTATTCCTCTTCAGTATTTTGTAAATCGTAATCATGTCACCTCTGGTTCTTGTGTCGTCAGGTTTACCTCTTCCAGCCTTTCCTCACAATTCATACCGATTACCTCAGGGATTAGTTTTGTTGCAAACCTTTGCACTTTGTCAATCTTAAATTGCCGTTCGGCTTCTCTACTATCCATGTGGGATGGAGAGTGAGTGGGAGGGAGCGTGTGGGAGGGAGAGTGAATGGGAAGGAGCGGGTGGGAGGGAGAGTGAGTGGGGGGGGGGTTGCGGGTAGGAGAGAGTGAGTGGGGGGTTGCGGGTGGGAGGGAGAGTGAATGGGAGGGAGCAGGTGGGAGAGTGAGTGGGAGTGAGAGGATGGGAGGAGCTAGGGACTGGGCGGAGTCAGGGCAGGTTAAAGGTGCCTTGTCTTCTTCCCTCCGTGTCTCCCTACCAATATCTCTGTCCCTGTCTCACCCCTGTGTCCTCTTGTCTTGTCCCTACGTCACCCCTGTGTCATCTTGTCACGTCCTTCTGTCAACCTTGTGTCCACTAGTTTTGTCTCTTGTCACCCCTGTATTCTCTTGTCATATCCCTGTCTTCCCTGTGTCCTCATGTCCCTCTGTTACCCTTGTGTTCTCTAGTTTTGTACCATCTCTCACCCCTTTATTCCCATTCCTTATGCCTCTGTTACCCCTTTATTCTCTTGTCACTTCTTTCTGTCACCCCTGTATCCTCAAGTCTTGTCCCTCTGTCACTCCTTTATCCTCTAGTCTTGTCCCTCAGTCACCCCTGTATCGTCTTGTCTGTCTGCGGAGATTCTCTGTAAGATTTCCAATTCTGCAATTTTCCTTCCTTTGAAGGGAGCGTTAGTACACAGCAATATTCCAACCTAGAGAGAGAACGATTGACTTGAAGAGTGTCATCATGGACTTGGCATCTCTTGTTTTGAAAGTTCTAGTTATCCAAGCTGTCGTTTTCCTTGCAGTCGCCATGATGACATTGTTGTCCGCCACGAACGTGAGATCTGACATTATCACTCTCTCTTTCACATTAGACCTACGCTCTGACATAAGAGATCTGGAATTGATAATGTGAAAATATCTCGCGTTCAAGAACACAACAAGGAAAACGATGGGTGGGATAACTAGAACTTTCAAATCAAAAGATGCCAAGCCATTGATGACACTCTTCGTCACTCGTTCTCTCTCCAGGTTGGAATATCACCGTGAACTAACGGTCCACTTCAAAGACGGCGATATCGTAGAACTAGAAAATATACAAAGAACCTTCACAGCTTGTATAAACTTAGTCAATCACCGTCGAACTGTACTCTTCAGACTCAAGGGGAGAAAGGTACGTGATAATGTACTCCAGGAAGATAACTGGAGCGACTGGTCCCAAACCTGCACACTGAAATTACTACTGGCAGACGGTGCAAGATGAGTTCATCTCTCTGCCAGTATCACTTTGTTTTTGTACTCTTCTATAGTTTTTATACTCGTGTTGTTGCATTTCAGTATAATTTTTGTACTCTTGTTGCACTCAGTATAGTTTGTGTACTCTTGTGAAAGTATAGTTTTCTTGCAAGCCTGTAACCAGTTTTTAGGGTGGTTGTGTCTCGGTAGCCGGGCCTGAGGCCAGCCTTGACTGCCTGGTCAACCAGGCTGTTGCTGCCAGCAGCTTGCAACATTTTAAATCCATGACAGCCTAGTGTATCAGATACTTAACAGGTAGTGGTCCAATTTCTCTCTCTCTCCCATCACTGTTTATTTGTCTCTTGTTTCTCTCGGTCTTTCACTCGTCTCTTTCCCCGTCTCTCTCCCCTCAGTGGTAGTCTTTACTTTTCCCTGTTTATCCTTCTCTTAAGTCCTATTCTTTTGTCTTCTTTTTTTCTTGCCTCTGCTCACAAGCGTTCTTTTGGAGGGGTTTGTTTTGTTTGCTTCAGTCCATTTGTTTCTCTCTCTCTCTCTCTCTCTCTC
The DNA here is from genome assembly GCF_038502225.1 of Cherax quadricarinatus. Taxonomy (NCBI): domain Eukaryota; kingdom Metazoa; phylum Arthropoda; class Malacostraca; order Decapoda; family Parastacidae; genus Cherax; species Cherax quadricarinatus. The sequence continues at coordinate 2,238,234 of NC_091367.1, forward strand.
TCTCTCTCTCTCTCTCTCTCTCCCTCTCTCCCTCCCCGTCGTCATGTGTGTGTGTGTGTGTGTGTGTGTGTGTGTGTGTGTGTGTGTGTGTGTGTGTGTGTGTGTGTGTGTGTGTGTGTGTGTGTGTGTGTCTGTCTGTCTGTCTTGGTGTCCTCAGTATACAGTGTTCTATGCAAGTTGTTGTTGGTTACACGATGTTAAATCAAGTGTTGCAGTGGGATCAAGGACACTACTGCACCCCACTGAACTAGAGAAATCAAGTGTGTGTCGTAATACACACACCTGCTGAACACTGGCTGGAGTCTACCTGGAGAGGGTTCATAGGATGGAGTGATTCCGAACATGTAGAGTGGAATAACTACTTAAGGAAAGGGCGAGGTGCTTCACTTGGTGTAATGTATACTAATCAAATGCAGTGACGCAATGCGTACACTGTAAGGTAGTGCAGTAAGTGTAAAGGGACCAAGACTATTCAGGAGCCTCCCTCCATGTACTGTATAGGGGGAATTACTGTCAGACCACTAGATGATAGGGTAAGCGAATCAGTTCTCGATAAAGCTTTGAGTTGTGTACGGCAAGTGTAGAAGTCCTCAAGATAAAACTGGACAGGTATCTTCACCAGGTACCAGATCAACCAGGCTATGATGGATATGTGGGGCAGCGGACCACCAGCAGCAACGCCCTGGTTGACCAGCGGACCACCAGCAGCAACGCCCTGGTTGACCAGCGGACCACCAGCAGCAACGCCCTGGTTGACCAGCGGACCACCAGCAGCAACGCCCTGGTTGACCAGCGGACCACCAACATCAACGGCCTGAAGATTGAGACACTTATGCAACATATGGGAATCTTTATTTTGGAAACGTTTCGCCACACAGTGCTTCATCAGTCCAATACATAAGTGTCTCAATCTTCAACTTGTCGGTTTTCAAAATCATTCATCACAACTGTCAGACACTGCATCATCATGGGATCTTGATACAAAGAATTCTTCAAACTTGTCCAACCTTTGGACGAAGACCTACTTCGACTGGTGGATGGTTCCACTATGACCCCGCCTCCTTCTTCTGCTTCGCCTCACCTGACAACAGTATATGAGCCACGTCTACGGCCCTGTGCTGTGCATTCTACAAGATTGATGGACTGAACACATCGACTCCAGGCTGAGGGACTGATTACCTCAAACTCTTCCTCTCCTTATACCTTTCTGCTATGTATTGGACTGATGAAGCCACTGTGTGGCGAAACGTTTCCAAAATAAAGATTCCCATATGTTGCATAAGTGTCTCAATCTTCGACTTGTCGGTTTTCAAAACCATTCATCACAACAACGGCCTGGTTGACCAGGCAAACCAAAGACGAATCTGGCCCATGGCCGGGCTCCGGGAGAAGAAAAACTCTGGGAACTCATCAAAGGTATATCAGAGGTCTAAAGACTAATAGGTCACTAACCAGGAATAGGTCTGGGACCGGGTCGTGGGGATAAGACACTAACCAGGAGTACGTCTGGGACCGGGTCGTGGGGATGTTGACTCCCCACGACCATAAACATACTTTGTGTTTATAGGTTTTAGTCTTCAAATATTTTCCCCAGAAGCGCTGATAGTATTAGTGTTTAGAAATATTTAAACGTTGTGATGCTTTAGTGGTTAGAAATGTGATTTGACAGAAAAAAAATGCAAATTGCCTTCGTTGCATTCTGTTATACGTTAATCTGTTACTGTAGACGACCAAATTGTTAAATTGTCTGTTGAGGGAAGAGAGAATGGCAAGGGAGGGAAAGTGGGAAGAAAGGGAGAGTGGGATGAAGATATGAGAGGGAGAGTGGGATGAAGATATGAGAGGGAGAGTGGGATGAAGATATGAGAGGGAGAGTGGGATGAAGATATGAGAGGGAGAGTGGGATGAAGATTTGAGAGGGAGAGTGGGATGAAGATATGAGAGGGAGAGTGGGATGAAGATATGAGAGGGAGAGTGGGATGAAGATATGAGAGGGAGAGTGGGATGAAGATATGAGAGGGAGAGTGGGATGAAGATTTGAGAGGGAGAGTGGGATGCAGATATGAGAGGGAGAGTGGGATGAAGATATGAGAGGGAGAGTGAGATGAAGATATGAGAGGGAGAGTGGGATGAAGATATGAGAGGGAGAGTGGGATGAAGATATGAGAGGGAGAGTGGGATGAAGATATGAGAGGGAGAGTGGGATGAAGATTTGAGAGGGAGAGTGGGATGAAGATTTGAGAGGGAGAGTGGGATGAAGATATGAGAGGGAGAGTGGGATGAAGATTTGAGAGGGAGAGTGGGATGCAGATATGAGAGGGAGAGTGGGATGAAGATATGAGAGGGAGAGTGAGATGAAGATATGAGAGGGAGAGTGGGATGAAGATATGAGAGGGAGAGTGGGATGAAGATATGAGAGGGAGAGTGGGATGAAGATATGAGAGGGAGAGTGGGATGAAGATTTGAGAGGGAGAGTGGGATGAAGATATGAGAGGGAGAGTGGGATGAAGATATGAGAGGGAGAGTGGGATGAAGATATGAGAGGGAGAGTGGGATGAAGATTTGAGAGGGAGAGTGGGATGAAGATATGAGAGGGAGAGTGGGATGAAGATATGAGAGGGAGAGTGGGATGAAGATATGAGAGGGAGAGTGGGATGAAGATATGAGAGGGAGAGTGGGATGAAGATTTGAGAGGGAGAGTGGGATGAAGATATGAGAGGGAGAGTGGGATGAAGATATGAGAGGGAGAGTGGGATGAAGATATGAGAGGGAGAGTGGGATGAAGATATGAGAGGGAGAGTGGGATGAAGATTTGAGAGGGAGAGTGGGATGCAGATATGAGAGGGAGAGTGGGATGAAGATATGAGAGGGAGAGTGGGATGAAGATATGAGAGGGAGAGTGGGATGAAGATATGAGAGGGAGAGTGGGATGAAGATTTGAGAGGGAGAGTGGGATGAAGATATGAGAGGGAGAGTGGGATGAAGATATGAGAGGGAGAGTGGGATGAAGATATGAGAGGGAGAGTGGGATGAAGATATGAGAGGGAGAGTGGGATGAAGATTTGAGAGGGAGAGTGGGATGCAGATATGAGAGGGAGAGTGGGATGAAGATATGAGAGGGAGAGTGAGATGAAGATATGAGAGGGAGAGTGGGATGAAGATATGAGAGGGAGAGTGGGATGAAGATATGAGAGGGAGAGTGGGATGAAGATATGAGAGGGAGAGTGGGATGAAGATTTGAGAGGGAGAGTGGGATGAAGATTTGAGAGGGAGAGTGGGATGAAGATTTGAGAGGGAGAGTGAGATGAAGATTTGAGAGGGAGAGTGGGATGAAGATTTGAGAGGGAGAGTGGGATGAAGATATGAGAGGGAGAGTGGGATGATATGAGAGGGAGAGTGGGATGAGGATTAGGAGAGGGAGAGAGGGGTGCAGATTAGGAAAGGGAGAGAGTAATTGAGATTAGGAGACTAGGAGAGGGATGGAGATTAGGAGACTGGGAGAAGGATGGATATTAGGAGACTGGGAGTGGGATGGATATTAGGAGACTGGGAGTGGGATGGAGATTAGGAGAGGGGGAGGGGTAGTAAACTGTTAGTTTTCGTGATGATTTCGTTAACCTCTTCTCGTTGTATTAGTTAATGCTTAACAGGTAAGACTTGTCACTTCCTCGAGGAGATTCCGGTGGTCATCACCCCTACAGGCCGCTCCCAGACGAGCCCTGGCGAAGTGTGGCGCCCCTGTGTGGCACCGCTGTCTGGCGCCCCTGTGTGGCACCCCTGTTTGGCGCCCCTGTGTGGCACTGCTGTGTGGCGCCCCTGTGTAGCACCGCTGTGTGGCGCCCCTGTGTAGCACCGCTGTGTGGCGCCCCTGTGTGGCACCCCTGTTTGGCGCCCCTGTGTAGCACCGCTGTGTGGCGCCCCTGTGTAGCACCTGTGTGTGGCGCCCCTGTGTAGCACCTGTGTGTGGCGCCCCTGTGTGGCACCGCTGTGTGGCGCCCCTGTGTAGCACCGCTGTGTGGCGCCCCTGTGTAGCACCGCTGTGTGGCGCCCCTGTGTAGCACCGCTGTGTGGCGCCCCTGTGTAGCACCGCTGTGTGGCGCCCCTGTGTAGCACCGCTGTGTGGCGCCCCTGTGTAGCACCGCTGTGTGGCGCCCCTGTGTGGCACCCTTGTTTGGCGCCCCTGTATGGCACTGCTTGTCACTCCTATCTTAGTTAATTTGATTAGATAAGAGTTTTCATGTGACAGAATTTCTGGATACTTTCATGCTTCTTAATCGTCCTTCCTATGTTTACTTCTTCTCTCACCTTATCTTTACGTCTTCTCTCTTCCTCTTCCTTCTCCTCGTCATTTTTAGCTCTTCGGCATCCTACCCCCACTTCTTTCTCTTGTCTTCTCCCTCTTTATCTCCTCATCCTCCTCATTTTCTACTCTTACTCCCTCTTTCCTCATATACTCGTACATCCTCCTATTCCTTTCCTTCTCTTCCTGATTTCTCTCCATCATCTCTTCCAGTTCTCTCACCCTGATCCTCTTCTGTTGTGAGATATTTTTTCCCGGCTCACAGAGGCCCCCCTCCCTCTCTCTCTTATTTTTCTTTGCTTCTTCGAAAAGAATTTTTCCTTGTTTACAACGTAAGGTTTTTCCGGATTTATTTCTGTTTCCTATTTATTTCTTAATATAGTATTCCTTTTTTTTAATGTTTTCCTTATTTTTTAAATATAATTTTATTTTTTTAAATATAATTTTCCTTATTTTTAATGAAATATACTTATGTTTTTAACGTTTTTCCTTAGTTTTATAATTTAATTTCCTTATTTTTTAATGTTTTCCTTATTTTTTACATATACTTTCCCTTGTCACCTGTTTACTATGATTTTATTGCATACTTTCCCTTATGTTTCACGTTTGCCATTTAAAGAATTTAAGGAATAAAGAAAAAGGAAATCAGAGAGACTACTTGCAGGCAAGATGTGACAATGTTTCGTGAGACGGGAGACGCGAGGGAAACATTGATCAGCAGCAGAAATTTTAACAGGTTTCTGTCTCATCGGGCGGCAGTATCGTGGGGGAATTGTTAGCATAATTATCAGTTTACAGAAAGCAACACGGAACTCGAAGCTGTAATTAGAAACCTAATGTACGTTTATGGGCTCTCTTTCTCTGTCTCTGTCTCTCTCTCTCTCTCTCTCTCTCTCTCTCTCTCTCTCTCTCCCTCTCTCTCTCCCTCTCTCTGTCTCTGTCTCTCTCTCTCTCTCTCTCTCTGTCTCTCTCTGTCTCTCTCTCTCTCTCTCTGTCTTTCTCTCTGTCTCACACACACACACACACACACACACACACACACACACACACACACACACACACACACACACACACACACACACACACACACACACACACACACACACGACTCGACCCCCGCAACCTCAACTAGGTGAGTACACACACACACACACACGGTACGAGAGAGAGAAGGAAGGAAGGAGTGTTGGCTGAAAGGGAAGGAACATAAGAAGGAAGGAACACTGCAGGAGGCCTACTGGTCCATGCGAGGTAGGTCCAATTTTCCCACCGGCTTTAGCCGATGCCTTAACCTAGTCAGGTCAGGTCACATTCACTTAAGGAAGGAGCACGACATCTGACCTAGTAGCACAAGCTAGCCAGGTCCAACTCGCACTCACCCACACCCACTTATGTATATATTTAACCTATTTTTAAAACTACACAACGTCTTAGGAGGTAGGAAAGTGTCTACATTGGTGGGTAGGAAGGTGTCTACTATGGGTGCGCATGCGTACAGACACCCTGGGGGTATCTAAGCCATTATATCTTAAAACGTTGCATACCGCACGTTCGTGTATACAAGCACACGAACGAACGTGTGTATGTATACAGGATAGAGAACGGTGCAGTCTACGGTATTGTAACTCACGACTTGAACATCAAAATGGTATACAATACCGACAGGTTGTTAGGTAAGACACATATGCAACAGTTAGACAACTTTTTTCCGAAACGTTTCGCCTACACAGTAGGCTTCTTCAGTCGAATACAGAAAGTAGGCAGGAACAGTAGAGATGTGAAGACGATGTAATCAGTCCATCACCCTTAAAGTCGTAGAATTTGAGGTTGTCAGTCCCTCGGCCTGGAGAAGTTCAGTTCCATAGTCAGGAACTATCTGAAGATTAAGCGACAGTGCGGAGACTTAAATACTGTCGGAAGGAGAGGTGCAGGGTAGTAGTAGTAGTAGTAGTAGTAGTAGTAGTAGTAGTGAGAGGCAACTGAGAGGTCATGTCCCTCTCAGATCCAACCCTTCTCACTTGAAAAGCTTGTCCAAGGTGTTTTCTGTACCAAGATGCCACGTGTTGCAGTGTCTGACAAGATGAACATCAAAATGGTATACAATACCGACAGGTTGTTAGGTAAGACACATATGCAACAGTTAGACAACTTTTTTCCGAAACGTTTCGCCTACACAGTAGGCTTCTTCAGTCGAATACAGAAAGTAGGCAGGAACAGTAGAGATGTGAAGACGATGTAATCAGTCCATCACCCTTAAAGTCGTAGAATTTGAGGTTGTCAGTCCCTCGGCCTGGAGAAGTTCAGTTCCATAGTCAGGAACTATCTGAAGATTAAGCGACAGTGCGGAGACTTAAATACTGTCGGAAGGAGAGGTGCAGGGTAGTAGTAGTAGTAGTAGTAGTAGTAGTAGTAGTAGTAGTAGTAGTAGTAGTGAGAGGCAACTGAGAGGTCATGTCCCTCTCAGATCCAACCCTTCTCACTTGAGAAGGGTGATGGACTGATTACATCGTCTTCACATCTCTACTGTTCCTGCCTACTTTCTGTATTCGACTGAAGAAGCCTACTGTGTAGGCGAAACGTTTCGAAAAAAGTTGTCTAACTGTTGCATATGTGTCTTACCTAACAACTCACGACTTCGTCGGACTGGAAATAAATGGTATAAAATACCGACACAATGGAAATATAAACACAAATGCAGTATAATGTGATCCTTTATTGACAACGTTTCACCCACACAGTGGGCTTTTTCAAGTCACACACGGATCTACCTGGGGTTGGAAGGTACGAGAGTATTTATAGTCATGTTCAGAATGTTGAGGTCAGGTGGAGAATGCTGCATCTGATGATCTACCGGGTGGGGTTATAGAGTCTTGGGTAGCTTGGCAGGGGTATTGGACAAGTTGTAGACCTTCTGCAGTGTTCTATGTTCTTATGTGGGATAGCGATGAAGAAGTTTCTTGGCGAGTGGTTCAGCTATGTTATAGAAGCCATTGTTCTGGTTGAAATTGTTGGTTATAGAGATAAGCGATGATTCCAGGATTCTTCTGTATTGAGTGTTGTCTTCGTTGGCTATAAGTCTTGAGTTTCTGTAGTTAATTAAATGGTTGTGTGAATTGCGATGTTGTACACAGGCATTCCTTGTATCGTCAGTCCTGCTTGCATATTGGTGTTCTGAAATGCGTGTTTGGAGGTCTCTTGATGTTTCGCCCACATATAATTTGTTGCAGTCATTACAAGGGATTGTGTATACCCCTGCAGAGGATGGAGGCTTGTCCTGTCTACTACTGGTGATGTCCTTGATGGTCGTGGTTGTGGAGGTAGATACTTGGAATGATGTTTTGGCAAAGATGTTGGAAACATGTTTGGCAATGGAGTTGTTGGGGAGGACTATGTATCTCTTCTCGGCAGTCTCTTCTCTGGGTGTGTTGAAGATGTTTAATGCCCGCCGTCTGCAGTCTCTGATGAAGTGACGAGGATAGTGGAGTTTAGAAAATACTTGTTCAATAAGAGTCCACTTCGTCGGACTCTTATTGTTACCGCAGATTTGTGCTTGCAGGGGTCTAGTCGTAGCTCGTGGCCCCCTACGTCTTGACTTGTATGTTTCAGTGACACGTGACTTCCATGGCTTGATCACATCATCTCTTGAGAGTGTTAACTAAACCAGGTTGCCAGTCTGAGCAATTTATAAATTTGTGTTAAAACCTTACGAACACATTCTGAAGTTTCATTGAATAATACCAGTAATAGTAATAATGATAGCAATAATAATAATAATAGTAACAACAATATTTTTTATTATTTTATTATCACACTGGTCGATTCCCACCAAGGCAGGGTGGCCCACGAAGGCAGGGTGGCCCACGAAGGCAGGGTGGCCCACGAAGGCAGGGTGGCCCACGAAGGCAGGGTGGCCCACCAAGGCAGGGTGGCCCACCAAGGCAGGGTGGCCCACCAAGGCAGGGTGGCCCACGAAGGCAGGGTGGCCCACCAAGGCAGGGTGGCCCACCAAGGCAGGGTGGCCCACCAAGGCAGGGTGGCCCACCAAGGCAGGGTGGCCCACCAAGGCAGGGTGGCCCACCAAGACAGGGTGGCCCACCAAGACAGGGTGGCCCACCAAGACAGGGTGGCCCACCAAGGCAGGGTGGCCCACCAAGGCAGGGTGGCCCACCAAGGCAGGGTGGCCCACCAAGGCAGGGTTACCCACCAAGGCAGAGTGGCCCACCAAGACAGGGTGGCCCACCAAGGCAGGGTGGCCCACCAAGACAGGGTGGCCCATCAAGGCAGGGTGGCCCACCAAGGCAGGGTGGCCCACCAAGGCAGGGTGGCCCACCAAGGCAGGGTGGCCCACCAAGGCAGGGTGGCCCACCAAGGCAGGGTGGCCCATCAAGGCAGGGTGGCTCACCAAGGCAGGGTGGCCCACCAAGGCAGGGTGGCCCACCAAGGCAGGGTGGCCCACCAAGGCAGGGTGGCCCACCAAGGCAGGGTGGCCCACCAAGGCAGGGTGGCCCACCAAGGCAGGGTGGCCCACTAAGGCAGGGTGGCCCACCAAGGTAGGGTGGCCCGAAAAAGAAAAACTTTAACCATCATTCACTCCATCACTGTCTTGCCAGAAGGGTGCTTTACACTACAGTTTTTAAACTGCAACATTAACACCCCTCCTTCAGAGTGCAGGCACTGTACTTCCCATCTCCAGGACTCAAGTCCGGCCTGCCGGTTTCCCTGAACCCCTTCATAAATGTTACTTTGCTCACACTCCAACAGCACATCAAGTATTAAAAACCATTTGTCTCCATTCACTCCTATCAAACACGCTCACGCATGCCCGCTGGAAGTCCAAGCCCCTCGCACACAAAACCTCCTTTACCCCCTCCCTCCAACCTTTCCTAGGCCGACCCCTACCCTGCCTTCCTTCCACTGCTGACTGATACACTCTTGAAGTCATTCTGTTTCGCTCCATTCTCTCGACATGTCCGAACCACCTCAACAACCCTTCCTCAGCCCTCTGGACAACAGTTTTGGTAATCCCGCACCTCCTCCTAACTTCCAAACTACGAATTCTCTGCATTATATTCACACCACACATTGCCCTCAGACATGACGTCTCCACTGCCTCCAGCCTTCTCCTCGCTGCAACATTCATCACCCACGCTTCACACCCATATAAGAGCGTTGGTAAAACTATACTCTCATACATTCCCCTCTTTGCCTCCAAGGACAAAGTTCTTTGTCTCCACAGACTCCTAACAACAATAATAATAATACCGGGTAATTATACCTGTCGCAAATTTTGTGTGTTTAGTGTTGAATTTTTCATGTTTCTAGTATGAGTCTTAAACATAATTCATATTAGACACAGCAGCGAGGAAAACACGTGTAGAACACGTTTTTAATGTGCCAACATTTCGTTCAACACAGACTAGCTGGACACCTGTGCTATAACATATATTACATTTTATAATTTCTGTACCTATGTTTAAAAAATCTTTTTTTTTTTGCAGGTGTGTTAAAGCAAAGAATGCATGTTGCTTGAGGTGCTTACAGGTGAGTATGCAAATAAATAGGTCCTATGGTAATTAGATAATCAAGATGGGTAAGGGGTTCATAATAAACATATTAAACAAAAACTAATCTATGGTAATGCCAGGGATGATAATGAGAAGTTTCAAAACAATGGAAATGATGTTAGTGGTGGCACCTTTGTGTGCTCTCTCGCACAGAATACTGTTCAGTGTTGACATCTCCGTTCAGGGCAAGATAGGTATCAGAACTGGAACATTTAACAGCCCACATAATTACAAGGTCATAGATTCAACTGATGTGATATTTTGTCATTATCATAGCCCACACAGAGCCAATAAAGCATTTTAATTACTAGAAACTCCTCAGAATCCTATATATGTACATGCTGGAGAGGAGGGGAGAGAGAGAGAGAGAGAGAGAGAGAGAGAGAGAGAGAGAGAGAGAGAGAGAGAGAGAGAGGAGAGATAATAATTTATAAGTACAAGATGCTTGAGAAAATTGTTACAAATCTGCCTACTCCCATAACAAAATACTGGGGAGAGAGATATAGAAGTAAGTGTAAAATGAACCCAGTGAAAGCAAGGGCGCCATGGACCCAATCAGAGAATATTGTATCAACATCTGTGGACCCCAGAATATTCAGTACTACCAAAAGTTATCAGAAACAGCGCCGGAATAAGCCAGTACCTCCACCAAGTGGCAGATCAATCAGGCTGTGATGGATATGCAAGCCATTGAGCCGGGAGCAGCAACAGCCTAGTTGAACAGACAATTGTCAGGCAAGGCTGGCTCAGGGCTGGGCTTCGGGAGTATGAAAACTATCGAAGCCCATCAAACGTATTATTTTATTTTGTGATCCCGGGAGATGTTTGAGGATGTTCAATCTCTTGACGATCTTACTCTTCAAATAACCCGGTTATCTTAAAGATGGCCCTACTTCCTCAAGATGACCTTAATGTATTGAGATAATCCAGTTATCTTTAAGATGACTGTACCTCCTCTCAGGATGACCGTAATGTCTTGAGATAAACTGTTACTCTCTTAGATGGTCTCGCCTCTTCCAGATGACCTAAATGCCTTGAGATAGCCCTGTTGTCTTAAGATAAGCTCACCTCCAGAATGTTTTCTAGATAACCTGATTCTCTTACGATCACTTTACCTTTAGTGATCTTATATACACTTGGAAAATATCAGAGGGGCTAGTCCCAAATCTGGTCACGGAGATCATTTCATACGAAAGCAAAGGACTCGGCAGGCGGTGCGACATCTTCCCAGTGAAAAATAGAGGCGCCATGAGTACGCTGAGAGACAACACAATAAGTGTCAAGAGTCCAAGATTATTCAACTGCCTTGCGGCATACATAAGAGGGCTGTCTTCAAGAGGGAGCTAGACAGGCACCTAAAATCAGTACCTGACCAGCCAGGTTGTGGTTCGTACGTCGATTTGCGTGCGACCATCAGTAACAGCCTGGTTGATCAGGCTCTGATCCATCGCGAGGCCTGGTCATGGACCGGTCAGAGGGGGCGTTGACCCCCGGAACACCTTCCAGGTAGACTCCAGCCCTAACAAACGCCTTTAAACTACAAACATTGTCTTACACATACTGTGTTACCAACGTTGTGTTTTTCCGTAGCTAAAACTAATGTTTATGAACGGAAGTTGAAAGCAATTTAATATCTGAGATTAGTGACGAATTAATTAATTACTGGCTGCTGTGTTGATGGTTTTACTAGTAAAAGTTCGCTATTTTTTCTGTAAAAAGCTAATGACTACGAATTAATGTTGAAAACTATAATTAATCAATGGTTCCTGATGGTATTAGTATCAATGGTGCTTCCATGGGAACGGAATTAATGGGAAGCAGTAAATGGACAGTGGCAACAGTTCTGTGCTGGTAACATAGAACCCTTTTATGTTTCGTTCAAAGCTAGGCGAAACGTTTCACCCCATTCTTGGGTGGAACGTTGCATTCAAAGGATTCTCTACTACCGATGATTGTATTTCCTGGAACAACGGTGTTTTAAACATGGTTGGCAGGCAGGTGTTAATACACGCATAACATCTACCACTTAAATTATTACGTATGCGATAGGGGAATGTATTGTGGGTGTAATGGTGCGTGCAGGTGTGGTAACGGAATCAACGTCGCATATACGTCGCTGGTACGCCTTTTGTCAGGGAGGAATACAGGGGATAATGGGTTCCTCGCGCCGGACAATGACCATTATGACTTCAATGGGTCTTGACTGGATAATAATGGGGTTAATGGTCCATAGGCAACAACATTGAGGATGAGTTGTCAGGGAGAGCCAGAGTTAATGGAGGAAGGGGAACACTGGGAAGTCATTTACGTTTATCATTGGCTGTGACGGCTTGCAGTTTTATTAGCTGTTTTCATTGGCTGTGGCGTTGTTTACTGTTTTATCAGCGATTTTCATTGGTTGGGAAATTGCTCCTCACTGAACAGCATACTTTTTCTTCCTGTGGTCCACTGGAAGACTTGGTTCATGTCAGCATGAAGGGTTCCTTTCTAATCAGTGGATGTCACTCTCGTACAAGTTTTATTATTGTCAGTCAAGAATGACAGAGGTATGATTGTGTGTGTGTGTCAGATATAAGAGAACACAGAGCACTTGACAAAGTGTACCCAGCTAGTTGTCCTCACAGGGGAAGCGTCACTTCTGGCACTGCCTCTTAATTTTTATCGACTGATTTTAACTGATTTCTGAATTCTATAGTCCCATTATAACTTTTCTTGAAACTGTGTATGCTATTTTCCTCTCAATTCTGCGCACACAAATCACTCACCACGACAGTAAGAGGATCGGAAGACGGCGCGAAATATCTCCAGTGAAAAACAGGGGTGACACAAGTACATTAAGAGATAATACAATGAGTGTAAGAAGCCCAAGACTTTTCAGCAGGCTCCGTCATACATATGGGGAATTAGCAACAGACCCATTGCTGTCTTCAATAAGGAATTTAATGAGTTACTGAAGTCAGTTCCCAGTCAGTCGGGCTGTAAGACTTCATGCGGCTAACACCAACAGCCTGTTTGATTAGGGTATTCATCGGGAGGTCTGGCGTGGGACCGGGCAGCTGGAGCGTTAACCCTCAGAACACACTTCAGGTAGACTACTTCATTTGCTACATCCTGGTTGAATAGGCAAGCAGCACCAGACGAACCTGGCCCAACGCCGGGCTCTGGGAGTAGAAAAACTCCCGGAACCCATCAAAGGTGACGTTGTTACTGTATTTGATCATTATTTTCAGTGTTACTCTGAGTACCTGTTGTAGATTCCGAGAATCATTGTCCCTGCAACCTGCTCCCACACCTGGAGGTTACCTGGAGGTTATTCCGGGGATCAACGCCCCCGCAGCCCGGTCCATGACCAGGCCTCCTGATGGATCAGGGCCTTATCAACTAGGCTGTTACTGCTGGCCGCACGCAGTCCAACGTACGAGCCACAGCCCGGCTGATCCGGCTGGCCGCACGCAGTCCAACGTACGAGCCACAGCCCGGCTGATCCGGCACTGACTTTAGGTATCTGTCCAGCTCTCTCTTGAAGGCAGCCAGGGGTTTATTGGCAATTCCCCTAATGCTTGATGGGAGGCTGTTGAACAGTCTTGGGCCCCGGACACTTACAGTGTTTTCCCTTAGTGTACGAATGACGCCCCTACTTTTTATTGGGGGCATTTTGCATCGCCTGCCCCAGTCTTTTACTTTCGTAGGGAGTGATTTCTGTGTGCAGATTTGGGACCATTCCTTCCAAGATTTTCCAAGTGTAGATTATGATGTATCTCTCCCTCCTGCGTTCCAACGAGTACAAGTCAAATGCTTCCAAGCGTTCCCAGTAGTTAAGGTTGGCATCTCTCGTTTTGAACGTTCTCATTATCCATCCTATCATTTTCTTTGCACGTGCGATCGTGGCACTGTTGTGATCCTTGAAAGTGAGATCCTCAGACATTACTACTCCCAGGTCCCTTACATTATTTTTCCGCTCTATTGTATGGCCAGAGTGTGTAGTATACTCTGTGATGATATCCTTAGTAGATACCAAGAGTCCTTTTAAAGACTACGTATGCCTGTCATTTTGCTGCAACATTGTAATAGATTGCACAAAATATATAGCAATCCTCTGCAAATTAATGCTGATACTTTTTATATTAAATTCCGTATTTGCTGGTAACGTTTTCAATTTGCCATTGGAATTATTTTTCAGTGGGAAATTTTAAAAGGTAATTTTTTTTTATGTACGCACGTGTGTTCACGAATTGTTTGCTGGGGGTCGAGTCACAGGTGTACCTGGAGTCTACCTGGAGGGTATTCCAGGGATCAGCGCCCCCGCGGCCTGTCCACGACCAGGCCTCCCAGCCTGATCAACCAGGTTGTTACTGCTGGTCGCACGTAGTCCACCCTTCGAACCACAGCCCGGCTGATCCGGCACCGACTAAAGTATCTGTCCAGCTCCCTCTTGAAGGCAGCCAGGGGCCTATTGGTAATTCCCCATATGCTTGGTGGGAGGCTGTTGAACAGTCTTGGGCCCCGGACACTTATGGTGCTTTAGTGTACCAATGGACGCCCCTGCTTTTCATTGGGGGTATTTTGTATCGCCTGCCCAGACTTCAAACTGGCTTGATCGGCATCGATTCTAGCCTCATGTTCCCCGTCATACCTATTGTAGCTGTGTCCGGAGTTGGCCTCCTTCGCTGTCTTCTCTGGTTCATTCCACTTCTCTACCTTCTTTAGATTAACAAAAAAATGGTGTTACGACTGCTGCTGTTGGTGTTGATGGCTCTCTGCTGCTGTTGGTGCTGATGGCTCTCTGCTGCTGCTGCTGCTGATTTACTGTTGTTGCTGCTGATTCTCCTGCTGCTGCTGTTTTTTTCCTGCTGCTGATACTGGCTGTTTCTGTTGCTCTTCTGCTTTACCTGCTGCTGCTGCACATCCTCATAATGGCGCTAGTAGCCACACATGGTCGTGCTTGCCTCACTTCCAGGCTAATTGAAACACTATGTCGCCAGAATAGCAATCCACCCACCGCCCACTCACCTCCCTTAGCCCACCCTATGCTCACTCGCCTTCCATAGCCTCTCACAGCCCTACATTCTTCCCTCCGCCCACATTCCTCCCACCTCCCACCCAATGACTACAGACCACCTGACGCCCTCAACCTTAGAAGTCATCAAGAGAAAGCTAGACCACTTAAACTCACACCACTCAGTAGAGCGGAAGATCGAGATCAGGGACTTAGTGATAATGTCAGATCAAGTAGTCAAGGATCACATTATTATTATTACAACTACAAGGAAAATGATACTGGATAACTAGATCCTTCAGTGTCCACATAAACTCAGTCTAGCACCCAAATTGTTGGGAGCGCTCGAGCTTCCTTAATCTGAACTCCTTGGAAATTGGTGGAGTGATTGGTTCCAAACATGTACATCAAATTCAATCCCACTGAAAATCCTGCATTCAGTGAGCACACTAAGAGATACTTCAGTAAATGTAAAGAGATCAGGAGTTTTCAGCACCCTCCTTTTAAACATAAGAGAAACACTAACAGGCCCCTATTTATTTTTAAGAGGGAACTGGATAAGCTCTTAGAGTAAGTTCTTTGTCAGCCAAGCTGTGGTAACTATACCAGATTGCGTAGTGCTGGAGGTAACCCCGGAAATGTACATAGGTATGTACGAGGCCTGGTCATGGACCGGGCCACGGAGGCGTTGATCCCCGGAACGCCCTTCAGGTATACCCCACGACTGTCGATGAAGCTCAGGGAACCCTTTCCTGGTTACCTTGGTGCTGTTGAAGGGCTCTTGATCCTATGAGCTGGCGCTACTCTTCCCTTAGATACAGCAGTAATGAGGAACTCAAAATAGACATGATGTACAAGACAGAGAATGACGAACAAATAGAACTAAAAGAACTTGTCAAAGACCTGGGTGTAATCGGCTGCTCTGTAGCAAACAGAACGAAAAGACCATGCGAAGGACCTGGGTGTAATATTTCATCTCATCTGTGGTTTATAGAACACAATACAGCAAATGTTGTGAAAGCTAGGCAGATATCAGGCTGGATAATGAGAACTTTCAAAACGGGTGAAATATTGCGACTGATGCTGTTTAAATTGCTTGTGCTCCCTCACCTGAAGTGGAGTTGGGTGTTGACGGCACCAGTCTGAACAGTAATATCAGAGCTGGAACAGATCCAGATATTGTTTACAGCCAATAAAGCATTTAAACTACTGGGAACACCTAAAAGTTCTAAATATTTAATCTCCTTAGTGGATATTGTAAAGTTCACAGCAGATTTTTAAAAGTTAAACAAGAGAGAAGTTTGGAAAACTTTCCTCTGAATATCACTTCACTTGCTCGTAAAATTACCTTCTAAAAAAGTAAAATATCGTGCATTAAAAGTACTCAATATGTACTATGGAGATGAGAATGATAGATGATAATATACACATGCAGGATACGTAAGCTCCTGGTCCCAAACACCAGCCGGTGATGGACTCTTGATCTAGGGAACTGGAGCGCTGCTCTCCTCTCTAATTGTCTGCATTTCTCTATTCAATGTGTGACCCCCTTACGGATTTAGCTCTCTCCCATGAATGTAATATATTTGTGATGTACCTGTGACTAGTTTCCAGAGTCTTCATATTACTGCCGCTCGGCTTGTGGTCAGGTTTTTTGTTTCTGATGCTTGCCTGGTCAGCTAGGCCGTTGGTGTTGGTGGCCTTCTGGTTCACATATCCAACACAGCCTGATTCATACGGCACTTGGCGGAGGTAGTGATTCAGTTCCTCTTGAAGACTTTTGCATTTGTCCATCGATGCTTAACAATTCACAAACGGGCGAAATTATTTAAGCATTCTCAGTCCACAGCAGGATTCGAACCTGCAAACTCGGCACCAGAGTACACAGTACTTTATCCACAACGCCAGACTCCTAGGAGTCTAGCTATGAGGATAAAGTACTATGCACCCTGATGCCCAGTTTGCAGGTTCGAATCCTGCTGTGGACTGAGAATGTTTGTCCACAGATGCCCCTGTTTTTTTTTTCACACAGGTTTTACAAGGTTAGATTCTGGATTCCTAACTTTATTTACAAGCTAAGAGCTGTTACCTACATGAGTTCATTTGAAAACCTTTTTATTGTTACGAGACAAGCAAATAGGGAACAGGATGAAGTTGGAGTCATCTCTTAGACAGCGATTTCATTTGGTCAACTGACGTTATTTCACTGATGTTATGCTGTAAGAGCATGTTTCAGTCGAGTCATCCTAGGAATAAATGATCCGAGATGAAGTGACGTTCTGGAGAAGGATATAGTCAGAGTGTAGTTGCTGATTGTTGTTAGGATCTATTATGTATTTCCTCCCATATCTCTCACTTCAGTACGTTGTTATGGTAGTGTGTAGGTTTTGGACCAGACTCTCCAGTATCTTCCAGGTGTATATATTGGGTCAGCGGCCCACCAGCAACAGCAGTCTGGTTGACCAGGCATACACCAGACGAGCCTGGTCCATGGCCGGGCTCCGGGAGAAGGAAGAAATCTCGAACTCATCAGAGGCATAGCAATGGTAAAGGTGCATCTCTCTCCTCTTCAGAAACTACATACTGAGTATTTTTAGTATGCGAAATTTAACTTTCTTGGCACTGTAATTTTAGAAACCTACCTCTCTCTCTCTCTCTCTCTCTCTCTCTCTCTCTCTCTCTCTCTCTCTCTCTCTCTCTCTCTCTCTCTCTCTCTCTCTCTCCCTCTCTCCCTCCCTCCCTCCCTCCCGTAGCGTTTGAAACTTTGCTGTGGAATTTCTAATATCTTGTGTAAATACCTGATCAGCAGGGTTGTGATGACTATGTGGGCCGCCAGCACCAACAGCCTAGTTGATCAGGCTGTCGGCAGGGAAGCCTAACCTCATGCTGGGCTGCCAGTGTAAAAGAACCCTGGAATCCTGCCACGGGTGTGGCAGCGTCTATGTGACCCGGCTTAACATTTACATATTTTCTTTACTTTTTTTTTTTTTTTTGCGAGTTGACCTTTTTATCAGATTATCGGTTTTGTCATTTTACTCTGTTAGTCTGCCACTTTTGTCGGTCTGCAACTTTTGTCAGTCTACCGTTTTGGTCAGTCTACCATATTTGTCAGTCTACCATATTTGTCAGTCTACTATTTCTGTCAGTGTCACTTTCTATCAGTCTACTATTTCTGTCAGTCTGTCACTTTCTATCAGTCTACTATTTCTGTCAGTCTGTCGCTTTCTATCAGTCTACTATTTCTGTCAGTCTGTCACTTTCTATCAGTCTACTATTTCTGTCAGTCTGTCACTTTCTATCAGTCTACTATTTCTGTCAGTCTGTCGCTTTCTATCAGTCTACTATTTCTGTCAGTCTGTCACTTTCTATCAGTCTACTATTTCTGTCAGTCTGTCGCTTTCTATCAGTCTACTATTTCTGTCAGTCTGTCACTTTCTATCAGTCTACTATTTCTGTCAGTCTGTCACTTTCTATCAGTCTACTATTTCTGTCAGTCTGTCACTTTCTATCAGTCTACTATTTCTGTCAGTCTGTCACTTTCTATCAGTCTACTATTTCTGTCAGTCTGTCACTTTCTATCAGTCTGTCACTTTCTATCAGTCTACTATTTCTGTCAGTCTGTCACTTTCTATCAGTCTACTATTTCTGTCAGTCTGTCACTTTCTATCAGTCTACTATTTCTGTCAGTCTGTCACTTTCTATCAGTCTGTCACTTTCTATCAGTCTACTATTTCTGTCAGTCTGTCACTTTCTATCAGTCTACTATTTCTGTCAGTCTGTCACTTTCTATCAGTCTACTATTTCTGTCAGTCTGTCACTTTCTATCAGTCTACTATTTCTGTCAGTCTGTCACTTTCTATCAGTCTACTATTTCTGTCAGTCTGTCACTTTCTATCAGTCTACTATTTCTGTCAGTCTGTCACTTTCTATCAGTCTACTATTTCTGTCAGTCTGTCACTTTCTATCAGTCTACTATTTCTGTCAGTCTGTCACTTTCTATCAGTCTACTATTTCTGTCAGTCTGTCACTTTCTATCAGTCTACCGTTTCTGCCACTCTCTCTTCCTGAAATTAAGTGAACATATTTCAGACATGTTGAGATTTGAATATTCCTCATGCTCGTTTATACATATATGTGCCTTGTTTGGTAGTGTGTGTGTGTGTGTATGTGTGTATTTGCTTATTTGTGTTTGCAGGAGTCGAGTCACCGCTCCTGGCCCCCGCCTCTTCATTGGTCGCCAGTAGATTCACTCCCTTACTGTTCCAAAATCTTTATCGTATCTCTTCCTAAAGATCTGTATGGATCCTGCCTCTCCTACATTACTCTCCAGATTATTCCACTTCCTGACTACTCTGTGGCTGAAGAAATACTTCCCAACATCCCTGTGACTCATCTGAGTCTTCAACTTCCAGTTGTTACCCCTTGTTGCTGTGTCTCATCTCTTGAACATATTGTCCCTATCCAACTTGTCAGTTCCTCTCAGTATTTCGTATGTCATTATCATGTCCCCCCTATCACTCCTGTCCTCCAGTGTCGTCAGGTTAATTTCCCTTAACCTCTCCTCGTAGGACATGCCGCTTAGCTCTGGGACTAGTCTTGTTGCAAACCTTTGCACTTTCTCTAAGTTCTTGACGTGCTTAACCAGGTGTGGGCTCCATACTGGTGCTGCATACTCCAGTATACGCCTGACGTACACGGTGTATAGGCTTTTGAATGATTCCTTGCTGAGGTGTCGAAACGCTATTCTTAAGCTTGCAAGGCGCCGGTATGCTGCAGCAGTTATGTGGTTGATGCGCGCCTCAGGAGATGTGCTGTACTCACATAATTGTGGTTGCAGGGGTCGAGACTTAGCTCCTGGCCCCGCCTCTTCACTGAGTGCTACTAGGTTCTCTCTCCCTGCTCCATGAGCTTTATCATACCTCATCTTAAAGCTATGTATGGTTCCTGCCTCCACTACCTCACTTGCTACCTCACTTCCTGACGATAGGCTATTCCACTTCCTGACGTGTGTGTGTGGAACCTGAACTCGCATCATGTCCATTGCAACTGTTCTTGCATCATAAAATGTAAAGTGAACACGTTTTGATTGCAAATAGATTTCGTATACAGGACGAGCTGCAATATGAGATTACTGTGGGGTATGGTTTCCAGGACAAACAGCGATTTTAAGGTGTGGCTAGCAATTGTGATAAAAGTGGCAGCACTGGAAGTAATAATTATAGTAGTTATACACAAGTAACTTGCATGTAGAGAAGCTTCAGACCATTTACAAATACTTTAAATGGTTCAAGTTGGACCGAAACGTCCTCATAAGATTCTCCAAAGTTCCGGTTATTTGTGCATCGTTCGGTAACGAAATTGTTTCTTTTTGTTCCTTAATGATATTAATCAATTTTTTGTCTACCTGTAGACCTGTAATTGCCTTCAGCTTGACAGGTTTCCCCGGATCTTTCCTCGGAACCATCAGCAGGTAGACAGCAGGTAAGTACACATTCAATTAGTCCACGGCTCGTCCAGTGAAAAGTAGGGGCACCGTGAGCACAATAAGAGAACATTTTGTCAACATCCGTGGACCCAGACTATTCAACATCTTTCCAAAAGATATCAGAAATACTACTGGAACAAGTGTAGAAGTCTTCAAGAGAAACTAGACAGATCAACCAGGCTGTGATGGATATGTGGGCCCGCGGGTTGCCATCAAGAGCAACCTGGTGATCAGGTAAGCACCAGACGAGCCTGGACAAAGGCCGGGCTCAGAGAATGGAAAAGCTCTCGGAACTCATCGAACGTATATCAAAGGCCTTTTTTTAAGAATTCTTGAAGACTATGGTTCATACGTTGGACTGCTTGCGGTCATCAGTAACAGCCTGGTTGATCAGGCTTGCATCTTTAAGGTGGTTGCAGATGAGTTTTCCAAGATGTCTTGGAAGAAGGAAATTAAGGTCAAGTTAGTTCCTGGTTGGTTGTGGTGCCGATCTTGAACTGTGTGCCACTAGCACCACAATTCGTCTGTGTGCACGTTCGTAAAACTGATTCTCTGATGAAGAAAGCAATATCGGGGCTATCAAACTTCGTTAAGACAAGATAAGATTTGTTCGGATTCTTAACCCGGAGAGTTAGGCACCCAGAATAACCTAAGAAAGGCAGTGCGTCATCGAGGGACTGTTTATCTTATTTCCATTGTGGTGCCTCAGTCTTGTCCCCCAGACGCGACGCACACCAGTCGACTAACACCCAGGTGCCTGCTTACTGCTAGGTGAACAGGGACAGCAGAGGTGTAAGGAAACATGCCTAACATTTTCACCCGTGTCGGGGATCGAACCATAGACACTCAGTGTGTGAGGCGAGATCGCTGCCAACCAAGCACAGTTTCCACGAGCTGCGATATGTGGAACGAGTACTATAAATATTTGACAAAGTTTTTTTTTTTTACTTAAATTTTTGAGTGTAAATGAGAACTTTCAGTGTCACTAAGTTTGTTGCTGGATTGTAAGGGGTATTTAAAAAAAAAAAAGACATAAAGCTGAATGATGTAGTTCTTGTCAGAGATAATGTTCTTTACGACCACTTCCACAGCACTATCATAAACCAGCCAAGTTGTGGCTCTCCAACTTACTGATACTTAACAACGGCGCGTGTTGTGATACTACAACCACAAACTTATGAGCGTCAGTGTGGATAAGGTTTAGGGTGTGTGGGCGTGAGTGTGGATAAGGTTTAGGGGGTGTGGGCGTAAGTGTGGATAAAGATTAGGGTGTGTGGGCGCGAGTGTGGATAAAGTTTAGGGTGTGTGGGCGCGAGTGTGGATAAAGTTTAGGGTGTGTGGGCGCGAGTGTGGATAAAGTTTAGGGTGTGTGGGCGTAAGTGTGGATAAAGTTTAGGGTGTGTGGGCGTAAGTGTGGATAAAGTTTAGGGTGTGTGAGTGTGAGTGAAGACAGTTTAGGGTGTGTGTGGACACGTGGGTATAATTTACAGGAGTGTGTTTATATTAGACATGGCTTGGGTCAGTAGGTGACTTGGACTTGCCTAGCATGGGCCAGTAGGCCTGCTGTAGTGCTCTTTCTTATCTTCTTATTTACTTAAAAATAATAAAATTGCCAGTGTACCTCACGACTGTGAAGGTTACTTGTACAGTTGACACTCATCCTTTTTCAGTAGTTGAAGACGTAGTTTCAGTAGTTGAAGACGTAGTTTTAGTGGTTGAAGACGTTTCATTAGTTGAAGACGTAGTTTTAGTGGTTGAAGACGTAGTTTCATTAGAAGACGTAGTTTTAATGGTTGAAGGCGTTTCATTAGTTAAAGACGTAGTTTCAGTGATTGAAGACGTAGTTTCAGTGGTCGAAGACGTAGTTTCAGTGATCGAAGACGTAGTTTCAGTGGTTGAAGACGTAGTTTCAGTGGTTGAAGACGTAGTTTCAGTGATTGAAGACGTAGTTTCAGTGGTTGAAGACGTAGTTTCAGTGGTTGAAGACGTAGTCTCAGTGGTTGAAGACGTAGTCTCAGTGGTTGAAGACGTAGTTTGTGTTTGAAGACGTAGTTTCAGTGGTTGAAGACGTAGTTTCAATGGTTGAAGACGTAGTTTCAGTGGTTGAAGACGTAGTCTCAGTGGTTGAAGACGTAGTTTGTGGTTGAAGATGTAGTTTCAGTGGTTGACGACGTAGTCTCAGTGGTTGAAGACGTAGTCTCAGTGGTTGAAGACGTAGTCTCAGTGGTTGAAGACGTAGTTTGTGGTTGAAGACGTAGTTTCAGTGGTTGAAGACGTAGTTTCAGTGGTTGAAGACGTAGTTTCAGTGGTTGAAGACGTAGTTTCAGTGGTTGAAGACGTAGTTTCAGTGGTTGAAGACGTAGTTTCAGTGGTTGAAGACGTAGTTTGTGGTTGAAGACGTAGTTTCAGTGGTTGAAGACGTAGTTTCAGTGGTTGAAGACGTAGTCTCAGTGGTTGAAGACGTAGTCTCAGTGGTTGAAGACGTAGTTTCAGTGGTTGAAGACGTAGTTTCGAAGAAACTAAAATTTAACTTTGAGCTGTCAAGCGGGTAGTATTTTTTTCTATTCATTGTGTGTCTTCAAAGTCTTAAAATTTTAAATTGCATAATGTGAATGTGTAATTTAACAACGTATAATAATGGAGAGAGATTTAAAATCTAAACAAGATTTTGAGTCTCCGGTTATTACAGTAAAGTACTATTTTTTGAGTTTTCAAAAAAAAATTAAATCAAATAAAAAGTATCTTGAGAGTGATCAGTGTCTTCGTTTCATGTTTAATATAACTGAAAATTATTTTAGCTTGTAGTTAATTTCTGATTATGGAGATGGATTTAGAATTTTTATTTTTTCATTTTGTCAGCCTCACGGGTGTCTGTAATTAGTAATGAGTAATGACAGTGGCATCTCGGAGAAATTAGGCTATTAAATATTTAACTTCCCTGGGTTCTTAATACCTATTGAGTAATAAGCATTTCCTTATTTATTGAACATAATTATCGTAAGGTTAAATATAAGAAATATATTGAAAAAATTATCGTTATGGGCCTAAGATTGAGTATTGATCTCGGTAAAAAAAAATTGATTCGTGTCATCTCTTATTTAGAGTGTGTGGGCAAAATTAAAGGTGCTCAAACATGTGTGGGTATAATATAGTGTGAAAGCAATTCAGGGTGTGTGGATTAAGTGTGTGAGAGGCGTTTAATGTGTATAGGAGGATGAAGTTTAGGTGGTAGGTAAAGGTTAGGCTGTGTGGGGGTGTGGAGAAATTAGGGATGTATGGGCAAATGTTGAACGTTTAGGGTGTGGGAATGATGCGAGCAGGGAGGAAAGTTCAGTAGGAAGGAAGGGAGTGTTGGTGAAGTTTAGGGTGTGTGTGTGTGTGGGGGGGGGGGAAATGTGAAGTTTGTCGGGATATTTTCTGGAAAAAAAAAGTTGGAAGTTTTAGAATTATTAGTCACTTGGAAAGTGATAAGTGACAAGTCTTGTACCACCTGCGTGATCCACACGGACATAGTTTACCTACACTGAGTCTACCTGGATGGTATTCCCTGCAGCCTGGCTCCAGACCAAGCCTCCCACTGGAGGGAGGCTTGGTCTGGAGCCATTAAATGTCCTGAGAGGGACATTTAATGGATTGCACCAAATCGCAAGTAATCATCACAGAACCAGTTCTCTGGAAGCTTGCTCTGTGCTATAAATTCCCTCATGCAGCAGTAACACAACACTAGTGACTAGTTAATGATCCGAGTCGGACCGAAACGTCGTCATAAGTTTGTGTCCTGTGTGTGGGTTACTTGTGTATTGTTCTGGTTACGGTGTTGTGCCTTTTTATTCGTTATACAACAGTAAGTTGCAGTATTGTGGTCACTCGGTACACAACATTATCAGCCAATCATCGCTCCACACACCACCGGAGGCAGTAGTCACATGAAAAGTGGATATGATAATAGTATACAATACCGTAAGTGTCTCAGTCTTCAACTTGTCGGTTTTCAAAACCATTTATCACATCTGTCAGACACTGGAACATCATGGGATCTTGATACAAGAAATTCTTCAATACTTGTCCAACCTTTGGACGAAGACTTACTTAGATTAGTGGATTGTTCCACTATGATACCGCCTCATCCTGCTTCGACTCGCCTGACTACAGTATATAAGCAAATTGTACGGTCATATGCTGTACTTTCTACAAAAGTGATGGTCTGAACACATTGATTCCAGGCTGAGGGACTGATTACCTCAAACTCCTCCTCTCCTAACCCATTTCTACTTTGTATTGGACTGATGAAGCCACTGAGTGGCGAAACGTTTCCTTAATAAAGATTCCTATATGTTGCATAAGTGTCTCAATCTTCAACTAATGAAGTCTACTGTGTAGGCGAAACGTTTCGGAATAAAGATACCTAACTGTTGCACATGTGTCTTACCTGTCAACTAGACCTCACTTCTACTCCGGGGTTTAGTATATCGGCGGTAAAATATACCGATAAGTACGTGAATTAGACACGATATACGGTTTATGGCATTTTAATGAGAAGACTTTTCGTTCACTAGGGGACTTTACGCGTCCATAGTGGGACTTAGTGCGTCCATAGTGGGACTTGGTAATGCGGATTTTCACCGGTAGGTAAGGTATTATTCATCAGGAAACAAGACAAATGTTTCCTGACTGTGGTCTTAGTTACATGATGGCCCGGCCACCGGAGCTTTTGGTAATGGAGGTCTTCCGCTGGCTTACCAGGCCACCCCTTTAAAAGTTAAAGATAACATCCTCTGGTGTTGTTGATAATTTTACACGGTGTACCTGGAGTACAGCTGGAGTGACTAACGTCCTTAGGTGGAAATCTTACTATTTGGCATGACCTAAATTGAGTGCATTTTGTGTCTTGTCCACTATTTTCGGTTTCGTACACCTATATATACAGCTCTTGCAATTGCAAGACCCATATGCAGTGTTGCTTGACAAGACTTACCTCCGATATATCTTTGATGAGCTCCGAGAGTTTTTCTACTCCCGGGCTGGCTCGTCTGGTATTTTTCTGGTCAACCAGGCTGTTGTTTCTGATGGCCCGCTGCCCCACATATTCATCACAGCCTGATTAATCTGGCACCTGGTGAAGATACTTGTCCAGTTTCCTCTTGAAGACTTCTACACTTGGTACAAAGACACTATTGGTAGGGCAGGCATTGACAGGTGACGTTTTGCTTTATCAAGTGAGAGCGAAATGTCGCATGTAAATAGTGGATCAGTCTGCACATTGTAACTCTTTTTCCCATGATCCTTATACACCTTACTTTCGTGTCATGCTGAGATTCTTAATTCATGTCCCATAACGTGCACAGTAAATGTCTTTCAAGGTAGATTAAGACTGGCTCAGAAATTACGACTTGGTGAGTAACCCTACTCCCCCTCCTGTCTCTCTCTCTCTCTCTCTCTCTCTCTCTCTCTCTCTCTCTCTCTCTCTCTCTCTCTCTCTCTCTCTCTCTCTCTCTCTCTCTCTCTCTCTCCCTCCCTCCCTCCCTCTCCCCCCGTAAGTCCGACCCGGGGCCGGGAATAAGAAAACTCTCGAAACCCTTCAAAGGTATATCTTCCAGAAGAAATAAGCTTATACTGTAATTTACCTGTAGACATTTCCCGGAGTCACCGCATCTGGCAGCCTGATCCCAGACCAGTCCTCCCTGATCAATCAGGCTATTAACAATAGCCTCACATCCTCAAGCGTGAGAACCACAGCCCGGCTGGTCAGGAACTGTGTTTAGGAATTCACCAGTCACCCTCTTGATGATCACTTGGAAACAGATACTTCATATTTTCCTCAGCAATTTTTCGTTCGTTCCAGGTTCGGATTCAGGTTCCAGGTTCGTGAAATAAGACTGAAAGGGAGAGTCCCCGAGGGGGGGGGGGAATCGGAGTATGGGGGCAGCCGTCTCGTTAGATAAGGGAGTTCGTGTCAATTTGTCTTGATTGGGAACAGTTATCGACTTCCGTAGGTTCAAAGGGGTTCCCGACGCCAAATTCAGCGTGATGGGAAGAGGCGGAGGTAGAGGAGAGGTTGTAAAGACTAGAGGCAGTAGAAGAGAGTACGTAGAAAAGTACGGTATCTCGAGGTTCATTTGGTAGTGCCTTCAGCTCACATTCTGAGGGCCCGTGGTTCGATGCCCGGCACAGGTAAAAACGTTGGCTATGTTCCCTTTCAGTTGTTGCCCCCTGTTCACCCTGTTCTCCACAGATAACCCACACATGGGAGAGAGCAGTTTACAACCACGTTTCGGTCCAACTTGGGTCATATACGGACTATTTGTGTATTGGTCAGTCACGATATTGTGCCTTTTTTTGTCCTTTAGGTACCTGGATGTTAGGTGAATGTTGTGAGTCGCATACCAGGCATCAGCTGAGGTAAGATAACTCTTAGCTTATCACGGAACGGGTGAATTACGTGAATTCAGTACACACTATTTTTTTTTTTACAAGGATCAGTTTTACAGGCCAAGAGCTGTCATTCTACCTGAGCTCATTTCAAAGCCCAGCCCTATGTGAGGTATAATACCCTCACCCCCATTCCCCCAGGATGCCACCCACACCAGTCGACTAACACCCAGGTGCCTACTTATTGCTGGGTCAACAGGAGCAACTGGTGGTTCCATCTCCGTGCTGGGGATCGAACTACGAACCCTCAGTAGAGTGCGCTGCCAACCGAGCCTCGGTACGCTTTGTCTGTTTCTTAATATTTTTTTCCTTTTTTTTTGTAATTTAGGCAGAGACCGGGCCACGGAGGCGATGATCCCTGAAATCATAAACAGATAACAGATATCAGTGGACAGGTAATGGGATGGGTGAGGAGGTAATGGGGGGGGGAGAGAGAAATGGAGAATGGGAGGAAATTAGAGAGATTTTTCCTGTCCATTGGGAATTGTTTGTAATTGCCAAAAAGCTTTCACAGATTTCATTACCTATACCCCGTCCTGTGTTTTCCACATCCAGCTTAACCCCCCCCCCCTCTCTCTCTCTCTCTCTTCCCAGATAGCATATAGTGTGTTTTATAGAAAAAAAAACAATGGTTTTGAGAAACATTAAACATCCAGGCAGGCAATAAATTAGTTCTGCAATTGAGTGTTAAAAAAAGTGCTGTGACTGCTCTTTGTCAATAAATGTTGTGTTGAGGTGGTTGTGTGTGTGTGTGTGTGTGTGTGTGTGTGTGTGTGTGTGTGTGTGTGTGTGTGTGTCCTCCCTGTCACATGTTGAGAGTTCCAGGGAACACCACCCACACGGCCTCATTCCAGACCTGGCCTTTATCTTCCCAGATAGAACAGAAAGGCACAATACCGTGACTGGAATAATACACAAAACCTCAACATGGGTGTTATTTCTGTAAGTGTAGTGTCTACCTGTACTTCTACCTGAATATCTGGAGTTTACCTGGAGAGGGTTTCGAGGGGTTAACGCCTCCGCTGCTCGGTCTGAGACCAGGCCTCATGGTGGATCAGGGTCTGATCAACCAGGCTGTTAGTACTAGCCGCACGCAAGCTGACGTACGAACCACAGCCCGGTTGATCAGGTACTGACATTGCAAATTTACACCTCAGTTTTTCCTTGTATTTTTCGCAGAGACCAGTCATAACATATTTTCTATTTCCTTGAATTGTACACAAAGATGAAAGCAGAAGGTATTGTTTCTAGCTTCTTTCTCCGGGTTCAGAGTATAAATATCCCTTTAAGAACACAAAATTTTTAGTGTGAGAATAAACTTTTGGACCTTCTAGAGCCGACGCCTATACTGAATTAAGTATCGGCCAGTAAGATGGTGCTGCTGATCGTAGGAGAGAATACAAATGTATGTGGACCGGGCTCATTAATACTGTTTTGTCTCAATTGATCAAAAGAGGGAATTTTCCATGTGCAAAAGTTGAAAGTGATGTCAAACGAATCGCACATTCAAGGTTCACAAGTGTATTGCTACCACAAGGAAAATGATAGAATGGATAATAAGAACTTTCAAGACAAACGTTGAGCCAGTGATGATAAATGTAGAGTGAACTTGCACTGCCTGTATACATTCAGTAAAATATCTGAACGATTGGAAGAACTTGAAGTCCCTTGAACTGTATTCCTTGGAAAGTAGGCGAGGAAGGAACATCATAATTTACACCTGGAAAATCTTGGAGGAACTGATCCCAGACATGTACGCCAAAATCACTCCAAATGAAAGCTAGAAAACTGACAGACGATGCAGACTACCTCTGGCAACAACGCAGGGGCACGACGAGTACACTGAGAAAAGTCGATAAGTGTCAGAGGTCCCCGACTTTTCAACGCCCTTCATGACTAAAGGGAATAACCAAATAAATTAGCTGTGCTCAAGAGGGTTCTTGATAAGTTCCTCAGATCAGTGCCTGACTATCCGGGCTGTAATTCATATGTTGGGGTGTGTGCGGCCAGTAGTAACATTTTAGTTGATCAGGCTTTGATCCATCAGGAGGCCTGGGCTTGGACCGGGCCGCGGGAGGGCGTTGACCCCTATCCTTCAGGTAATCCCTGAGAAACTTAAAGATCTCCACAACTTAAGTTTTCATGTAGGATTTGCAGTTGTCTGTAAAGTTCTCCACAAAGTTGTACCAAAACAAAACAAATATACTAAAAAATAAGCTATGGGACCGCAGTATTACATTTTATATATATATATATATATATATATATATATATATATATATATATATATATATATATATATATATAATGTGTGTGTGTGTGCATGTGTGTGTGTGCATGTGTGTGTGTGCGTGTGCATGTGTGTGTGTGTGTGTGTGTGTGTGTGTGTGTGTGTGTCGTGCCGAATATGTAAAACTGGTCAATTAGCAAGAACTCATTTAAAATTAATTCCTTTCTAAAATTTTCTCTTATACGTTTTAAGATATATTTTTTCATTAATGTAAGAATTTATAATTTTGCACCAAAAGAATCTTAGAAAACTTACCTAACCTTATTATAACAAGCGCAATTAATTTTAGCCTAATCCAACCCATATTTAAGATAGGTTTACAGTAATTTAATGATTTTTTGCGAAATTATTTCATGCACAAATTTTCGCTTGTCTTATATGGCAAGATGAGCGTTGCTATTTAAGCCAAGATAGCAAGTTTTACCTATTCGGCACGATATATATATATATATATATATATATATATATATATATATATATATATATATATATATATATATATATATATATATATATATATATATGCAATAAGATCACAGTAAACAGGTGATTTCAGAATATGCAAAACAACCACTGTGAAAAAATAGAGAAATTCCAAGTGTTTTCGTGACTACTCACATTATCAAGGAACAATAAAAGTAATGCATCAAAGAAGGCATATAAAGGCTCTAGCCCACACCTCAGTATCACATCCCACAACAAAGCAACACCTGATGTGCGACTCATAAGAAAGGGAACACTTCAGCCGGCCCCCTGGCCCAACTAGACAGGTCCTTCACACAACCCACGAACAAACTATTCTGCCCAAGAATTAAGAATTTTAAAATATATTATTTGTCCAATCTATTATTAAATTCTTCCGAAATTCTATTAATTATAAATGGATCTAATTTATATAAACCAAAGGAAATATTTATATTATTGTCAAAACTGCTTTTGTATATGTATGTTAATGCATCCACGAACAAGTGCTTTTTAAGCAATTAACAGACCACTTGTTCGTGGATGTATTAATATGCATACTATTAGTGAAGACTGGTAATTCAAACGAGAGTATATTGAAATTAGTTCTGAGCTTACACTGCCACGTTTGCCCTCGCATCGTGAAACATGCCCAGTGCTACTGGGTACGTGATGTTTGTAAGATTGATGGCTCAGTGGTTAGAGCATGAGTCTGGGCCTGGGGCAGTGTATGGGCATGTTATTTATCGCCTTTTCGAAGAGGGTGTAAAGGGTGAGGGAAAGTGGTAGTAGGGAAGGGGAGGTGGTAGAAGATGAGAGAGAATGGTAGAGTGTGAGGGGAGGTGGTAGAAGGGAAGAGGTGGTGGTATTAGGTGACAGAATGGTAGTGTGTGTGGGGAGGTGGTAGAAAGGAAAGGTAGGAGGTAGTAGAAGGGAACCGGAGATTGTAAAGGGTAAAAGAGGGGATAGAAGGTGAGGAGCTGGTGGTGGTGAAGTTGACTTGGTAGAAGGCCAGAGAGTGTGTGTTACTGAATGAAATAAGTTGATGTTGAACACCACACTACTGTGGCCGGAATAATTCACAGCTAACTCACAGCCCTTCAGATATTCCCAAGCAAACAAAAGAAAAAGTCATGATTCAGTATCAAACAACGTAACAGAATGTCCTGCATTCCACATGAGGGGTAGCGAGGAGAGTTAAGCCAGCTGATCACCAAATTGATCATGCCAATTACAATCATACAGGCAACAGATTTTTTTTATTTATTATTGTCAGAAAGTGAAAAAGAATAGCAAGAAATGACAGCAGCTCGGAGCCTCGTTAAACAGGAAACAAAGGCCATTGGCTGTCATATGACAGCCATACATTCTAATGCAAATAAAAAAATGAACAGCATAACAAATAATGTAACAGTATAACATGTAAAACAGCATAAATAATATAACAGTTTAACAAGTATTGGAAATAAATGGTATAAAATACCGACACAATGGAAATATAAACACACATGCAGTATAATGTGATCCTTTATTGACAACGTTTCGCCCACACAGTGGGCTTTTTCAAGTCACAAACAGATCTACCTGGGGTAGATCTGATTGTGACTTGAAAAAGCCCACTGTGTGGGCGAAACGTTGTCAATAAAGGATCACATTATACTGCATGTGTGTTTATATTTCTATAACAAGTAATATAACATTATGACATATAATATAACAGTATAACAAATACTATATAACAAATAATGTAACAGCATAACAAATAATATAACAACATTCATTTTTGCAAAAACACACAGTCTCATGCCAAAGTAACAACAGCTGAAGTGTTTTAGTGGTCTCAGCTTCATATAAAATATCTGCAGGTTTCACAAAGACCCGTTTTTTTTTTCTTTTTTGAAACGAAATCTGGAAACCTGGTTAACTGTATTTAGATGCCACCGAAAATGCAGTTCCCAGTCCACTGCCTTTATGTTCTTTAAAACTGTGTCGTTATGACCCTCATCAGTTTAGCGCTTAGTTATGATTATAATAATTATAATTTAAAACCACGTCCCAAATAATCTGTTACTTAGTAATTTCAATTTTAAATTCCTTAAATATCAAATAGTATAATAGCGGAGGTCACAGGAGGCAGTATGGGCGAACACTCACAGAGGACGTCGTGAGAAATCCCCCTCAAGTCAACAGATAGTAGAACAGACCAGACTAGGAAATGGCCTTGACTTTATATTTACCAAATATGAGTATCTGAGATGAAAAATAACGGCATGTTCGGAGCAAAGCCTCATTGACGTTCAGAGCTGCGTACACACTCGTACTGAGCCGCAATATATGATACACAGCCATGAAGATCCTTTCCAAAAAATGAACTTCAACAATAAATATTCACTTTCTTTTTATATTTTCTAGAACCATATCATGAAGCAGGAAGTAAGTTGTAGTGCCTGTAGCCAATAGTAGTAGTCTTTGTCTTCTTCAGGGACCAACAGACTCGTGACTCCTGCCTTGGGGAGTGAGGAGACAAGTGAAGTACTGTTCTAGCCTTAAACGGTCCAAGCAGATCGACGTTCAAATTCGTAATGCTACAAAAGTAGATCTACTTTTTTTTTACATATTTTCAAATATAACAAAAAAAATGTAGATAAAAGTTTTTTTACACGTTTTCACATGTAAAACAAAAAAAAAAATACATTTTTTTACATTCAGATGTTGAAGAAACGTATATATACGTTTGGACCATTTAAGGGCTAGACGTGGGAGAGAGTGGTACTCAATCGTTCATAAGCTTTAATTAATAACTAGAGTCGATTTAAAAAATTCATGAACACTAGTAAAGTTGCGACAAATGTTATAAGAGCAAAAAGATATTAAAAAGAGCCAGTTTATAACACTGTAGAAGCGCATCGAAATCCCACTATTATTTTAAGGTGGAACCTCAAACGGTTATCTGGGATCCAATAAATCCTGACCTTAGATATGCTGGGAAGATATGATCAGTAACAAGGATTTAGTTCATTCCTGAGAGGATGGGCTTAGTGACTAGAAATATGCTCCAGGCATATGGCATTAAAAAAAAGAAAATGCAGATTAGGAATAGAGAGATGCTTTTGTACACGAAGACGAAGAATCACATAATTTCTTACTGGTCGCAGACTTTCTGAAGAAAGGAAAGAAACACTGTTTAGAGAATTGGTTAATAATAAGCTCAAACTGAAAGCATCATACAGAACCCATGAGAGATAGGAGCAAAAAAAATGCAGTAATGAAATTGACAGTTACTCAATTTTCTCACCCAAAATCCAGGGCAAACATCATATCTAGTATTAGGTCCTTGCTTAAAGGTGTTAAAATTTAGTGATGACAGAGAAATGAGTGAAACACTGAAGTCACAATACAACTCAGTGAACCATTAGTTACATTAAGGATTGACAGTGTACATTAATGTTTGATGAATGAGACCCAAAACGCTGTCGAAATACCTCAAAATTTCTGATATAACCATAAGATTACTCGTCTTCGAAGAAGGAAGGCATTGATAGTGTGCACGTGCTCCCTAGAACTCCATAATAGAATTGAAACAAAAAATCTATCACTTGCCTTTAATATCATATGACACAGGGGTCATCCTACGGTCATTAAAAACCACGCATGTAGCTCTACGCCACAAAAGTGGCAGGGAAGCAATAATCAAAACCCTATAGACCGATAGTACTGACGTTACACATTAAAATCTTTAAATTTTAAGGCCACTCTTGCCTTTCGCAATTGTAAAAGGCTAATGCATAAATGAATAGGACCAAAACGAGAGGAGAGAGAGGGAAATTGAACATCCAAAATAATGAATAACTAAAGCGTTATGAACACTTGCCAAAGGTCAGCAATAAACCATACCCCCGGCCGGGATTGAACCCGCGGTCATAGAGTCTCAAAACTCCAGCCCGTCGCGTTAGCCACTAGACCAGCTAGCCACAATAAGATTCATCCAACTAGGTATATTTCTACACCATAGGAAAGTTAGCACAGGCACCTCTGTGACCACAAATGCAAGTTTTTACAGACGAATCTCCAGCTAGCGTGGCCGTGACGAACTCTAGCTCAAGTCTCTTCACTGCCGTCAACATGACTCAGTAATAACCCACATGGAGACAGAAACTCGGGACAATAATTGACCTGTATATTTCGACCCCTTTCTGGAATCCTCTTCAACAGATGAGGATCCCAGGAGGAGGCCGAAACATACAGATCAATTGATCTCCTGAGTTTGTCTCCATGTGGGTTAATTGCTGAGCATCCAGAAGAGTTATAAAGATGCCAGTTAATACACAACGGTACAGCTTCAGAGAGGGTGGAAGAACTTGAACAGCACAGTGGAGGATACAGTAGTTTGCAGCTGTAAACAGATACGGTGCAGACGCCACGTCATCCAACAGAAATTTGGAGCCGAGCCCAAGAGATGAAGCTCAACATGGAGGAACTCAGTCATCTAGATAATTTCACCTGAGATTAGTTTGACGCATATCATAAACTCCGTACGCTGTTGCTGCACTGTACCTTGTGTGTAGGATAGGCAGGTTATAGAACGAGGATTTGTACCTGACAAGGTACAGAATACCTGACAAGGTATGTTTGGCTGGACACTTGTTACTGTCTCAGTGATGATGCAGAGTGAGGGGAGAGAGAGAGAATTTTAAATGATCCGATGTAGGTAACAGCTCTTAGCTTGGAAATAAAGTTAGGAACCTTAACCTAACCTTGTAAAACCCAGTGTAAAAAAAAAAGAGGCAGAGTGAGAGAGAGAGAGAGAGAGAGAGAGAGAGAGAGAGAGAAAAGGCTTTTAAATGGGCTGATGTAGGTAACAGCTCTTAGCTTGTCAATAAAGTTAGGAATCCTTAACTTGTAAATAGCTTGTCAATAAAGCTAGGGATCCTTAACCTTGTCAAACCCTGTGTAAAAAAGAGAGAGAGAGAGAGAGAGGGAGAGAGAAATAAAATAGCCTGGCGATTAACTAGAGTAGGAGTGGTACAGCAAGTATATTATGTGCAAACACTATTTTGTTCCAGCTTCATCTAAATAGATGTGGGGAGGGAGTGGAAATGAAGGTGGAGGATGGGAGGATAGAAGTGTAAAGGGAGAGAGAAGAAAAATGTAGGTGGGAGCAGAGAAGTGTAGAGGGCAGAAAGGAAGAGGGGGAAAAATGAGGGGGTGGGAGCAAGAATGGTACTGTCACATTCATCTACACTAAATGTTTGGAAACAGTGTTGCGAAATCCGGAATGTAATTTCGTTTGTATGTGGGAAATATGACACTGGCTGTAATGTAACTGCGTATTGCTAGTGCAATTATGATTGCTGCTGTGATTTATAAATAGTATGTGTGTATATATATATATTATATATATATATATATATATATATATATATATATATATATATATATATATAATATATATATATATATATAATATATATATGTCGTGCCGAATATGTAAAACTGGTCAATTAGCAAGAACTCATTTAAAATTAAGTCGTTTCTAAAATTTTCTCTTATACGTTTAAAGATATATTTTTTTCATTAATGTTAATGTAAAATTTTTTAATTTTGCACCAAAAGAATCTTAGAAAACTTACCTAACCTTATTATAACAAGAACAATTTATTTTAGCTTAACCCAACTTTATATATTTTAGATTTGTTTACAGTAATTTAATACTAAACAAACAGTGAAATATATTTTTTTTTCGTTAGGTTCAGAATGATTTTGGCGAAATTATTGCATACACAAATTTTCACTTGTCCTATATGGCAAGATGAGCGTTGCTATTTAAGCCAAGATCGCAAGTTCTGCCTATTCGGCATGACATTATATATATAATATCATACTTGTTATTCTCGTCAGCTTCCTTAGATGTTATCAACAGGGAACCTGATAAATTATTTTAGTTGGTTCCTGATTTGCGGGGCTATTGTATGTACGCTGGATTCCGTTCGACTAGCATTAGCAGAGAGGTCTGGCCTGGGACTGGCATACGGGGGCATTGACTTCCAAACCGTCTTCAGGTAATCCCCTTCCCTCAACTTTATCAATCGGTCCGCACAGTTGTCTTTTTTCATAAACAATTGAGATACAACCTGGATTTACTTGTGGCCTTTGATGCTATATCAACTTTAAGTTGTCTTTCAGCTTCCCTTATTCTTGTATATTAGTTTCCCGCCCTGCTTCAGTTTTCTGCAGTTTGATTTGTTGTATATTGCTTCTAGTCTCTCTTGCACCTTCCCCTGGCCACTCTGCAATACTGAATGAACCATGGGCTCTCCCTCTCTTTCTCGTTCATTTTCTTATCGCTTGATACGTATCTTTCTTTTGCCTTTACGCACTTTGACTCAGTTACCTTCATCCTTGCTTGTATAATTTTACCCTCCAGTTTCCCTTTCCACTGCATTTCTTTCAAAATTTCGCATGCCATCACAATCCGACTTTCTGTAATCCTATTTCCTGTTACTTCCTCCATTCCCATTTTCATTTGATCGCTTATGCCTAATTGTTTTTGATAAATAATTTCAGCTACGTCATGTTTATTTTCTGAGGAACCAGATCAAGTCTGGCTTATCTGCTTCTCCCCTCACTCCTGTTGTTTACTTATTGGCTCAGAAAAATCTTCATTATTGCTTCCATAAGTATCACTCTCCATGTTTTTGGTTCTTCATGGGGCTCCCGATTTCCTCAGTTTCCCTATGGTTGAAATCTTCTAGTGCTAAGAGTTTGCTCTACTCTCTCTCTCTCTCTCTCTCTCTCTCTCTCTCTCTCTCTCTCTCTCTCTCTCTCTCTCTCTCTCTCTCTCCCCCTCCCTCTCCCTCCTTTCTGCCACCGTTTCCAATATATGAGTCATTGTCCTGTAATTCTGATCTTATTCCTCCCTTAGCCTCCTGTTTTTTAATGGTGGATTATAGACCACTTCAGCAGTATTACTCTTGTCTCTCCAGACATAATACCTACCTGGTTGACCAGGCAAGCACCAGACGAGCCTGGCCCATGGCCGGGCTCTGGGAGTAGAGAAACTCTCGAAACTCTTCAAAGGTATAGTTATACCTGCTATATAATCTCAGAAATCACCTGTTTCCAGGTTCCTTAGTTCCTCAAATCTCTAGTGATATCTTAACAGCAGAGTTGCCCCTTTATTTTCCCTTTTCGTACTATTTGATAGCTCTCCAGGAATATCATATCGTATCTTTTATTCCTGAGACTTTCATCTCTGTAATAACTATAAAATCGGGGTTTTCTTCTCTTTCATGACTTTACAGTTGTTGGTGACTCCATCTGCATTAGAGTACACATTGCACAAATAACCCGCACATAGGAGAAAGAAACTTGATGACGTTTCGGTCCGACTTGAACCATTAGCTGTGACTAGTAAATGGTCTAAGTCGTACCGAAATGTCTTCATAAAGTTTCTTTCTCTTATGTGCGGATTATTTATGCATTGTTCCACTCAGGGTATTGTGCCTTTGCGTTCACTCTGCATTAGAGTATCACACTCCTATTCTTCCGTCTTACTGCTCACTTCAGGAGATACTGAATAGGGATTCTTTATTGTGTTGTGGCATTTCTTGTAATGTTTCACCTCTACTTATGTCCGTTGTCTGTGTACTCACCTAATTGTGGTTGCAGGAGTCGAGTCATAGCTCCTGGCCCCGTCTCTTCACTGGTCGCTACTGGGTCACTCACTCCCTGTTCTGTGAGCTTTCTCATACTTCTTCTTAAAGTTATGTATGGATCCTGCCTCCACCACCTCACTCTCCAGACTATTCCACTGCCTAACAACTCTGTGACTGAAGAAATACTTCCTAACATCCCTGTGATTCATCTGTGTCTTCAGCTTCCAACTGTGTCCCCTTGTTGCTGTGTCCAATCTCTGGAACATCCTGTCTTTGTCCACCTTGTCAATTCCTCTCAGTATTTTGTAAGTTGTTATCATGTCCCCCCTATCTCTCCCGTCCTCCAGTGTCGTCAGGTTGATTTCCCTTAACCTCTCCTCGTAGGACATACCTCTTAGCTCTGGGACTAGGCTTGTTGCAAACCTTTGCACTTTCTCTAGTTTCTTTACATGCTTGGCTAGGTGTGGGTTCCAAACTGGTGCCGCATGTGTGTGTGTGTGTGTGTGTGTGTGTGTGTGTGTGTGTGTGTGTGTGTGTGTGTGTGTGTGTGTGTGTGTGTGTGCGTGTGCGTGCGCGCGCGCAAGTCTGTATGTATTTATTTGTATACGTGTGTGTGGGGGGGGGGGGGTAAGGGGTGTTACCCTTTACGCTCACGAGACACAAACAAACACCTCGACGCCCATCTTCCTCTCAGCCACCCACTGTGTCCCTTGACGAAGCCAATACTAATGCTCTTTGAAGACTCTTCCACGTTCCTCCTCTTTTCCATTGCATTCCCTCTAACTCTTCCTCCTCTTTCTATCGTACTCTTTTTCCCCCGCCCCTCTCCTTCCATCTTCCCCTTCTCCCTCCTCTCCCTCACGTTCTCTGCCGCCCCTGTTCTCAAGTTCCCTTCATTCCTCCTGTTTCTCTCCGTCCCTCCTTGTATTCCTCTCTTTCTATTTGACCATGAAATGGAATTTTAGAATAATGAATGTTTTCATAAATGAGACACTTGTGTAACATATGGGTATCTTTATTCTGAAAAAGTTCACCTCTCAGTTGCTTCATCAGTCATATACAAAGAAGAATGGTGAAGATCAGAAGGAGTTTGAGGTATTTAGTCCCTCAGCCTAGAGTCGATGTGTTCAGACCATTAATCTTGATAGACTGAACATATCGATTCCAGTCTGAGGGACTGATTACCTCAAACTTCTCCTCATCTTTCACCTTTCACTGCATTGGACTGAAGAAGCCACTGACTGGCGAAATGTTTCCAGAATAAAGATACTCAAATGTTGCACAAGTGTCTCATTTATCAACTTGTCGTTTTTCTAAACTGTTCATTCACAGTATATATTTTACACAACGTTTTAAATAATTAATAATTAGTTTAAACCTATTAACACTTAATTGACGCCATAAAACTGTCTTGTTTCGTATCTTTCACGACGTTTAGTAAATGATTTGGTCTTTTAAACACAGTTGAAAGTTGAATAGAACGTAAAATGGATAAGTTGATGTTTGACGGTTACATGAAAAGATGGTTGGATGATTGGTCAGATGAATGGATGGTTGGATGATTGGTCAAATGAATGGATGGTTGGATGAATGGATATTTGGATAAATAGATGGCTGGATAAATATAGATGGATATAAGATGGTAAGGTAGATTAGCTAAAACACAATACTAAGGTGAAATCTGTAATTCTGGTAACGAGTCACAGGTAAGACGGTGAACACTGTGTCTTTGGTCCACAAACAGGGAGGAAAGTCATTTCTCGAGTCGGTGAGGAATTTTTGAGGAGAATCTTTTTAATTTGCGAGGTCACTTGTATAAAATTTACGCTTCAGCTCCGCACAAAACTCTCTCTTGACGTATTCAGACGGAAATGTAAGATTGTTTTTTTTTATTATTCTTGCTCCACCTTGAGTCTGTAAGAAGTGGCGAGTTGACAGCTGGTTCTAGGGTGTGGCTGA
Organism: Cherax quadricarinatus; assembly: GCF_038502225.1. NCBI lineage: Eukaryota > Metazoa > Arthropoda > Malacostraca > Decapoda > Parastacidae > Cherax > Cherax quadricarinatus. Next base: position 2,277,374 of record NC_091367.1, read on the forward strand.
ATGACAATTGGTTCTAAGAGATGGCTGACTGACAGCTGGTTTTACGAAGTGGCTGGCTGACAGCAAGCCCTGAAAGAGTGGCGAACTGTAAAGACTGCTTAAATGCTACCTGTTGATTAATTGATGGTTTCAGAGGTTAATGACCCCGTGGCTCGGTCCGGGACCACGCCTCCTGATTACTGGTGTGATCACCACCCCGTGCTCGGTCCTGGACCAGGCCTCCTGGTTACTGATGTGATCACCACCCGGTACTCGGTCCTGGACCAGGCCTCTTGGTTACTGGTGTGATCATCACCCCGTGCTCGGTCCTGGACCAGGCTTCCTGGTTACTGGTGTGATCACCAACCCGTGCTTGGTCCTGGACCAGGCCTCCAGGTTACTGGTGTGACCACCACCACGGCTCAGTCGATCACGAAATAAATTAAGGAACTTGTCACGTTTCTTCTTGAATACGGCATGGAGTGTTTAGGTACTTGCGCCTCAGCTGTTCAGCTGAGGTGCAAGTACCTTCGATATACGTTCGTAATACCTTTGAAAGGTATCGAGAGTTTTTCCCATTGCCCCAACACGGCCCTGAGCCAAGCTATATCTGCCTAGTTCATTAGATATAGGACTCAGGATCTTATAAAAACCCTCCTTTCATACATCAAGGGAATAGCCAAAACACAAGTACAAGATATCCACCTGTACAGGTGAATATTTTGTACTATCTGCCTAGCGTCTCTCTCTCTCTCTAGTAATTTCAGTATGGTGATTTGGAACCAGTTTTTCAGTTATTTCCAGATATAAATTGTGTTGTGTCTTTATCTCTGGCATTCCAGGGAATATAGTCTGATGGACATTAAGCATTCCCAGTAACTTGGGTGTTTGGATATATACGAGCAGTGAAAGTTCTACATACATTCTCCAGGTCTGTATTTTCACCTGCCTTAATGGGATCGTTAGTATAGAACGGGATTCTATTCAAGCGAAACTTGATGTCAAAATTATGATCATTGGTTTGGCATCTCTTCTTTTTTTAAAAATTCTTGCTATTCAACCTTTTTTTTTCCTGTAGCTTTGACAGTAATTTTGTTAAAATCTTCAAACCTAAGGTCTCCTGACTAGATTAACCTGAACTCTCCCATCTGCTGATGTTTAAGAGTGTTTTATACTCTGTTTATTTTTTGTTTTTCTAATTTTCCACACTGGAATGACTGAAATGTGTCTTGGTTGTACATCAGACTAACATATTTGCATTTACAGTGTGCTTCTTTTTTTTTTGTTTATCCACTAATTCCGGTTGAAAATATGTTGTTTTAGTTATCGGTTTATAATATGTTACCCCATATGCTGTTGCTGTCTCATTGTCTGTTATTACTACTGTTTGCTGTTGTCTCTTTACCTCTGCTTATATGTTTTTGTCCTCCTCAGATACCTCGGCGGCGCTGTCCCTGCTGGAGCGCATCCAGCGCTCCATGAAGGAAACAGACGAGACCAAGTTGTCAGACCAGTGCAGCAACGACCTCAACACGCTCATCTCCGTCCTAGAGAGTCCCGTCTTCAGGGGCATCATCAACATACAGGTGAGTTAAAGTGAACAGGTATACCTACCTGGTCCGACTTGGACCATTTACAAGTCACACTAACATTTACAAGTCACGGTATTGTGCCTTTTTCTTCAAGATGAGATGTACACAAATGCAATTAAATGTAAGTTTTTTTTCTATACGTTTCGCCATGTGTGTGTGGGGGGACGAAACGTCTTCGATAAAACTTTCATGCAACTGCATTTTTTACGTTTGTTTTTACTATTTCTCATTTATGGGAGTTATAGCGCAAAGGTGGACTTGTTTCTCACCTTTACATTAGACTGATAAAAACACTAGCCACTGCTTCCTACCACCGACTCCCATTGTTTAATGGGAGTCGTCTCGGTAGAAGACAAAAATTCAAAACATGTATAAAAAAATAAATCCAGTGGGCATAGGAAAATAAGAGAATGTTCAATTTATATTGAACCTCTAAGGTTGTATACATTTTTAAAACAGCGAGTGTTACCCTGTCTCCCTTGATGAATTTAAGAAATTCAAGATGGCTGCCAAAGTGGTCACAGATCTTCCATTACTACTAAAATACTTGTAGATGAACACGACTACTGCTTTTTTTGCGATTTATTGCTGTAATTTTTTAAAGTAAAGGAATTTACTTTTTTGTACTTTCATACCGATAAGGATAGTGGTAGGATGATTCCATGTAAATTAGATATCCAAGATGGCTGTCATCCTTACCGTATTGGTTACAAGTATCTGAGATATTCTTTCCCAGCGTCCTACTGGTGGAGAACTTTCTCACTCGGTATTGTTAGAGTAAGACCACCTTGACCATGTCACTGTTGCATTAACATCGTCTTAGTAAACATATCCGTCCATTGATTGTCGTATTATTATTATTATTACGTACCATGCCATGGTCCTTGTCATGTCGAACTTGCCTCTATGCAATAATTCATTTATTTTAGTTGTGATGTGTTATAATTGGTTATTTTTCATTGATAGACGAATAGCTAACCTAACCTAAATACTAATGAGAGTTACCCTAATGTTCAGAGAACACAGTGAAGGTAATACGGACAAGACTAGGAAAATATTTGACAGGGTGGATTATGAATATTTTCAAAACTAAAGAAGGAACATCAATTCTGGTACTGATGGAATCACTTGTGCTTTCACATCTCGTATATTGTTGTGTGATGACAGCGTCTTTCAAGGCATGGGAGACGTTGTCAGAGATGGAAAATGCTGAGAAGTCGTGTGCTAGTGCAGAGAATTTGTAAAACATCTGAACTATTGCGAATGTTTCCAGGCATTTGGAATTTACTCTCTGGAGCAGAGACAAACCTGTTAGCATTTTCAGGAAAATACATGACAGGGGCCCGTTCTTCATACTGTTATTACCACTTCCTTTGTTCTTTTCATCACCTTTTCTTCTCAGCTGTCCTCTTCCTTTACCTCTCCTCCGTCCTCTTTGTCTCCCTCTCTTCCGGTCTCTACCTCTCACCCCTCTCCGCTGTCGTCTTCTCTTATTTCTTCCTCCCCCACTCTCTTCCCCTCTCACGACATTTCATATTTCTCTCCCTCTCGTCTCTTCACCGTCCTCTTCCTCCTCTTCTCTCTTGACTTATTCGAGTTGATCTGCACTCCATCTTGGCCGCGTGATATAGTGAAGACCAGTGCCAACGCCAGCTAGATGGAATTGGCTTTTGATGTTGAGGGAAGGTGAATCTCCTTCTTGAATACTGGAAAAAATACTTTCCACTTGCCTGACTTTAAAGTTTAGTAACTTTTCCTGCTGGGCTTAGTGGCTCACTCCTCTGCTCTCAGCCAGTACTTTTACACTGAGGGTTAACCATCTTTGTTTATCCTTCTGTCTGTCTTGCAGTCTCTCTATATATCTATCTCTATCTCTCTAAACCATTTGCCCATAAGGCTATACCTGTGATATATCAGTGACCGGTTTCGAGAAGTATTTTACCCTTCCAGACTGGCCTGAGGCCATGTTTTGGCCATTCAACCAGGCTGTTGCTGTTGGCGGCCCTTAAGCCTAGATGACCATCACAGCCTGATTGATCTGGCACTTGGCAGAGCTAGCAGTCCAATTTCCTATTGGAATTTTTTTATGCTTGTTCCGGCAATATTTCTGATATCTGCTGGTAGCAGGGTGAATAGTCTTGGTCCACTTATGGTTACAGTATTCTTTTATTGTGGTTTGCCTCCTTTCCTTCACCCCTCCCTCCTCGTATCCCCCTCTCCTTTCCCTCCTTTCTTTTATCCCCCTCTCCCTCACTCTCTCCCCCTTATCCCTTCTCGCCGTCCTCTTCTCCCTCTCTCCCTCCATCCTCTTATCTCCGTCTCCATACCTCTCTCCTTTCACCCTTCTTTCCTTTTATCTCCCCTCTCCCTTCTCCTTTTTATCCCTCTCTTCCATTCACCCCTCCCTCCCTCTTTTCACTCCTTCCCTAATACAAGAGGCCTCACCATTCCTTTTGGTCCTCGCTGATCTGTGTTGTGAGAGGTAAGGACACAGCAATTCCCTGATGGACTCTCGACTCTTACGTTGTGAAAATGAAAATTTTTTTTTTAAGCGGTTCTTTGCTTCACTAAGAATTCCTGGTCTCTCAGAGGTGTTCTCAGTCCCTGAGAGGTGTTTGCAGTCCCATTGTGGCGTTCTGAGTTCTCCTGAGGCATTCCCAGTCCCACTAAGATGTTCTGAGTTCTCTTGAGGCATTCCCAGTTCCACTAAGATGTTCCCAGTCCCAGTAAGACGTTTCCAGTCCCATTGAGATGTTTCCTGTCCCATTGAGGCGTTCTCATTGAGGCGTTCCCGGTCACATTGTGGCCTTTACAGTCCTCCTGAGGCATTCTCAGTCACAGTAAGATTTTCCCAGTCCTATTAAGACTTTCCCAATCCCATTGAGATATTCCCAGTCTCATTGAAACATTCTCTCGCATTCCCCATCTACCCCTCTCCACCCTCCCTGGATCCTTCCCTCTCATCTACCCCTCTCCATCCTCCCTGGATCCTTCCCTCTCATCCTTCTCTTATTTTACTAATAATAATATTGCCTTGCTCCGTAATGATGAATATATCTTTATAAATTCTATTCCTTCTGTGTGGTATAGACCATTCTGAGAACTCCAGCTCTGCTGGAACGGAACCTCTGGAATCTTTGGTCCATTTGGTCAAATGTGTGATGAGGGCCACACGGTTTTGTTGACACTGTGCACTGTGGAACCTACATAAAAGTGAATTCATAATTTCATGTGAGGGCCGCATCCATTTCCTAGAAGGGCCACATGAGACCCTCGGACCGCAGGTTGGGGACCTCATGAATTCTATACTATAGCTACTGACCCCACAGTGCAGTGTTTAACGATATCCTCCACCGAGATTGACAAAATCACTTAATGTACGAAATCCATCCAATGTGATGGAATAAGACAGGGGAACCATTCTGTGTGATGGAATATGACAGGGGAACCATTCTGTGTGATGGAATATGACAGGGGAACCATCCTGTTTCATGGAATATGAAAGGGAAACCATCCTGTGTGATGGAATATGACAGGGAAACCATCCAAGTGACGGAATATGACAGGGAAACATAGCTAGCTTTTGTTCCTACTGTGTAACTGTCGTACAGAAGAGTGCAACAGCACACTGCTGATGTATTCAATCTTAATATAATCTCTCTCTTTCAGGATTACCTTCCTTTCCTCTCTCTTGCTCTCCTTTCCTTCTTCCCCTTTTCCTCTCATCCTCCCCCCCTTCCCCTCCCATCCTCCCAGTTTTCCCTTTCATCCTTTCCCTCCTTATCTTTTTCCATTTTCTCACCCATCCTCCCCTTCTCCCTTCTCTTTTCCCTTTCTCTTCTTCTCCCTTCCTCTTTTTCTCCTCACTTCCTAATTTTCTTGCTATTCTATCTTCCTCTTTTTCTCCCTTACGTTTTCCCCTATTCTCCCTTTTCATCTTATAAATTTTTCGTTCTGTTCTCCCTCATTTTCTCACTATTCTCCCTTTCCATTGCTCTTCATCTTTTTTTCTCCCCTTCTCTCTTCCCAATTTTCTCCCTATTCCCCCTTCCCAGTTTTCTATCCCTCTTTTCTCACTCCTGTTATTCCTCCTCACACCTCTTCTCCCCTCCTCCCACCTCTCACCTCTCCTACCTTCCCACCTCTCACCTCTCCTACCTTCCCTCCTCCCACCTCTTCTCCCTTACCCCCCCTCCCTTTCTTATCCTATCTTTCCCTTCCGCCCTCTGCCCATCCTCCTTCAGAAGGAGTGGATGTCTGCCGTGTGTTCTAGTCTTTTTCCACTCTCCCAGATACTGCCTTAATGATTTGTACAGCATGTTGTCCAGTTCTCTTCACTGGCTCATTATCTCTCTACTCACCCAGTTGTGTTTGCAGGGTTCGAGTCTCGGCTCCTTACGGTGCATCTGTCACTCTAGTTTCCACATGTGTTTCCTGTCTCTAGTTAGTCAGTCTTCGTCTGCCTCTCAGTTCCTCTTTGAAATTTTGTACATTGTGATCATATCTCGCATAGTTCTTGTCTCCGCTAGGGTCTACTTGGTGGGTGTTCCGGGGGTCAACACCCCCGCGGCACAGTCCATGACCAGGCCTCCCGGTGGATCAGGGCCTGATCAACCAGGTTGTTAATGCTGGCCAAACATAGTCCAACGGCTGATAGGGTGCAGTCTATCTTGATTTGCCTGTTAGTTCCTCTTAGAATTTTGTACGTTGTAATCGTATTTCCCATATTCCTGGTCTTTGCTAAGGCGATCAAGTTCAGTTGTTTCAACCTGTCCTCTTAGAGCAGTTCTCTCTGTACTGGGACTGTTTCAACCTGTCCTCTTAGAGCAGTTCTCTCTGTACTGGGACTGTTTCAACCTGTCCTCTTAGAGCAGTTCTCTCTGTACTGGGACTGTCCTGCGGTTGCAAGTCATTAGACGTTTTCGGCAGGACAGACAACTCTTGCTCTCTCACTTTCAACAGTATAACAAGGTAGTTTCATCTTCAAGGAAAGGACTCTTGACTCAAGGAATTGGAGCCATCCTCCTTTTTCCCAAATCATTTCACATTCGACTTTATAACCTGGCGCTCCCGTGTGAATATCATTAATATTAACAGGGTGTCAGATCAACCAGGCTGTGATGGATGTGTGGTTCGGCAGCAGCAACAGCCTGGTTGACGAGACAAGCACCAGACGAGCCTGGCCTATGGCAAGGCTCCAGGAGTAAAAAATATTCTCGAAACTCGTCAAAGGCATATATGGGAGGTATAAAGCATTTTTCCATGGTATGGGCGCAGTCTGACTCGTGAGTCATGCATCACCAGATACCAGCCTGGTTAACCAGGCTGTTGCTGCTGGTGGCTCGCAGCCCCACATATTCATCACAGCCTGGTTGATCTGACACCTGGTGAAGATACTTGTCCAGTTTCCCCTTGAAGACTTCTACACTTGTCCCAGCAGTGTTTCTGATATCTTCTGGTAAGATGTTGAATAACGAACCTGGCCTATGGCCAGGCTACGAGAGTACTAAGACTCTCGAAACTCATCAAAGGTATTTTACCTGAGTGTATTATTCTCTTGTGACCTTTTACCTTCCGCACCTCCCTGAGCAAAGGCAACTGCAAAATTTCCGTTTCGTTCGTAACTTTTAATGATGACCTCCTGAGAATCTTCAACTTCCTCCCATTTATCATTATTATCCTCGTGATATTTCATCCAGATCCTGAAGGCTTGTGGGCTGGTTTGTTTTATATGAAGTCCTAGGTTCTAGAGGCATGTTTAGGACACGCCAATCCTTCATTATATGCGATGTTTCGCTTTGTATGGAGCTTTAACAAACTAGATAAGCTCTACTCGGGTCAGAACCTCAAAGGTAGTGGTGTGAACGAGCTTGGCCCATAGCCGGGCTCTGGGAGCAGAAAAACTCTGGAAACTCAACAAGGTATATATACATATCAACAGTACCTGTCATCCCTAGAGACCAGTGTTGTACACCTTCCTGTCATCCAGGTGGAAGGCACATTTTTTTCAAATTAGCGTTTATTTCTCATTTTTTTCGATTTTTTTTCGATAAATTTTAGAGCTTATTATTCTCGGTTAGCTTAACCTATGTTTACCTTCATTTACGTATAATTATCCGACAATAATGAAATAAAGACAGGGCTTGTGCGTGGCAGCGTGGCTCAAGCCTGAATGTTGATACAGTGTTCCCTTATTGTGCCCACTGCACCCCAACATTATGTATGTGTATATATGTCGTGCCGAAGTAACATAGCAAATCACTAAAATTGAGTGTGGGTGGGAGTTAATAATAATAATAATAAAAAGGTACTACTATTACCTGTACATATCAGGAATATTGACGGGACGAGGAAGTTTTCAAGAAGAGGCTCCTCAACTTCCTGTCTGCCTTGGAGGACCATTATTATGAATCAATATTTCTTCCTGGAGAGAATAAGCGAAGAATATCATTGAAAAATGGTATGGTGATACCGACAAGATGTGAAAAAAGACACATGCAGTTCAGGACATTTATTAGAGGAAACGTTTCGCCAGAGTGACTTCGTCATTGTTTTGGCATCTCTTGTTTCATTGGCGTAGTTATCTGCCTTATCATTTTCATTAGGGCTGTATTAATAACATTGTTGTGATTCTTGAATGTGAGATCCTTTTACATTATTAATCTACTGATTCGAATTTATGATGTATTCCGATCCAGACTTTATTTCCTCATTTTTTCCACTGCAGAGTAACTGAAATTTTTCTTTACTGAGCATCCTGTTGTTGTCAGTGGCTCAGTGGAAGACCTGGTTTATATCGTGTGTCGTCAGTGGATGCCGCTCTCATACAAACTTTAGTCTCGTCTGCAGAGGTTGATAAAATATGACCTTACAGGTGTATCTGAGGTATAATATGCGAGGTGTGAGGACTCAAGTTACTAGAGTAGCACCATCCATCGTTCTCTTGACTTCTCTTGGATTACAAACGGACGAAGATCAAGTAAGATTACAAGGGGATCTGGACAGGCTACAAGCTTGGTCTGACAAATGGCTCCTGGTGTTTAACCAGCCACCGAGCGCAAAGTCATGAAGCTTGGCGAAGGCCAAAAACGACCGCAGACGGAGTACAGGCTAGGTTCTTTACATCCACCCTGTCACTTGCCTTACTTTCTCTCGTGTTTAAAGAACAGATTATCTAACATCAGCATTGATACGTTTACTTATTCAGTTGCGGCCGAGTCTAGGGTCAGCACCAGACTAGCGGCCGAGTCTAGGGTCAGCACCAGACTAGCGGCCGAGTCTAGGGTCAGCACCAGACTAGCGGCCGAGTCTAGGGTCAGCACCAGACTAGCGGCCGAGTCTACGGTCAGCACCAGACTAGCGGCCGAGTCTAGGGTCAGCACCAGACTAGCGGCCGAGTCTGGGGTCAGCACCAGACTAGCGGCCGAGTCTAGGGTCAGCACCAGACTAGCCTGGCCCATGGCCGGGCTCAGAGAGTAGAGAAACTCTCGAAACCCTTCAAAGGTATATCAGTATTCCCCGCGGCCAGGTCCCAGACCAGACAGCATGTTTGATGGCTTAATCAGTGAGGGTTTTTAGTACTAGCAGCAGTCAATCGCAACCACCACAGCCTGGTTGATCAGAGACTGATATACCTTTGATGAGTTTCGATTCTTTTAACTCCCGGAGACCGGCCATGGGCTAGGCTTGTCTGATGCTAGCCTGGTCAACCAGGCTGTTGCTGCTGGTGGCCCGCTGCCCCACATATCCATCACAGCCTGGTTGATCTAGCACCTCAAGCAACTTGTTAATCCCCCCTCGCACGAATACTGCAATTTTGGCTATTTTTTATGTTATATTTTCTAAGGTCTTGTGATATTAGATGACATGAGTGATGGATCATCTCTCAAACTTTTTATGATACCTTAAATTTCTCTCATTTTTCAAGAAAGTTTTATACTGGCACTGGAGCGTATTTTACGTGTCTTATACTCACTGTGAAGTGTGTGTGTGAAGTGTCTTGTACTCACTGTGAAGTGTGTGTGTGAAGTGTCTTATACTCACTGTGAAGTGTGTGTGTGAAGTGTCTTATACTCACTGTGAAGTGTGTGCGTGAAGTGTCTTATACTCACTGTGAAGTGTGTGTGTGAAGTGTCTTATACTCACTGTGAAGTGTGTGCGTGAAGTGTCTTGTACTCACTGTGAAGTGTGTGTGTGAAGTGTCTTATACTCACTTTGAAGTGTGTGTGTGAAGTGTCTTATACTCACTGTGAAGTGTGTGTGTGAAGTGTCTTATACTCACTGTGAAGTGTGTGTGTGAAGTGTCTTATACTCACTGTGAAGTGTGTGTGTGAAGTGTCTTATACTCACTTTGAAGTGTGTGTGTGAAGTGTCTTATACTCACTGTGAAGTGTGTGTGAAGTGTCTTATACTTACTGTGAAGTGTGTGTGTGTGAAGTGTCTTATACTCACTGTGAAGTGTGTGTGTGAAGTGTCTTGTACTCACTGTGAAGTGTGTGTGTGAAGTGTCTTATACTCACTGTGAAGTGTGTGTGTGAAGTGTCTTATACTCACTGTGAAGTGTGTGTGTGAAGTGTCTTATACTCACTGTGAAGTGTGTGTGTGAAGTGTCTTGTACTCACTGTGAAGTGTGTGTGTGAAGTGTCTTGTACTCACTGTGAAGTGTGTGTGTGAAGTGTCTTGTACTCACTGTGAAGTGTGTGTGTGAAGTGTCTTATACTCACTGTGAAGTGTGTGTGTGAAGTGTCTTATACTCACTGTGAAGTGTGTGTGTGAAGTGTCTTATACTCACTGTGAAGTGTGTGTGTGAAGTGTCTTATACTCACTGTGAAGTGTGTGTGTGAAGTGTCTTATACTCACTGTGAAGTGTGTGTGTGAAGTGTCGTATACTCACTGTGAAGTGTGTGTGTGAAGTGTTCACTTTGAAGTGTGTGTGTGTGTAGTGTTCACTTTGAAGTGTGTGTAGTGTTCACTTTGAAGTGTGTGTAGTGTTCACTTTGAAGTGTTTGTGTATAGTGTTCACTTTGAAGTGTGTGTGTGTAGTGTTCACTTTGAAGTGTGTGTGTAGTGTTCACTTTGAAGTGTGTGTGTGTAGTGTTCACTTTGAAGTGTGTGTAGTGTTCACTTTGAAGTGTTTGTGTATAGTGTTCACTTTGAAGTGTGTGTGTGTAGTGTTCACTTTGAAGTGTGTGTGTGTAGTGTTCACTTTGAAGTGTGTGTGTGTAGTGTTCACTTTGAAGTGTGTGTGTGTAGTGTTCTCTTTGAAGTGTGTGTGTAGTGTTCACTTTGAAGTGTGTGTGTGTAGTGTTCACTTTGAAGTGTGTGTAGTGTTCACTTTGAAGTGTTTGTGTATAGTGTTCACTTTGAAGTGTGTGTGTGTAGTGTTCTCTTTGAAGTGTGTGTGTGTAGTGTTCACTTTGAAGTGTGTGTGTGTAGTGTTCACTTTGAAGCGTGTGTGTGTAGTGTTCACTTTGAAGTGTGTGTAGTGTTCACTTTGAAGTGTTTGTGTATAGTGTTCACTTTGAAGTGTGTGTGTGTAGTGTTCACTTTGAAGTGTGTGTGTGTAGTGTTCACTTTGAAGTGTGTGTGTGTAGTGTTCACTTTGAAGTGTGTGTGTGTAGTGTTCACTTTGAAGCGTGTGTGTGTAGTGTTCACTTTGAAGTGTGTGTAGTGTTCACTTTGAAGTGTTTGTGTATAGTGTTCACTTTGAAGTGTGTGTGTGTAGTGTTCACTTTGAAGTGTGTGTGTGTAGTGTTCACTTTGAAGTGTGTGTGTGTAGTGTTCACTTTGAAGTGTGTGTGTGTAGTGTTCACTTTGAAGTGTGTGTGTAGTGTTCACTTTGAAGTGTGTGTAGTGTTCACTTTGAAGTGTTTGTGTATAGTGTTCACTTTGAAGTGTGTGTGTGTAGTGTTCTCTTTGAAGTGTGTGTGTGTGTAGTGTTCACTTTGAAGTGTGTGTGTAGTGTTCACTTTGAAGTGTGTGTGTAGTGTTCACTTTGAAGTGTGTGTGTAGTGTTCACTTTCAAACGGATTTTGTACTGATTTTGAAGCGTATTTATTGCTCACTTGGAAGCGTGTTGTCTGTCCACTTTGAAACGTGTTTAAAACTCACTTAAGCGTATTTTAAACCGACTTTGGGAGCTTGTTTTATATTCATTTTGAAGCGTGTCATTTTTAGTCCATTTAGAACATTTTTTTGATGTTTCATCTTAGATGTTTGTTTAAAAGTACAATATAAACCTCATCATTGGTTTATTATCAGCTATTTCCTATGTGTTTTGTACCATTTTACATTATATATATAATATATATTATTGTCATGTCAGATTTTTACATTTAACAGTTAAACGTCCAGAGATCTGTGCTCGTTTATTCTCGAGAATTCCCCGTTCATTTATCTTTGTTAGATCCTCGTTCGTTTATCTTCGTGTGATCCTCGTTCATCTTTGTGAGCTTCTCGTTCGTTTATCCTTGAGAGATCATCGTTCGTTTATCTTTCAGGGATTCTCGTTCGTTTAACGTCGACACGTTCTCGTTTACTTAACTTCGAGAAGTCCTCGTTTGTTTATCTTCCAGAGCTCCTCGTTCGTTAATCTTCGGTAACTTTTCGCTCGCGAAACATGAGCTCCGTTTAGAGGGCAGAGTTGCTGGTGGGTTCATCCGAAGCTCTCTCGTGTTTCGAGCGAAAAGTTGTGGGAGCGAATTGTTGACTCTGCAGTATAAATTGGGAGAGTAACGGGATCCCGTACAGTCTGTAGGGTAGCGATCTCTCTCTCTCTCTCTCTCTCTCTCTCTCTCTCTCTCTCTCTCTCTCTCTCTCTCTCTCTCTCTCTCTGTCTCTCTCGTTCGTTTCCCCCCTTGCTCTGTTTTCTCTCCTATTTAGTACTACATAGTCCTACATTTACATCGTAATGTCTTTGTAGTCATTAGCAATGATTAGTAATATAGAAAATACCAGGGAATTACTAGAGTTATCGTTAACAGTGTTTCACGTGTGGTTTCCAACAGTTGACACTTGTTTCGTGGTAATTTTTTCTAGTTTTCTACTTCTAGTATTGTGTTATTGGGAATTTTGTAGTGATTGTTGTTAGTTTATTGGTTTATTTGTGGTGACTGTTGTTAATTTATTGGTTTCTTTGTGGTGACTGTTGTTAATTTATTGGTTTCTTTGTGGTGACTGTTGTTAATTTATTGGTTTCTTTGTGGTGACTGTTGTTAATTTATTGGTTTCTTTGTGGTGACTGTTGTTAATTTATTGGTTTCTTTGTGGTGACTGTTGTTAATTTATTGGTTTCTTTGTGGTGACTGTTGTTAATTTATTGGTTTCTTTGTGGTGACTGTTGTTAATTTATTGGTTTCTTTGTGGTGACTGTTGTTAATTTATTGGTTTCTTTGTGGTGACTGTTGTTAATTTATTGGTTTCTTTGTGGTGACTGTTAATTTATTGGTTTATTTGTGGTGACTGTTGTTAATTTATTGGTTTATTTGTGGTGACTGTTGTTAATTTATTGGTTTCTTTGTGGTGACTGTTGTTAATTTATTGGTTTATTTGTGGTGACTGTTGTTAATTTATTGGTTTCTTTGTGGTGACTGTTGTTAATTTTTTGGTTTCTTTGTGATAACTGTTGTTAATTTATTGGTTTCCTTTTGATGACTGTTGTTAATTTTTAGGTTTCTTTGTGATTACTGTTAATTTATTGGTTTCTTTGTGGTGACTGTTGTTAATTTATTGGTTTCTTTGTGGTGACTGTTGTTAATTTATTGGTTTCTTTGTGGTGACTGTTGTTAATTTATTGGTTTATTTGTGGTGACTGTTGTTAATTTATTGGTTTCTTTGTGGTGACTGTTGTTAATTTATTGGTTTATTTGTGGTGACTGTTGTTAATTTATTGGTTTCTTTGTGGTGACTGTTGTTAATTTATTGGTTTCTTTGTGGTGACTGTTGTTAATTTTTTGGTTTCTTTGTGATAACTGTTGTTAATTTATTGGTTTCTTTTTGATGACTGTTGTTAATTTTTAGGTTTCTTTGTGATAACTGTTAATTTATTGGTTTCTTTGTGGTGACTGTTGTTAGTTTATTGGTTTCTTTGTGGTGACTGTTGTTAATTTATTGGTTTATTTGTGGTGACTGTTGTTAATTTATTGGTTTCTTTGCGGTGACTGTTAATTTATTGGTTTCTTTGTGATGACTGTTATTAATTTATTGGTTTCTTTGTGGTGACTGTTGTTAATTTATTGGTTTCTTTGTGGTGACTGTTGTTAATTTATTGGTTTATTTGTGGTGACTATTGTTAATTTATTGGTTTCTTTGCGGTGACTGTTAATTTATTGGTTTCTTTTTGATGACTGTTATTAATTTATTGGTTTCTTTGTGGTGACTGTTGTTAATTTATTGGTTTCTTTGTGGTGACTGTTAATTTATTGGTTTCTTTGTAGTAATAATTTAATGGGTTCCTGGTAATTATTACCTGTTTAATAGCGGTTTTATAGTGTTGATCACTGGTTTAGTATCAGTTTTTTTTATCTGTTATCCCTGTCCTCCATTCTCACTTGTGGTCATTTGTAAAAGATTTACTTTCTCTATTTATATTTTTACCTGTAATGTAATTGAATTGCCTCAGTGATAGTTTAATTGAATTGTCTCAGTGATAACGCCTTCGCTCTCTCGAGTTTTGAAAGAAGTTAAAAATCCGATGAATTATTTTTTTTTGTATTTTCAGTTTCCTCTGACCCTATTAACTGATGGCAATCTAAAGTGAGTTTTTTTTTGTGCTTAAAACATATGGTTTTCCTTGTGAGTTTAGTTATGGTTCTCTTGGGGGACTGGGCAGAGTTGAGGGCTTGTGTCATCACTTTCTTCTGGAAAACTGACCAGGTCACAGGGGTTATGACCCAGGGAATTAGCCACAGGTAGATAGATAGGCAGGAGTGTAAGGAGTCCCTCTAGCGTAAGGTAAGGCAGGGGAAGGTGTTTAGAATAAGGGGTGAGTGCTGACTGGAAGATGCAAGGAAGGTGTTATGAGAATGAGAAACAGGCTGTGTTTATGGGAAAGAGAAACAAGGAAAATGTTGGGAGAATGGGAAACATGTATTGTTTATGGGGAAGATAAGCAAGGGAGATGTTTTGAGAATGAGAAACAGGTAGTGTTTATGGGAAAGAGAAGCAAGAAAGGTGTTTAGAGTAAAGTGTAGGTAGGTGGTGGATGGTGACATATAACTTTGGAAAGCAAGGGTAGCAGAGGAAGATACTTAAGATTATGGAAAGGGTATTTAAATGTACAGGTGGTGTAGGAGAGGTAGGTGAGAAAGTTGTACGCACTTAATTGTACTCACCAAGTTCTACATGCATATGTCGACTCCACGACTTTTTATTTGGTGGGTTGAACTCTGTTCAAAAACTGTTAAAAGTACTTCCTACCGTCACTGTGGCTCATCAGTAGTACTTCCTACCGTCACTGTGGCTCATCAGTAGTACTTCCTACCGTCACTGTGGCTCATCAGTAGTACTTCCTACCGTCACTGTGGCTCATCAGTAGTACTTCCTACCGTCACTGTGGCTCATCAGTAGTCACTGTGTTCCCTGGCTCCCTGTTCTCGCATCTCAGACAACCTGTCCCAATTCTCTGTTGCCATTTCTTGATGCGGAAGAGGTGGGTGAGAAATATGTGCCTTTTGCAGATGAAATAGGGAAGCTTAATCAGGGAAAGATAAAAGTCTCCTGATCCACCGGGCGGCTTAGTCTCGGCTGGGTCACTCAGACGAAAACATCCTACAGGTATCCTTCAGGTACGGGGGTCAGTTAATGTGGATATTTCAGGAACGTGAGGAAAGTAGGAAGAGACCAGAAAATATCGCATTAATAATAAAATGTTCAGTGGTATGATACTATGGAGGCTTTATCCTCCTTCCTGGGACTGACTCCTCTACTTCCTAGACAGCAGCTGCCAGTGTGATCGTTCAGTCGCTGTAATTTGTACTAGGAAGAAGACATGAAGCAGGGGAGGGCAGGTGTAGGTGGTACTGGTATGAGAGGCTGAAGGTGGTAGTGAACAGTCATCAGTCTGTGGAACTTTTAATCATTCCCAGAACTTCCTTAATTTAGTATTCTGTTGTGTGTACGGAGTAGGAGGCAGCCAGTGATAAGGAATGTCAGCAACGTTGGTGGCGGTACCGACTGAGAGAGAGAGAGAGAGAGAGAGAGAGAGAGAGAGAGAGCAAGAACAAGAGGAAGTGCAGAAGAGGTAGAGAATAAGAATGAGTATGATAATGAGAAGAGTTGCTGGTAAAGTATGTGCCCAGTATTCTCTACACACAGCACTAGATTTAGAAGCTTGCCTTATTACAGGGTAATGTTCTCTTGGTCTCGTTGTGCCTCCCTTTCTACTCTGCTGCTAAAGCGGAACAATTTAGCAAATGCAGAGAGAGCCTCCCCCTCCCTCCATCGAAATACAATCACCTCTGAACGTTAATCATTTTATCGGAAGTGAACGTCCAAAATTGAGTTGGATTTATCATTATGAACATTAATTGCCACACTATTGTATTTTTTCAGTATTCTAGAAAAAAATAGTGAAATTCCAAGCACTTTCGTGATTTCTCACAGTATCAAGGAACTGACTATATCTATATATATATATATATATATATATATATATATATATATATATATATATATATATATATATATATATATATATATATATATACATATATATATATATATATATATATATATATATATATATATATATATATATATATATATATATATATATATATATACGTATTCCTTTTTTCTGGGGATCGAACTTTGAATTTTCCCGGAAATGTAATCTTTTTTATATTTCCTTGTACCTTGTTTTTAAGAAAGTTTTATTTTTAGAATGACAGTCCTTGATTTTGTTAAAAAAGTTTTGTTTCGTAGAATTGAATGTATTTGGATGCAATGATTCTCTCTCCATCTCTCTCTCTATTCCACTCTTCTAGTGTCCAATTGTTTTTCTCAGAAAGCTACTTACATTTTCAGAAATGCTGACATCTCCGTTTTTTGTGTTATAGAAATTTTTGGAATATAATTTTGCTGAATATCTCGTATGTCATAATTATGTCTCCACCCTCTCTTCCAGTGTTGTCACACTGAGGTTTTTTCTTATTGCTCGTTTGTATATAATGGTTATCTTGTATGTCAAGACCATGTCTCAGCTCATTAAATATTACACTGAGATCTATTTTATGTGATGAGTACAATAGATATCTTGTATGTCATGAACAAGATCCCTTCTCTTCACTTCTAGTGTTGTGTTGTGTTTGATTCTGCGTGTTACACGTATGTATATGCTGTACGTTTGTGTTGCAGGAGTCGCTGAAGGAGTTGAAGAAGCAGGTGTCACAACACCCATCCATAGTACCGACGGACTTTGACATCAGTCGTGAGGGAAAGTTGATCCTTCACGTCTCCCCAGAAGGTGGACACCAGCTGGAGTTTGCTGTTCACGGTGAACCATCTACCATCACACTACAACCTGCACCAGCTCTCATTACCCAGGTGAGAGAGAGAGAGAGAGAGAGAGAGAGAGAGAGAGAGAGAGAGAGAGAGAGAGAGAGAGGGAGATTAGAGAGGTAGGTAACAAGTCTGCTTGTTAATAAAGATAGGGAATCTTTACCTAAGCTTGTAAATACCCCAATGTAAATAAAAGAGAGACAATGCCATCCATTACAGTGCAATCTACACCAGCACTCATTACCCAAGTGAGAGTGAGAGAGAGTGGTAGGTAACAGCTCTTTGCTTGTAAATAAAGATAAGGAATCTTAACCTGACCCTCTAAAAACCCCATTGTAAATTAAAGAGAGACAGAGAGGGAGGGTTGGTGGTTGGATAGAGGTAGGGAGGGAGTATTACTATAGTTGTGAACCCCTCAAGGAAGGTTCCTTGATGTTGGTGAGGGGCTCTTGATTTAGGGAATTGGATCTGTGCTCCAGTTCCCTGAATTAAGCCTGAATGCCTTCCACATCCTCCCCCCAGGCGCTGTATAATCCTCCGGGTTTAGCGCTTCCCCCTTGATTATAATAATATAGTTGTGATATTTTCAGAGCACTTTAGGGCGGGATGGATAGGATGAGGGGAAAGATGACGGAGAGGAGAGAGAAATAGGATGAGAGGAGCGATTTAGAGAAGGAAGGGGAGGAGGAGAATAGAGAGAAGGGTGTGAAGGCAACGAATGAAGTAATTGTAGGAGAGGGGGGGAGGAACGATCCTACAATCGTAATTAGTAAATACAGTTAGTATTGTTATACTTATAATTAAGCGCTCAGCCTGCAGGAACCATTGGGAAATAATCAGGTTCCATCCGTGGAAGAAGAGATTAGCTCCTAATCCTCGGATCAGCATCAATTGAGCCTCCCGGTCCGTAAATGCACTAAATTTAGTCGAAAGGGTATATATATTGCAAACAGTTCAAGTTCGCGTAACAGATCCTATTTATTATTGTCTGGATGTGTGTCAGATCCTCCCTATTACTGCCAGGATGTCTGTCAGATCCTCCTTATTACTGCCAGGATGTCTGTCAGATCCTCCTTATTACTGCTAGGATGTCTGTCAGATCCTCCTTATTACTGCTAGGATGTCTGTCAGATCCTCCTTATTACTGCCAGGATGTCTGTCAGATCCTCCTTATTACTGCTAGGATGTCTGTCAGATCCTCCTTATTACTGCTAGGATGTCTGTCAGATCCTCCTTATTACTGCCAGGATGTCTGTCAGATCCTCCTTATTACTGCTAGGATGTCTGTCAGATCCTCCTTATTACTGCCAGGATGTCTGTCAGATCCTCCTTATTACTGCCAGGATGTCTGTCAGATCATCTTTTATTCCTCCCAAGGCTGTCTGTCATATCCTCTTTATACCTACCAAGGCTGTCAGATCCTCTTTATTCCTCCCAAGGCCGTCATATATTTGCCTTCCCCGTGAAATTTGATTTATCCACAATGAAATACCAGCGAAGACTCTGAAATCTAAACTAGATTTAAGATGTTTTTCCTGTTCCCTCCTGGAGGTTACCTGGAGGTTATTCCGGGGATCAACGCCCCCGCGGCCCGGTCCATGACCAGGCCTCCCGATGGATCAGGGCCTGATCAACTAGGCTGTTACTGCTGGCCGCACGCAGTCCAACGTACGAGCCACAGCCCGGCTGATCCGGCACTGACTTTAGGTATCTGTCCAGCTCTCTCTTGAAGGCAGCCAGGGGTTTATTGGTAATTCCCCTAATGCTTGATGGGAGGCTGTTGAACAGTTTTGGGCCCCGGACACTTATGGTGTTTTCCCTTAGTGTACCAATGGCGCCCCTACTTTTAATTGGGGGCATTTTGCATCGCCTGCCCAGTCTTTTACTTTCGTAGGGAGTGATTTCTGTGTGCAGATTTGGGACCATTCCTTCCAAGATTTTCCAAGTGTAGATTATGATATATCTCTCCCTCCTGCGTTCCAACGAGTACAAGTCAAGTGCTTCCAAGCGTTCCCAGTAGTTAAGGTGCTTGACAGAACTTATACGTGCAGTAAAGGATCTCTGTACACTCTCTAGATCTGCGATTTCACCTGCTTTGAATGGAGATGTTAATGTACAGCAGTATTCCAGCCTAGAGAGAACAAGTGATTTGAAAAGGATCATCATTGGCTTGGCATCTCTCGTTTTGAAAGTTCTCATTATCCATCCTATCATTTTCTTTGCACGTGCGATCGTGGCACTGTTGTGATCCTTGAAAGTGAGATCCTCAGACATTACTACTCCCAGGTCCCTTACATTATTTTTCCGCTCTATTGTATGGCCGGAGTCAGTAGTATACTCTGTTCTAGTTATTATCTCCTCCAGTTTTCCATAACGGAGTAGTTGGAATTTGTCCTCATTGAACATCATATTGTTTACCGTTGCCCACTGGAAAACTTTGTTTATATCTTCTTGGAGGTTAACCACGTCCTCAGCAGATGACAGCCTCATGAAGATCCTAGTATCATCCGCAAAGGATGATACGATGCTGTGGTGTATATCTCTGTCTATGTCTGATATGAGGATAAGGAATAAGATGGGGGCGAGTACTGTGCCTTGTGGAACAGAGCTCTTCACTATGGCAGCCTCCGATTTAACTCTGTTGACCACTACTCTTTGTGTTCGATTTGTTAGGAAGTTGAAGATCCATCTCCCCACTTTCCCAGTTATTCCTTTAGCACGTATTTTATGGGCTATTACGCCATGATCGCATTTGTCAAATGCTTTTGCAAAGTCTGTGTATATTACATCTGCATTCTGATTTTCTTCCAGTGCATCCAAGGCCATGTCATAGTGATCCAGTAGTTGTGAGAGGCAGGAGCGACCTGCCCTGAACCCATGTTGCCCTGGATTGTGCAGATTTTGGGAATCCAGGTGATTTGCAATCCTGCTTCTTAGCACTCTTTCAAAGATTTTTATGATGTGGGACGTCAGAGCTATTGGTCTATAGTTCTTAGCTAATGCTTTGCTGCCACCTTTATGGAGTGGGGCTATATCCGTTGTTTTAAGTGACTGTGGAATTTCACCCATGTCCAAGCTCCTCCTCCATAGTGTACTTAGGGCACGCGAGAGGGGTTTCTTGCAGTTCTTAATGAAAACAGAGTTCCACGAGTCTGGGCCCGGGGCTGAGTGCATAGGCATGTTGTCAATGGCTTTTTCGAAATCTATCGGAGTTAGGGTAATGTCGGAAATCTGGCATACATTTATGGAGTTTTGAGGCTCATTCATGAAGAAATCATTTGGGTCGTCGATCCTCAGACCGATTAGTGGTTCACTAAACACAGAGTCGTACTGGGATTTCAATATTTCACTCATTTCCTTGTTGTCATCTGTGTAAGTCCCATCCTGTCTGAGTAAGGGCCCGATACTAGATGTGGTATTTGCCTTGTTTTTGGCATATGAAAAGAAATATTTTGAATTTCTTTCAATTTCACTAATAGCTTTAAGCTCCTCCTGCCTCTCCTGGTTCCTGTAAGAGTCATTTAACTTAAGTTCGATAGTTTCCACTTCCCTGGTCAGCGCCTCCTTTCGTGTATCAGATATTCTAGCACTCCTGAGGAGCTCAGTGACTCTTCGTCGTCTTCTGTAGAGGGAGCGTCTTTCTCTCTCCAGTTTACTCCTGCTCTTCTTCTTTCTTAGGGGAATATGCCTAGAACATGCTTCGGCTGCCAGGAAGTTGATCCTTTCAAGGCACTGGTTTGGATCCATGTCATTTAAGACATCTTCCCAACATGTTTCGTTTAGGACATGGTTTACCTGGTCCCAGTTGATGTTTTTGTTGTTGAAGTTGTATTTTGTGAAGACACCTTCTCAGGTACATGCATTCTGCTGATCAGGACCTATGCATGTACGTCTGGACTTCGATTAGGTTGTGATCGGAATTAGTTGTTTTTGATATTCTTATGTCTCTTATCAGGTCCTCATTATTTGTGAAGATAAGGTCAAGTGTGTTTTCTAGTCTTGTTGGCTCCACTATCTGCTGGCTTAAGGTGTGTTTTTCGCAGAGACTTAGTAGCTCATGTGTGTGTGACCTTTCATCTGCGCTACCTCCGGGGATTGTTTCAGCTATAACATTATTTGCTACATTCTTCCATTTTGTATGCCTTAGGTTGAAATCACCAAGCAGTAAGATGTTTGGGGATGGAGCTGGAAGGTTTTCCAAACAGTAATCAATTTTCAGTAGCTGTTCCTTGAACTGTTGTGAGGTTGCATCTGGTGGCTTGTATACAACCACAATGACTAGGTTTTGGTTCTCGATCTTTATTGATAGAACTTCAACTACCTCATTTGTGGTGTTCAGCAACTGCGTGCAGAAAAGGGACTCTGACATACAGGCCAATTCCCCCTTGTTTCCTGTTTTTTCTGTCGCATCTAAAAAGGTTGTAACCACTTATCCATATTTCACTGTCAAAGTGATCTTTTG
>NC_091367.1:2303904-2373904 GCF_038502225.1 Cherax quadricarinatus
GTGTGTGTGTGTGTGGCACAGCTGTACAAGCCTGAGGGAAGCAGTCTGGGCTTCAGCGTGGTGGGTCTCAGATCAGAGAAGAGAGGCGAGCTGGGTATCTACGTCCAGGGAATTCAACCCACCGGCATCGCTGCTCAGTGAGTACCCTCCTGCTTTGTTTTGTCAAGTCGTCTTTTAGTCTTGAGGTGGGTCAGTCCCTCAGCCTTGAGAGGTGGTTAGCGACATCATTTGGATCGTTAATCATCGTTAAAGAGCCGGACAAGACTGGTTTTGCTTGTTATATGTGATGTTTGTTTGCGGGGTCCAGTTTTACGTGTTCTTTCGCATGATTTTGTTTGTGCAATCTATGATTTGTGTTTGTGAGGGAAAAGTTACATTAAACCCCAGCTTCAGGGCTGTGTTGTGGGGAGTTGAGTTAAAGCTGTTGACCCCCATCTTCAAGACTCGCTACCACAGGCTCTGTAGCTTAATTAGATATTCTTTAGTGTTAGCCTTAAATCATTGTAAATAACCTTGGTGATCAGACCAACCACCAGGAGGCCTGGTCTGGGACCGGGCCACGGGGGTGTTGACCCCTTTGCCTGTGGCCTGTTTCCGGTAAAGTCCAAGTCACTCTTATGGTTCTGCCGTGTATAATTTCTAGGACGTTTGATTTTACAAACATTTTGACCGGGAGACACCAGAACAGACGTCAAAAAACGAACTTGAGGGAAATGACTCTTAATGGACAATATAGAATAATCCACAGATAACCCGCACATACGAGAGAGAAGCTTAGGACGACGTTTTGATCCGACTTGGACCATTTACAAGTCACACTAACACATGAAGGGTTCCCTCACATTCATGCGTTAGTGTGGCTTGTCCAAGTCGTACCGAAACGAAGTTGTAAACTTCTCTCTCCTATATGCGGGTTATTTGTGCTTTTTTTTTTTGTTTTTTTTTCTGAATAATTATCTGTATCGTAACTGTAAATTTTTGTTTTTGAACCCACCTGTCCCTGTTTGTAAGGCACCGTTTGTATTGCGCGGCTACTAACCTCACCGAGCGGTGGTCTGAGTGGGACTGAGGCAAGAACAGGGTTGCGCAGGCTACCACGTGGTCTCTTCATCAACAAGTGGCTGTACGGTTGCTACATCACGATAACAACATTGTTCTACCGGTCTAAAAAAAACAAATAATCTTCTGTTGTTTAATATGTAATATTAGTATTACGAACAGCTGTGTTTAATGTGACGTTATTTGTCGTTGATTCTCAGTAGAAATATGTATTTAATCGTGAGGTTTCAAGGTTTGTGGTAACAAGTACTGAGGATAATCGATAATTACACTGGCCGCCTATAGATGGCAGCACCTCCTGGAGGGTATGGGAGGTAGATGCGTTTCCTAAGGGCTTTCGGTAGATAAGTTCACGTTGTAACGTTTTCATTGTTAAGTGTACCGTAAAGTTCTGTTAAGTTTGAGACAGATGGTCGAGAATTATGAAGGTTTCCGATAGGTGGCGGGAGGTTTTGGAGAATAAAATGACTTTACTAAACGTGCAACAGATGGCGTTGATGTTCCTATCTTAACTACTTTATCCCTCAGAAAGGTGCAGAAATTTGTAATAATCGTTCATTACCTATACTTATTTTATTTTTATGTCATTCTGAATGCAATATTAGTTTTATAAGTTAATAAGGAATTTAACCGATGTCTTTCCAGATTTACATTTTGTTACACATGATAGAAAACGATTTCTTCCTCATATAGAAAGTGGGTTTCCTACCCTGAGAAGGGTTGACTATAAAAGAATTTGTTAAACTATCGGTTGATAATACAATTTTACAAAAGTGGTTAACGTAGTGCTGTACAACTTGATAAAGCTAAAAACATTATTAATTTGAAAGTAGAACGAAAACCAGGAAATTTTGATGAAAATTAGTGAATGAATGTGAGTTGTGATTCTTTTAGACTCGGCTAAAAGTTGCTGATCGATGCCTATCTAAATTAAAGGTCGCTGATTGATATAATGATAAAGAAGAATTGATTTTCTATATTTCATGAATCCATCTTTTAAACTCTGAAGAATGTACAAAACATTAGTTTCAAATATATGTAGGTACAGAGGCTAATAAAGTTATAAACACGAGAAACATGTTTATAACTGTCTTAAACGTAGGATTGATGCCTATATATATATATATATATATATATATATATATATATATATATATATATATATATATATATATATATATATATATATATATAGGCATCATATATATATATATATATATATATATATATATATATATATATATATATATATATATATATAAATAAACTTGCGATCTTGGCATAAATAGCAACGCTCATCTTGCCATATAAGACAAGCGAAAATTTGTGTATGCAATAATTTCGCAAAAATTATTCTGAACCTAAGGAAAAAAAAATATATTTCACTGTTTGTTTGGTATTAAATTATTGTTAACGTATCTAACATATATTTAGTTGGATTAGGCTAAAATTGCGCTTGTTATGATAAGGTTAGGTAAGTTGTCTAAGATTCTTTTGGTGCAAAATTATAATTTTTCACATTAACATTAATGAAAAAAAATCTTTAAACGTATAAGAGAAAATTTTAGAAAGGACTTAATTTTAAATGAGTTGTTAGTGGACCAGTACTACCTATTAGGCACGACATATATATATATATATATATATATATATATATATATATATATATATATATATATATATATATATATATATATATATATATATATGTCGTGCCGAATAGGCAGAACTTGCGAACTTGGCTTAAATAGCAACGCTCATCTTGCCATATAGGACAAGTGAAAATTTGTGTATGCAATAATTTCGCCAAAATCATTCTGAACCTAACGAAAAAAGTATATTTGATTGTGTTTGTTTAGTACTAAATTATTGTAAACGTAATTAAAATATATTTAGTTGGGTTAGGCTAAAATAAATTGCTCTTGTTATAATAAGGTTAGGTAAGTTTTCTAAGATTCCTTTGGTGCAAATTTAAATTTTTTTACAATAACATTAATGGAAAAAAATATATCTTTAAACGTACAAGAGAAAATTTCAGAAAGGACTTAATTTTAAATGAGTTCTTTTTAATTGACCAGTACATATTCGGCACGACGTATATATATATATATATATATATATATATATATATATATATATATATAAGAAAAGCAGAGTATATGGACAGTAAAAGAAAGGTGAAGAGAGTGGTGAGAGAGTGCAAAAGGAGAGCAGATGATAGAGTGGGAGAGGCACTGTCAAGAAATTTTAATGAAAATAAGAAAAATTTTTGGAGTGAGTTAAACAAGTTAAGAAAGCCTAGAGAAAGTATGGATTTGTCAGTTGAAAACAGAGTAGGGGAGTTAGTAGATGGGGAGAGGGAGGTATTAGGTAGATGGAGAGAATATTTTGAGGAACTTTTAAATGTTAAGGAAGAAAGGGAGGTGGTAATTTCTTGCACTGGTCAGGGAGGTATACCATCTTTTAGGAGTGAAGAAGAGCAGAATGTAAGTGTGGTGGAGGTACGTGAGGCATTACGTAGAATGAAAGGGGGTAAAGCAGCTGGAACTGATGGGATCATGACAGAAATGTTAAAAGCAGGGGGGGATATAGTGTTGGAGTGGTTAGTACTTTTGTTTAATAAATGTATGAAAGAGGGGAAGGTACCTAGGGATTGGCGGAGAGCATGTATAGTCCCTTTATATAAAGGGAAGGGGGACAAAAAGAGATTGTAAAAATTATAGAGGAATAAGTTTATTGAGTATACCAGGAAAAGTGTATGGTAGGGTTATAATTGAAAGAATTAGAGGTAAGACAGAATGTAGGATTCCGGATGAACAAGGAGGTTTCAGAGTGGGTAGGGGATGTGTAGATCAAGTGTTTACATTGAAGCATATATGTGAACAGTATTTAGATAAAGGTAGGGAAGTTTTTATTGCATTTATGGATTTAGAAAAGACATATGATAGAGTGGATAGGGGAGCAATGTGGCAGATGTTGCAAGTATATGGAATAGGTGGTAAGTTACTAAATGCTGTAAAGAGTTTTTATGAGGATAGTGAGGCTCAGGTTAGGGTGTGTAGAAGAGAGGGAGACTACTTCCCGGTAAAAGTAGGTCTTAGACAGGGATGTGTAATGTCACCATGGTTGTTTAATATATTTATAGATGGGGTTGTAAAAGAAGTAAATGCTAGGGTGTTCGGGAGAGGGGTGGGATTAAATTATGGGGAATCAAATTCAAAATGGGAATTAACACAGTTACGTTTTGCTGATGATACTGTGCTTATGGGAGATTCTAAAGAAAAATTGCAGAGGTTAGTGGATGAGTTTGGGAATGTGTGTAAAGGTAGAAAGTTAAAAGTGAACATAGAAAAGAGTAAGGTGATGAGGGTATCAAATGATTTACATAAAGAAAAATTGGATATCAAATTGGGGAGGAGGAGTATGGAAGAAGTGAATGTTTTCAGATACTTGGGAGTTGACGTGTCGGCGGATGGATTTATGAAGGATGAGGTTAATCATAGAATTGATGAGGGAAAAAAGGTGAGTGGTGCATTGAGGTATATGTGGAGTCAAAAAACGTTATCTATGGAGGCAAAGAAGGGAATGTATGAAAGTATAGTAGTACCAACACTCTTATATGGGTGTGAAGCTTGGGTGGTAAATGCAGCAGCGAGGAGACGGTTGGAGGCAGTGGAGATGTCCTGTCTAAGGGCAATGTGTGGTGTAAATATTATGCAGAAAATTCGGAGTGTGGAAATTAGGAAAAGGTGTGGAGTTAATAAAAGTATTAGTCAGAGGGCAGAAGAGGGGTTGTTGAGGTGGTTTGGTCATTTAGAGAGAATGGATCAAAGTAGAATGACATGGAAAGCATATAAATCTATAGGGAAAGGAAGGCGGGGTAGGGGTCGTCCTCGAAAGGGTTGGAGGGGGTAAAGGAGGTTTTGTGGGCAAGGGGCTTGGACTTCCAGCAAGCGTGCGTGAGCGTGTTAGATAGGAGTGAATGGAGACGAATGGTACTTGGGACCTGACGATCTGTTGGAGTGTGAGCAGGGTAATATTTAGTGAAGGGATTCAGGGAAACCGGTTATTTTCATATAGTCGGACTTGAGTCCTGGAAATGGGAAGTACAATGCCTGCACTTTAAAGGAGGGGTTTGGGATATTGGCAGTTTGGAGGGATATGTTGTGTATCTTTATACGTATATGCTTCTAAACTGTTGTATTCTGAGCAACTCTGCAAAAACAGTGATTATGTGTGAGTGTGGTGAAAGTGTTGAGTGATGATGAAAGCATTTTCTTTTTGGGGATTTTCTTTCTTTTTTGGGTCACCCTGCCTCGGTGGGAGACGGCCAACTTGTTGAAATAAATATATATATATATATATAGGAAGGGTTGGAGGGAGGGGGTAAAGGAGGTTTTGTGTGCGAGGGGCTTGGACTTCCAGCAGGCATGCGTGAGCGTGTTTGATAGGAGTGAATGGAGACAAATGGTTTTTAATACTTGACGTGCTGTTGGAGTGTGAGCAAAGTAACATTTATGAAGGGATTCAGGGAAACCGGCAGGCCGGACTTGAGTCCTGGAGATGGGAAGTACAGTGCCTGCACTCTGAAGGAGGGGTGTTAATGTTGCAGTTTAAAAACTGTAGTGTAAAGCACCCTTCTGGCAAGACAGTGATGGAGTGAATGATGGTGAAAGTTTTTCTTTTTCGGGCCACCCCGCCTTGGTGGGAATCGGCCAGTGTGATAATAAAAAAATAATATATATATATATATATATATATATATATATATATATATATATATATATATATATATATATATATATATATATATATATATACATATAGTGAAGGATACACTGACCGTATGGGTAATCCATACGAATATCCATGTTCAACAGCATTGAAAATGCAAATATTTAAAGTCTGCTAGAGATACCTCATCAGACGATGATGGTCACAATCAAACGGAAAATATTTGCGCTTTTCTTAGTGCTATCGATTTGCGAGTTTTCGTATATCGTCCCTGCCTCATAACAAAGTAGCCTGCACCGTAAGGCACTTACGGACCTATTTCACTCCCTTCCCGTTAATGCCCGCCTCACCAGCAGTACAACTTTCAGTGCAACTACAGAAATAAGTGGCGTAAAGCAGAGAAATTCTTGACCGGTCAATTTGCAAGAACTCGTTTAAAATTAAGTCCTTTATAAAATTTCTCTTATACGTTTAAAAATATATTTTTTCATTTATATCAATGTAAAAATTAATAATTTTGTACCTAAAGAACCTTAGAAAACCTACCTAACCTTATTATAACAAGCCCAATTTATTTTCTCCTAATCCAGCTAAATATATTTGAGATAAGTGTGCAATAATTTAATAATAAACAAACACAATAAAATATATTTTTTTTCGTTAGGTTCAAAATGATTTTTGCGAAGTTATTGCATACACAAATTTTCGCTTGCCTTATTCGGCAAGAAAAGCGTTGCTATTTAAGCTAAAATCACAAGTTTTACCTATTCGGCACGAAATTATATATATATATATATATATA
Source organism: Cherax quadricarinatus (assembly GCF_038502225.1). NCBI lineage: Eukaryota > Metazoa > Arthropoda > Malacostraca > Decapoda > Parastacidae > Cherax > Cherax quadricarinatus. The sequence continues at coordinate 2,310,500 of NC_091367.1, forward strand.
TATATATATATATATATATATATATATATATATATATATATATATATATATATATATATATATATATATATATATATATATATATATATATATATATATATATATATATATATATATATATATATATATATATATATATATATATATATATATATATATATATATATATATATATATATATATATATATATATATATATATATATATATATATATATATATATATATATATATATATATATATATATATATATAAATATATATATATATATATATATATATATATATATATATATATATATATATATATATATATATATATATATATATATATATATGAATGATAGTACAGTCTTTGTCAGATGAGCGGCGTCGAACGTGATTCCACTGAGCCATTCCACCTTAGTAAGATGCTTTCCAGCCCGTCACATAGCGCAGGTTTCCACAGTTACAGTATCTGGCAGACTGGAAAGAATCCTATTAAGGTGGGATGGCTCAGTGGTACGGTGCTAGACTGTCGCCTAACGGACCGCGGTTTAGTTTGCGAAAAACCTGTGGATTTTTTCAAGTCTTCATTTCTATTTTTTTTTCACATTCTCCACATATATACATAGAAACATACACAGTCGTTGACTTACGATCTATACATATTACGAAAATCCGCACTTACGACCAAAAATATTTGTACGCATTACACCACAAATGAAGCTGTGCGATAGTGATTCTGTATTTTAGTTCAGTTTTGTTTTTATATTTTATATTTTAAACCATTTGTTATGTAAACGTATTTTAATTACGATACCTATCCGACTTCCGGCCGGTCGGTCGGAACCTGACCCGGTCGTAAGTCGACGACTATTTTGTTTCAACACACCGGCCATCTCCTCCCACCCAGGCAGGGTGACCCAAAAAAAAAAAAAGAAAACTTTCACCATCATTCACACATAATCACTGTCTTTGCAGAAATGGTCAGATACAACAGTTTAGCTGTCACTCAAAACAGCCAATATCGCAAATATTTACTAAGGAAATTTTTGCACTTAAAGTCGCATGTTTTGGTTCTGTAATATCGTTGTATCTCCGACACTTGACGTACCTGTTGCCGGGTTTTCAAGGCATTTTTGGTAACCTTAAAATTTTTTAACGGGGCATATCTTGATTTTTAAAAAGTATTCCATAAAATCTTAGGTGGTGTTGAGATGTACCGAGGTGAAAGGCTGAGGATACCGTCTCTACATTCTCCTGAGGCCTGCCATGCCTATCTAACAGCAATGTATGGTAGTTTATGGTCTTTTTAAAACAGAGGTCCGAGAAAATTGGTTTCGGAGCATTAGCCTGTAGAATTCTTTTTGCAAAATGCAGATTATAATACACATCCCACACGAGAGAAGATTATGACGACGTTTCGGTCCGACTGGGACAAATTATAATTACTGTGAATTCATGATGAGCGCTAAACCCACATGGGTAATTGGGAAACATGGTGGAGGCTTTATCCTCCGTCTGCTGAGGGTAAGACGGACGCGTTTCCTCCATTGATACCTTAGCCGCGTCCAGGACGCTACTGGTAAGTAGGAGCGTCCAGTCACAAGCTTTTCACAATTACTGTTGACAGTAAAGAGATGAGTTAACTTATAATGTTAACTTGTGTTGTTACCATCAGTTATCTCTAAACTTAATTATTTTAACATCTTCATTCAGTATTTATACTGTATATATTTTTTGTACATTAAATATGAACATTTGTTTTTGTACATCTATGTCCACTTATTATCTCTCCAATTAATTCCCCCTTTATTCGTTCCTTCTTATTTCTTCCGTCTCATTGCCTGTCCACCCATTTCCCCTGCACCGATTCCCCTCCACTCATTCCCTGCTTATTTCCCCCTCATTTGTTCCCATCCACTGATTACCCACCTCGCTCATTTCCCTCTATTCATTCCTCAGGTACTTGTCTCCTTGGAGCTCTGGGTTATACACACCTTGGGGGGGGACCCCTCATTCTTCCCCTGAACCCTGACATTTGTCCCCTCCTTAGAGGCTTCTCCCTGCTATTCACCCATTTCCTCCCCGCACCCTCTTGTTTACTCTTATACGCTTCTGTTTTGTTTTTCCCTTCCGCGTCATATCCTTCCCCGGCTACAACATGTTTTTCCCCTGCCGTTTCTTAAGTTTTTATCACATTTTTTCCCTGCCATGTCATGTCTGTCTCCCCTGCTTCGTGATAGTATCTTCGAAGCTTTATCTTTCTTCCCTGTCACCTTTGCATTTCATTCCCCTGCCACCTCAGCATTTTCTCCTGCTACATCATAGAATTTTCTCTGACACTTTATCGCAGTTCCCCTGCCAGTCGTTCTTATTTCCTTGCCACGATGTATTTTTCCCATTGCTGCTTCGCGTTTCCTCCCCTGCCACATTGCATCTTTTCCTTGTAACATGGGATCTTTCCCCTTCCATAGTACATCTTTCCAGTTTCACATTTCAACTTTCCCCTGCCACATCACAGCATTCCCCTTCCTCATCACATCTTTTCCCTTCCCCATCACAGTTTATCCCCTCTCCATCAGCTCCTTTCCCTGCCACATAACAGCTTTTTCCTGGCTATATTTCATCTTTTCCCTGCCATGTCTCAGCTTTTTCTATCACAATGTGAAATTTTTCGTTTTCTGTGGAACATCACATCCGTGGCTTTCCCCGCCAGGTTATCACTTTTTTCCCTGCTAATTAACCTCGTGAGCCGTTAGGGAAAAATAACTTTGACTAAAGATATTGCTGAGGAAACAAGAACATCTGTATTTCAGACTCCTGATGACAGCGATGCATTTAGCAGGTAGTTTAATATGTCAGAGAGTAGTTCACTGCTAGCAGCAACAGCCAGGTAATAAGAAGTGTGGGCTCAGGCCAGGCTGCCAGGGTAGAACACTCGATATCGGTCACGGGTATATGTCTGAGTCTTATATAATGCCCAGGAAGGGCTAACTAACATAAAGTCAACAGTATCTTTGAAAGGGTCCCAAATTGACATAATTGCAATCATATTGCGTGATCATCCAGGCTGTAAAGGCATTATGGGCCTTTGGATCGCTGACAGGAAACGCCTGGTTGACCAAGCTGTCGCAATTGTGTTGCAGAGGCCTAAGCAAAGCTCTTACCTCTGCAACACAATTGTCCTCAAAGATTTGTTAAGCTATACCATGATTTAAGGAAGGATCCCAGACTTCGCCTTACGAAAGTAGACAAAGCAAATGCGATAATAATTATGAACAAGGTAGATTATAGGGGACAAAATAAACCTGATATCAGGAGACAGGGAAACTGACGCGTCTCTTAAGGGACTTGTCACCATTGTCCATTAATACATTGCCTTCCTTGCCAGTTCCCTCTTCCTTTTATTGACTGTGAATTTCTGCGCATGTCTAGCTCGTATGCATGTGTTCGCTACTCACGAAATCGTAGTAACACGATTGCGAACAAACCACAGAACGGATGGGGTTTGAACTCATGGCCTGGAGATGTAGGACTCATGAGTTCAAATCTCATCCAGTTCCGTGGTACGTATTCATTATTTACGAGGGTAGTGGCTTGACTTTTGACCTCGCCTCTGGAGCTTCATTGACTTGCATTACTAGTTTGTTTCATATTATATGTACTCCTAAAACCTGACCTTTAAACTCTACTCATAACAAACGTTTTGCTAAACCGATTGTATATTTATGTAATAATGTTGGTATAAGTTTGATAGAATTACAAAAAATATGTTAGGTAAAAGGGCAAAAGTGCAACTAATGAGATATTTTATTGTGGTAACGTTTCGCTCTCCAGGAACTTTATCAGGACGTAATGACTTGTAGTAAGTTGGCGTCAGCTAAGTCGTGAAAACAATGTATTTCACTGTTGTTAAATTTTAATAATTACATTTATTCTTATCAGAGTTTAAGTTTGGTAGAATTATGGTAATTTATATCACGCTAATTTTGGCGAGATTACTAAGTTAATTTTGATGCATAATTAAAAATTGTAATCTGCTAATTTACAAAAATATTTATTAATGAGTAAGAGAGAATTTTTAGATAATATTTATTTTCAGGAGTTTTTCTTGTGTGTGTGTGTGTGTGTGTGTGTGTGTGTGTGTGTGTGTGTGTGTGTGTGTGTGTGTGTGTGTGTGTGTGTGTGTGTGTGTGTGCGTGTGCATTGTACGACCTGTGTATGCAACAGTGAGGGAGCAACAAAATGGTTTGCCGACATAGACTGACACCGGTATTTGTTTTATTAAATATTTTTGGAACCGTGCAGGGTTTTTTGTTTTTTTTACTCCTTACTGGGAGGCTGCTTCCCAGTACCCTCCGTCTAGTTCTTAATACTCCCCCCCCCCTCTCTCTCTCTCTCTCCTTGCTTCTTTGCGTGTCTCTTCCTTTCATATCTCCCTTACCATTTTCATCCGCTTCTCTCCTTCCTACTCCCATTCGCTCTCATTTCGTACTCTCCACCTCCTCTATTGCTCCTTTCGTTTGTCATTCCCTCCCCTCTTCCAACCGACCATATAATTACCTCCAGTTTTTCTGATCTTTCATCACCTGTTTCACCCACCTAACACTTCTTACGGCTGCTGAGAGAAGCAAGTAATCGATACCTCATAAGCATCTCCTAGTTTAAGACGTCGTTGAAGGCAGGTTAACGCACGATGGGGGGGGGGGAGTCTGAATGGGGTTTAACGTATACACAATATGCAAAACAAATACGTTTGGAGGGGGGAGTTCCCTTGAAGGGATCTACCCGGACTTCATACTCATTTCTGCAGCATTGCAAACTTCTGATGTGTTGATTGCAACGCGAAAGGCCTAGAGATATCATTCAACACCCCCAGTTTTGCGTCATGTTTTGCTTGTTCGTGTGTATTGCATACACAGTATATGGGAGTTTCCCTCGGTCCCATGATGTGGGACTGAGATAAGTGATTTCGAAGAAGTGTTTAAAGAAAATTGAGGATGTGTGTAAGGCATTAGGACAAGAATGGAGAAGAGGATTTGGGAAAGGATTGGAAGAGATCGAGGACGTATATGGGTTCTTCAGAAATGATTGGTTCGAAAAAAAAAGCTGTGAATTGGATGGTAAACGAAGTCAAAATGTACGTGGAAAGATGCAAAACAATTAGGGAAGGGATTGGGAAAAGGATTTAGAAAGAAGGCTGAAGAATTAGACAGTTTTGCAGCATTTGGGAATCGTTATTGAGGGAACGTTTCGCCAGCCAGAGGCTTCTTCAGTTCAATACAACAAAGAACGGAGAAAGATGAGGAGGAGTTTGAGGCAATCATTCCCAAAGCCTCGAGTCGATGTGTTCAGTCCATCAATATTGAGAAAAGTGCAGCATATGATTGTTAGGTAAAGTTTGTCAGGAAACAGGACAAGTGTTTCCTGGGGGTTATATGATGACCCGCAGCTAGAGCTTTTGGTCATCTGACAGAGGCCTTCTGCTGTTTTACTCCTCCACCCCTTAAAAAATTATGGCTATGATTATAATTATTAGATACTTATTTAATGTACAGCATATGCTCGGAGAAGTGTCTTACATACTGCAGTGAGGTGAGAAGAAGCAGGAGGCGGCGAAGTCACCGTTGGACAATTCCACTAGTGTAAGTAGGTCGTGCTTGTAGGTTAGACAAGCCTAGAAGAATTCTCTGTATCAAGATCACAAAGGAGGCTGAGTTAGTGGATCTAGAAATCTCTCATATTGTCATGAACACTTAACCTGACAGGTAAATCAAACACACTTATATTTACTATGTATAATGCTTAACAATTCACAAACGGGCGAAATTATTTACAAACATTATCTGTGAATCCACAACAGGATTCGAACGTGCAAACTCGGCATCAGAGTACATAGTACTTTATCTGGCTGTATGGATTAAGTACTGTGTGCTCTGATGCTGAGTTAGCAGGTTCGAGTCATGCTGTGGACCGAGAGATAATGTTTACACTGTGTAAATAAACGAGACACATGTACAACACCTGGATAACTTAACTGTGAAGACGTGTTACCAACCAGTGACTGTATTAATCCAATTCAGAGAAAATTACTGGAGACAGTGGAAGACACGTAGTAGCAGTATGAGGTCATATTTTCCTGTCTGTAACAACGGTTTTTTGTCTAGTGATGTTTATTTTGTAATTGAGGTGGTGTAGTCTAAGACTAGGCCACTGGGGCGATGATCCTCACAATCAATAACAGATAGAGACGTGTCTGTATTTCCCAGGTCGATCTGGGGTATGTTGAATGTGGTAGTTATGTGGATGCTGCTGGGCGTGATGTGGAATATGGCGTTGATAATATGTTTGATTTAGGTGTGTGGATATTGTGTGGTAGTCTGTGACTGTGGTGTGATCTTGGCTTCATGGATTGTGTATAGATGTAGTGTGTGTTAGAGAGAGAGAGAGAGAGAAATGGCTTTTAAATGAGCTGATGTAGGCAACAGCTCTTAGCTAGTCAATAAAGTTAGGAATCTTTAACTTGGCAATAGCTTGTCAATAAAATTAGGAATCCTTAACCTAATCTTGTCAAATCCTGTATGTGTGAGAGAGAGAGAGAGAGCGAACGAGCTAGCTAGCTAGCGAGAGGGAGTCTTTGGTACCAGCCCTCAACATTAGCTATTGGTCCCTCTGCACTTTCTAAATTTGTAACCTTTCCCCAGGTTTCTTTACCTGCTTGTCTTCCTATTCAAGTCCCTTTTCAGACCTTCCCTGAGCATCTTAGCCTCAGCGAGCCTCCTCTCAGATTCAGAAAGCATCTTCTCTTCTTCAGTGACCATCGTCCCCTCGTTATTAAGCATCTTCCCCTCTTCGATGAACACCTTCCTCTTTTCATTAAGTATCTTCCCCTCTTCATTGACTTTCGTTATCCAGCCTAACATTCTGCCTACAGTTGCGACACCGTTATTGAGTTTCTTGAACACATGATCTTCCTACATGATTACCCGCAGGTCTCTTACAATCATGTCTATGGAGGGGGATGGAGATATATGGTACAAAATACCTACCCAGCATTCTCTACCTGACTCTCCACCCTGTACTCACGTACTTTTCAGTCAGGTAGATCTGTTTGTGACTTGATAGAGCCCCACTATGTGGGGCGAAACGTAGACAATTAAGGGTCGCACTATACTGCATTTATTTTTATATCGAGGGGATGGTTTTCCTCTTATACAGTTTAGGATTTTATTTATTCATTGCTTTCGTTTCGGAGTATATGTAATGTATTATCGTAAATCATAGGTGTGAGTACTGTGCATTGAAGCACATTGTTTCTCACTGGTTGGTTAATTGGGCTTGAAGCCTGTCGACTGCTTTTAGGTTCATTAAGGCCGAATATCACCTGGTCCCCTGTGAAGATTAATACTTGCAGTACTGGGGGTAACAGTGTAGGTATATCATGGGTTCAGGGAGCACAGTAACGTTATCACAACTGTAGGCAGAATGTTTGGCTGGATAACGAAAGTCAGTGAGTAGGAGATGCTTAATGAAGAGTGTGTTCATCGAAGAGGGGGGGACGCATAATGAAAAGCAATCTCACAGTTTATACACAGTCATGTAGATAAATGGTTCAGAGAACCGACAAGTTGATAAATTAGACACACGTGCAACACGTGGGTATCTTTATTGAGGAAACGTTTTGCCACGCAGTGGCTTCGTCAGTCCTATACAAAGAAGAATGGTGAAGATCAGAAGGACTTTGAGGTAATCAGTTCCTTAGCCTGGAGTCGATGTTTTCAGACCTTCAGTCTTGAAAAGAATACCAGTGAGAAACAGTGAGAAATAAACCTCTAGAGATACATATCTTGTTTTTACACTGTTGACTGTTACTCTTTAGGTTCATCTGCCCACTTTTCGTGTTATTTTGTTTTGTACGTTTTTTGTGCTATTACACAGCTCGTGGGTTTGACTAGTACCTTAGGTACTGAAGCAAATTCTTGGGTAGTTTTGGAAGAAGGTTGGATATATATGTGGGTGGGAAGAGGTGGTTTTGATATGGACGTGCCTTTTATGGGCCAGTAGGCCTGCTGCAGTGTTCCTCCATTCTTATGTTCGTGTTTAGAGTTTGTGCATTGCACCAACAACTTGTTTGTGCGGTGAAGTGCAGTGACATGGTGAGTTAATTATTGTAAGAGGACACTACTATTTACAGACTAAACCTGTATTTAAAGACAACGTTTCGACCACCTTCACCGCCAGTACGAATGTGAAGCATCTAAACTACTGTGAACGTTTGATGTAACTTGAACTGTACTCCATGGAACCAAGGCGAGAAAGATACATCATAATTTATAGCTGGGAAATTCTTAAAGGACGAGTCTCAAACCTGCACACACACACGAGCGAGCTGGCTCATGGCCGGGCACTCAGGAAAGTTAGTTCCTGATCAGCCGGACTGTGGTGCTTACGTTGGACGGCATGATGTTAGTACCAACAGCCTGGTTGATCAGGCAGTCCACCGGGAGTTCTGGTCTGGGACCGGGCCGTGGAAGTATTGAACCCTGAAAGCGACTGCATGTAGAGTCCAATTAGGTATATTGTCTACACATTCCCTGTTGGTTATTAATCATGTCTGACAGCTGGTTCATTTAATGTGTGTGTGTGTGTGTGTGTGTGTGTGTGTGTGTGTGTGTGTGTGTGTGTGTGTGTGTGTATGTATGTATGTATGTATGTATGTGGGAGTACCATATACATGTATATGGAAAACTTTTCACCTGAAATTTGTGCGATGTATGTTTACAGATCCCCTTTGTATGGAGGTGAGTTGATTCTGGCAACGGGGTCGTTGACCCCCTATATCAAGTCATATGACTTGATGAATGGGGTTGTTCCAGTAAAATCTTGTTTAGTAAGTAGTGTATTTGCAGTTGTCTGCAGTACACCAGTTGGATTGTAAATAAATCACGGAGCGGGTGGGATTCGAACCCATGGCGAATGAGTACTAAAACTCATAGGCCTTTGCGTTAACCACTGGGCCAGCTGGCTACAGTAAAATTGATCCAACTAGATATATCAGGTCAGTGGTGGCCCATGATAACCTCGGTATAGTGTACAAAAATATACCTAGTTGTATGAACCAGCTGGCCCAGTGGTTAACACACTGGCCTGGAGTTTTACCACTCACTTACCATGGGTTCAACCCCCCACCCGTTTCCTGATTTGTTGGTATTATTACAATTTTGTGAGTCTGACTTGTGATTGTTTAATACACAAATAACCCTCCCTTATGACAACATTTTGGTTCGAATTAGACGATTAAGGAGGAGGACTTCTGTCGTCCCTCCCTCGTGTGGGTTGTCTGTGTTCCGGCTGCGGTATTGTGACGTTTTATTCTCTCTCAAGAATATGACGTTGAAGAATTAGACATGCAACATATGGGTATATTTATTTGTAGACGTTTCGCCATCTAGTGGTTTTATCAATACAAATTCAAGGACATAATGGGAAGACTATAGAACTATATACAAAAGATGAGGCAATCAGTCCCTCAGCCTTGGAGTTGAAGAGCACCGTAGACGTTCCTTATATATTATATATATAATATGGCTTTCGATTTATTATGTAAAAAGGAGGAATGAAATACGAGACAAAAATATGAATAAGAATGTAAAGAACGTTGAGAAGGGAAAAGGAAGTTAAAAGAAACTGAGGAACGGAGAAATGCAAGAGGAGGAGGAGAAGGAGGAGGAGTAGTAGTAAAAAAAAAAATGAACATAACACGGACGGGGATAGAACCCGCGATCAGAGAGTCTCAAAACTCCAGACCGTTGCGTTAGCCACTGGACCAGCTAGCCACAATAAGATTCATCTAACTAGGTATATTTCTACACCATAGGATGGTTAGCATAGGCACCACTGTGACCACAAATGCAAGTTTTTACAGACAAATCTCCAGCTAGCGTGGCCGTGACGAACTCTAGCTCACGGCCACGCTTGCTGGAGATTCGTCTGTAAAAACTTGCATTTGTGGTCACAGTGGTGCCTATGCTAACCTTCCTATGGTGTAGAAATATACCTAGTTGGATGAATCTTATTGTGGCTAGCTGGTCCAGTGACTAACGCGACGGTCTGGAGTTTTGAGACTCTGATCGCGGGTTCTATCCCCACCCGTGGTATGGTTTGTTTGCAATCGTGTCATTACGATTTCGTGAGTCGAGTAGTAGTAAAGTAGAACAACAAAAAATGGAACAATGAAGGAAGCGACTGTGGTGAAGTATGTAAAGGAATCGATATAAATAAATTGAGGAATAGAGATAGCTAAATAAAACTGAAGAATAGAGGCAATAGAAAACGAGAGGAACTGAAAGGCAAACACTACAGAAAAATTATGGAAAAAAAAAAACACGAAATATGGAATGGGAGGAGCAGCAGCAACTGTAAAAAGTAAATAGTGTAAGGGAAATGTAAGGACAGGGGAAAGTGAGATGGAAGAGAGGAGGAGGAGGAGGAAAGATGAAGAGGGAAGGGTAGAAGGAGGAAGGCATGGGTGGAAAATGTAACGGAGATGGAAGGTTGTAGTGTAGATAGAGGGAAGGAGAGAGAGGGACACACACACACACACACACACACACACACACACACACACACACACACACACACACACACACACACACACACCCCACAAGACAGAATTGTCCCTTTCAAAAAAAAAAAAATCTTTCGAAAAATCATCTTGGTCAAATTAATGACGCACACTGTGCAACGAGAATATACTTCTCCAATTCGATTTTTTTCACAATTTCAGTAAAAAATGTCCGAATATTTTCATTCAGCCCCAAAAAATGGCTATTCTATTCTTGCATTTTGTTCATGAGGAAATGTGTGAGTGTCATTTGTCAGGCTTGAGTATTTTACCAGCATGATGGTACTTGTAGTTGTTAGGATAATTATCATAGTTATAATTACCGTGGTTATAATGGTAATTATCATTATAATTATCGTATACTGATTATTATTATCGTAGTGATAATGGTGATTATCATGGCTGTAATGATATTTTTCATAATTATGATTATCATGGTTATAAAAGTAATTGTAGTCACTATTATATGTATCTTTTAATACGATTATTACGACAGTTATCATGATACTCATGTTTGTGATATTTTGTATGATTCTCAATGATTCCACCATGAATACTGTATGATTACATTGATATCATTATTATCATACTTGTAATTATGTTTATAATTGTTATTATTATTATTAAGCCGACGGTGTAAGACCTAAAAAAACTGTGCCATAAACCTCTTATAAGTAAACCCAGTATATATATATATATATATATATATATATATATATATATATATATATATATATATATATATATATATATATATAATGGGGTCCACCTCTGGTGTAAATTGTGGGACCCATAGCCTCGGAGAAGTGGATAAAAAGCCTTCAAGGAAGAATATTTGGATTTCTTCCTGAAGCCGTTTGAATATTCCACTTCCCCTACCACCCCATCTTTTAATGTATTTTTTTTTACCAATAGGAATATTTTATTACATAATATGGTACAGAAGATTTAAGAGATACATTGTTGATATAAAGGTGGCATATAAGGTACATGTTGTTACGTGTGTATCACCGATTATAAGGCGAAAATCTCATCCAGCTCCTCAGAGCTGGGGCGTGTGCCCAAAATACAGCAGGCATTCGAATATTTTTCCTGAAAGCTTTTTTTTTCTCTTCTGAGGCTATGGGTCCCCACAATTTGCACTGGAGGTGAACTCTACATTGTCTGAAGTTCATATAGGTTGGAATTTTTTACTTCATGGGGAAGTGGAGAAGAATCCTTCCTCCGTAAGCCTTGCGTGTCGTAAGAGGCAACTAATATGCCGGGAGCAAGTTATACATGTGTATGAATATTTTTTGTTAAAGATGACACAAATATGTAAGAATACATCACGTCACACGAGGGAGCTACTGTCCTGACCTTCGTTCTGCCATTTTTGGAATGTTCTTCAGCATTGCTGCTTGCGCAGTCATGCCTGCTCAGTACACTGTACTCTGCCGTACTCATTCTGCCTTGCTTCATATTTTCACATCTCTACGTCCCTTTCTAAACAGTGGCCTATTATTTATCGTGGCCTGTCATTTTGGCTGTTATAAATCTCCAGCCTCCCAGCACCTGCTGGCTGTGCACTCTATCATTCCAAAAGTTGCGTGGTTTCCATTTCTCTCTTCTTATGTACTCTGTTCAGGAGACCCTCGTAGTCTCCTTGTTCAAGAGTCTGGTGTTCTGTTTATTGTACTCTGTTCAGGAGATCTCTCTTTAAGAGTCCCTTCGTCCGCTGTCGCACTGTTCCTTCCAGCCTCGCCCGTCAAAGTTAGTAAAGGGCGCTTGCTTGCAGGAATTAGTTACCCTTCCCTTCATTGGATCAGATGTGATAGCCTTCCATTCCACCGGCGCTGTACGTTTGTTGTGCGCTTAGCGCTTCACAATAACAATAATAAATATAATGAAATTAATAATAAAAATACTGTTTTTAAATCCTTTAAAAAACTGTTCGTTCGGTATTTTACTACTGCTCTCGCACCCGTGTTTTCTTTGACGTAATGTTTCATAAAGTTTTTCATGAATTATTACCTGCCTCAACACTACAGTGACGTAACTAGCCTTCAGTGTGGATCCTAGTTCTTCCAGTCTGTTTCAACTCCTGTACAGTCAGTAACTGTTTTTTGGGGGGAGGAATTAAGCGAGTATATCTTAGGTATGACAGTGTCTTCTGACGGGTCTTAGGCAGTGATGCCTCGTTAAGTATATTCTAGCTACGTTTTTCACTACTTTTTAATAAATGTATCGGATCATTACATGTGATAGATCTATAATATACCTGTTACATAGTAGATTCTAAGGATGGGTCCGAATGCTAGATCGAAGCTCCAACACTGCTTGAGGTAAATGACCCACACGGGTTTAGTGGCTCCTCTACCACTCATTGCTTTGCAGTTCCTAGAGGATTACTACTTCCTTTAATTTATATTTTTACTTGCTTGCACTTTGTATGTCATGAAGTAAACCCGTGTGGGTCATTTAACATAAGCAACACTGGAGGTTCAATCCTCCGTTTGCTAAACGCGGCCTGGTCTGTAACTACTGAGACTGGTGGTGACTAATTAATCTGGTGTATCTTAATCTAGAAGTAGTAATGACGTCCTGTTATCTTTATTCTCCTGCTATAGCTCCCTTTATTGAGGTAGAACAGGTCAGTAAAGGAGAGTAAGGCGGGTAACCTTCGGCGAATTTTCATGTTACCTGAAGGTAATTTGGGGGTTACTGCCCCCCGGCCCGGTCCCAGACCAGGAGAGTAATATATGGTAAGCAATTGCTCGGGAAGCAACAAATATGCAGAACAGATATGTGGAGAAATTAAATGTGGGGAGAAACCACGTATGAAGGGCCGTTTATTGTGGGGTGAATTTAACTTGTTGGAAAGAGGGAGGCAGAAACCAGGTGTGGAAGAGGTGTTGTGGCAAAAGGCCAGGTGTGGAAGAGGTGTTGTGTTGTGGCAGAAGACAAGGTGTAGCAGGAGATGAGGCATGAAAGAGGGAGTGAGGCAGAAGACCAGGTGTGGTGAAGGAACAGGTGATAAGGGCCGTTGTTTTGAAAAAGGAGGCAGGGGAAATGACAGGTGTGAGGAAGAACGCATGTGGGGAAGAGCCAGCTGGGTTTAAGAGCAGGTGTAAGAGGGGAAACTAAATATATAGGGAATAAGAAGGGACATAGGTGTGGGGTAAGAGCAGGTGTGGGAGACGAAACAGGTGTTTGGGGGACAAGGTGATGGCAGGTAAAGGTAAGACAATCTCTTCAGCTGGAAACGAAGGTGTTGTACCGGACATTTTGGTCACTGTTTATCATGCTCGTCTCGCCTCTTTTTCCTGCCCTCCTCCTCATATTGACGACTCTCTCTCTCTCTCTCTCTCTCTCTCTCTCTCTCTCTCTCTCTCTCTCTCTCTCTCTCTCTCTCTCTCTCTCTCTCTCTCTCTCTCTCTCTCTCTCTCTCTCTCCCTCCCTCTCCGCTTAGTAAAATATATTTAGTTTTTCTTTCTTTTTTATATATTTCTTATTTTTTCTTCTTTGCGCGTGTGAATTATTGTCATTATATATTATTGTATTCTTGTGTTTTATAAATTCAGTTTGTTTTGAGGAGGTTTTAATTGTATACGCTTTGTGTTTTATGGGAGCTCTGAGTTATTTTGTATTTTTTTCTTTGTGCTTCGAGAGAGTTTTGAGGTATTCTGTGTTTTCCTTTTGTGCTTTGAGGGCGGGGGGAGGGGGTCTTGAGATTTTTTTCTTTAATGTTTGAGGAAATTCCAAGATGTACAAGTTTGTTTTACGGGAGTTCCCGAACATGTGTTGTGTTCTGAGGGAGTTCTGATGTATGTAGTTTTGTGTTCCAGGTTTTAAGGGATGTCTGAATTGTATTGGTTCGAGTGATTTTGAGTTCCATTCTAGTTTCATCTCCTCATTCTTTCCATAGTGGAGAAACTGAAGGTTGTCTTTTCTGAACGTCATGTTGTGACCGACGAGAAGACTTGACTCACGAAATCGTAATAACACGATTGCAAGCAAACCATGGTACGGGTGGGGAAAGAACCTATGGCGAGTGAGTCGTAAAACTCTAGGTCAATGCGTAAAAGACTGGGCCAGGTGGCTACAGTAAGATTCATCCAAATATATTTATACACTTTAGGAGGTTAGCATGGACCACCACTGTGACCACAAATGCACTGGCCTGGAGTTTTACGACTCACTTGCCATGGGTTCTAACCCCACCAGTACGTGGTTTGAGATGACCTGGTTTATATCAATTTAGAAATCTGTTGTGTCCTGGGTGGATACCACGCTCATACAAGTATCGTCTTCAAACAATGATACAATGTTTTAATTAATGTATCTGATGCGCTGATGAGGATCCCAGAAGGGGATCGAAATATACAGATCAATTAATTTTCTGAGTTTCTTTCTCCAAGTAGGTTATTATTGAGAATTGGCAGGTGTGCATTACACTTTGGTTTTCCGTCCCTATCTAATGAATGAGAAAGAGAACTGGAGTGAGTACTGTTCTCATAAAGCTTCTCACTGTGGTATCCGATTTTGCTTCGTTCGCATTTACTCCCTCGAGCTCTGTTTCTTAGTGAAACATCCATCTGCTTAATTTTCCCATAATTCCTTTTACACGTATTGTGCGCTTTATTACACGATGATAAAGCTTATCGAAGGCGTTTGTAAAGCCTTTGTGTTGTATCCTCATTTTGTCTTCCGGCGCATCTAAGACAAAGTCATAATTCTTCAGGAATTGAGAGAGGCAGAGTGACCTGTTCCAGACACATGTTGTCCTGGGTTATGCAATTTTTGTAAATCCATGTGTTTAACAGTCTTGCTTCTTGGGGGATATTCAGTGATTTTGATAATGTGGGACATCAGTGCTAGCAATCTAGAGATTTTGCGCTTGCTTTGCTGCCACCTTTGTGGACTTGAGCAGTGTGGGATTTTTAATGACCCTGTGATGATTCTTGTGTGCAGACTCCATCTCCATAGGATATTTAAAATTCAGTTTGTTACAAAATGCGTCAAACCACTCTGAATCGTCGAAATATTCAACGAAATATTAACGTTTTAACATATTTCTTATATTGTAATATTTTACATATTTTAAAAACATCTTAATAAATTCTTAATTGAGTTGCAGGAGTCTGGGCTGAGGCAGAGTGCTACGGCATAGTCTCAGTGGCTTCTTCGAAGCCAAATGGGGTCAGAGTTATGTCAAATTATGGAGATGGCAAAGTTTTCAGTCTCCTGAGAAAATCATTTGGAGTGTCACTCTTTAGCGTGATTTTTGAGTCGTTAAAACAGAGTCGTATTTTAATTTATTTTGATGCATCATTGTATGTTTCATTTTATTTAAGCAAGAGTCACGACACTAGATGTGGTTTTTGCATAAAAAATAATTTTGGATTTCATTCATTCCTTTTTACTCCCTCAGTTTTCTGAACTCTGATGCGTTCATTTTGAGCTCATTGTTATCCGTGTCTCAGACCAGTGTTTCTTTTCTTAAGAAAGTGATTCCTCATCTTCGCCTGTATAAGGAGCATCTCTGAGACGCATCTTCTCTTACTTTTGTCTTAATAGTTTACCTTTAGCATACTTAGTGTCAAGAATTTTCATCACCCTCTCTTTCAGAGGGAACCTGGTGAGTGTGTAATGTCTGTTGCTGACCTGACTCTACTACATACGTTGGTCTACGTGTAGCTTGCACCAACAGTTTGGTTGATCGTGCCATCAACCAGGAGGACTGGTCTGGGACCGGGCCGCGGGGGCAATGACCCCCGGAATCGTCTTCAGGTAGCTTTCAAGCTTAGGTTAAGCTGATCCTCTCCAGACACTGCTGCAGATTTGTGCTACTCACATTATATTCTCCGCTTATTTCAGTAAGCTCTTGGTTTATTGGTCCCAGTTAATGTATTTATTGTTGAAATTGTTTTGTTGATTATACTCTCATGAAATTACAAGATGGAAATTACAAGGAAATTATAGGGACCCCAATGGAAATTATAAGGACCCCAGTAGAAGGAATGTTGAGGTGTTGTGTTGCCACGGGCTCTCGAGGGAGGTTCCTTGACGCTGGTGAGGGGCTCCTGATCTAAGGAATCGGATCTGTGCTCTAGTTCTCTAAATTGAGCCTGAATACCTTCCATCCCCTCCCCACACAGGCACTGTGTAATCCCTACGGGTTTAGCTCTACCCCATGATTATAATTAATAATAATGTGTTGTCACGGAGTGTGTTGTGTTGTGAAGGAGTGTTGAGGTGTTGTGTTACCACGGAGTATGTTGTGTTGTGTTACCACGGGGTGTGTTGTGTTGTGTTACCACGGGGTGTGTTGTGTTGTGTTACCACGGGGTGTGTTGTGTTGTGTTACCACGGGGTGTGTTGTAGCTCTGTGGCTCGTGTAATGATCTGTGTTGAGAATAAATGTAATACTTAGCTATGCAGGGAAATGCCAGAGAGGGGAGAGGGACGGGAGAGGGGTGGCATTTGAAGGGAAGGAGGGGGTTGATGGGGGGTCCGGGAACGCGCCGTCGTCACCATGGCAACCAAGGTGGAGGGGAGGTTGGTAGCAGGAGAGGGGAAGGGAGGTGATGCACGTGCCAGATGATCGATGTCCCTCACCACCAGTCTAAAACCTCTCGCTCCTTTGAAGGTTATTGATTGTCTTTAACCGGTTTCCGATAGGGTTGTGAATGTGTTTCTGTGAGGGGTAGTGAGGTTGAAAGGAGGGGGTGAGGGGTTGTTTGTGTGTGTGTGTGTTTGTGTGTATGTTAGGAGGAGGAGTATGAGGGGTGGCGCATGCGCCGTGTGTCACTCAGTGTAGCAGTGAAGATGGCCATAGTGTGCTGACGTAGTGTGTGGTGTGTCGCTCTGGTGTTGTGGTGCGGTTCTTACAGTGTGATGAGGGCAGTGTGCGCCTGGGTATGATCTAGTGTAGTGTGTGTGTCGATACACCGTCCTTTGTGTCCCCAGTCTTCCTTCTCCTACCACTGCCACCTGTCATTGCTTCACTTCCCCAGAAAGCTACGTAGTGGCGGTATCCCAGCGAATTTTGGCTCTCATGTGTTGGTGTTTGGTGGGTGCGCTCTCGCCGCTACCTGCAGACTCCCGCATATCTCCACCAGGATATGAGTCGTGCTTTTAAGTCAAAATTTGCAGACGTGGCTTATAAATCGCCGTTCATGTTGCTAAGCAAACAGTGTTCAATTATTTGTGGTTACAGCTCTCAGAAAATCAGTCTCAGGATCACGGAATTATGATATTTGTTCATATTAAATATTACTGACTTAAGATTAGTTAGTGTAGGATTAAGCTTTATTGAATTGGTTAATTTGATCCAACTTAGGTCAGGCGGCTAAGTTTTGGTGCAGAAATTGAAATTACATACCAGGTTAATTGACGTGAATATATCTTGTCTTCCATAATTGTAAGGGTCCGAAAGTTATATATTTTTTTTTAAAGTTCGTTCCGGCTATAAACACTCACACCTCTCACTTGTGAGGTGTGAGTGTGAGGGCGGCGTGTGAGATATGTGAGGGGAAGAGAGTCTAAGAAAGCACACACACACACACACACACACACACACACACACACACACACACACACACACACACACACACACACACACAGGGGCCAGGAGCTGAGTCTCGACCCCTGCAACCACAATTAGGTGAGTACACACACACTTGAGGGTAAGGTGTGAGGGCAGGGTATGTGGGAAGTGAATGAGGGTCAGCCACGAGTTGTGACCTTGCTACAGCAGTGTTATGGAAAAGTACTGTGCTGAGCCTGACATGTATCTTCAAAGTATGTTAACCTGAAGCCATGTTCGAGACACACACGGCTATACCTGAGCTTACACGATGGGTATACGTTGATATCTGAGCTTAACGATACCTGAGCCTCCGCGATACTTGAGCTTCCACAATATCTTAGCTTCAACGATGAAGGGTGTACATCGATATCCGAGCTTCAGCAATACTGGAACTTCAACGATACCTGAGCTCCGGCGATTCTTGAATTTCGATGATATTTGCGCTACGGCCACGTATGAATTGGGTGTTACTGTATTGTGACCTTCCACGTACTGCTCTGCACTTCTCAGTAGCGTCGATAAACGGAATGTGTGTCACAGCCGGAAGTTGCATAAAATACGTCAGAGGTTAGCGGTAGTGTCTCTCATTGATTGCTAATAAACACTGTTGGAACGAAGATGGGAGTTTTGAAGACGATATCAGCCGGGTTGTCATGGCACCAACAGCCTGGTTGACCAGGCGTCAGCAGGCAAACCTGGCCTCAGGCAAGGCTGCGAGGGTAGAGGAATCCTCAGGTAAATCAAGATGACTCAGTGTTGGACCGTAAGGTCAAGATGGTTTAGTTTTGGAACGCAAGATGAAAATCTGGCGCTAGACAGTAGTTTACCGGTATCTTATTTGGAACATGGATAGTGTTTCGAACAGAGGCGCAATAATTCAAGACCGGAATGAATAACAGATGATAAAGTTTCTCAACCTGTAGCCTTTAAAGGGAACGTTAACTAGTTTACTGTGGTGGGTGTGGATGATTCAGTGAGTCAGTCCACAACACTGACCTGTGGTGGGTGTGGATGATTCAGTGAGTCAGTCCACAACACTGACCTGTGGTGGGTGTGGATGATTCAGTGAGTCAGTCCACAACACTGACCTGTGGTGGGTGTGGATGAATCAGTAAGTCAGTCCACAACACTCCCGTCTGGTGGGTGTGGATGGATCAGTGCATCAGTCTAGAACACTGACCTGTGGTGGGTGTGGATGGATCAGCGAGTCAGTCCACAACACTCCCCTCTGGTGGGTGTGGATGGATCAGTGCGTCAGTCTAGAAAACTCACCTGTGGTGGGTGTGGATGGATCACAATCTATTTAGGATGGTCTACAGGTACTCACCTACTTGTGGTTGTGGAGGTCAAGTGTCAGATTTTTTGTATTCTTGAGGAGCTTCAACATCTAGGTTACAATCAGCATTCTTCTTTGAGGCCAACGTCTACTGTATTATAGCCACGTCTAGTGATGATTGTCTCAGTTACTCACACCGCCTCCTGGACTACTTTAACCTTCATGGTTGGTTTGTGGACTCTTGAGCCTAAAGTAGTGAGTGGTGAGGGTATGTAGAGTATAAAAATGACGCGAACGTAGGAGAGAAAAACTTGTGTCTTGGACTATTTGCAAGTCACACTAACACACAAAGATGGAGCCTTTGTGTGTTAGTGTGACTTGTAAATATTCCAAGTCGGACCGAAACGTCGTCGTAAACTTCTCTCTCCTATGTGCGGGTTATTTGTGTATTGTTCCAGTCACGGTATTGTCTTTTTCTTCTTTTTGTATGTATAGTACATTAGTGAAGAGCTCCCCTGAATTTTCTCACCGTAAGAAATTCTCTCGCCAGAAAATTAGGTCTGGTACTCAGCAATGCAATCTAGTTTCAGGCGCGGCTGCATGAGTTGAAAAACCCTCAAAATCTGTCACAAATTGGTTGATCCCTACATCCTTAAATGACACCCTGTTCCGTGTTACTCAAATCAGACACCATGGTGTCTTTTTTTATGTAAATTCTCTCCATAATGTGACCATTACTGGTTGAACAGAACTGTGGATTGAGTTAGGTAATGGAGGGTGGTGGTGAGTGAAGGAGGCAGTGAGAGTGGTGGTGAGTGAAGGATGTAGTGAGGGTGGTGGTGAGTGAAGGATGTAGTGAGGGTGGTGGTGAGTGAAGGAGGCAGTGAGGTTGGTGGTGAGTGAAGGAGGCAGTGAGGGTGGTGGTGAGTGAAGGAGGAAATGAGGGTGGTGGTGAGTGAAGGATGTAGTGAGGGTGGTGGTGAGGAGGGGCTAGTGAGGGAGGGTAGTGGTGATGGAGGGAAGTGGTAGTGGTGGTGAGGATGTTGGACAATACCTTGTTCTCCATATCCTGCTGCTGTCGTTGTGTAGCCACCTGTACACACACTTGTTTTGCATAGCTCCGCCTTGTATGTGGCAGGCTAGCGGGCAGGCAGGCAGGCAGGCTAACGGGCGGGCAGGCAGGCTAGCAGGCAGGCTAACGGGCAGGCAGGCAGGCAGGCAGGCAGGCAGGCAGGCAGGCAGGCAGGCAGGCTAGCGGGCGGGCAGGCAGTGATGGCTGGCTGTTGCATAAGTGTCTCAGTCTTGAACAGGACAAATGTTTCCTGAGGCGGGTAAGTAAAGATAACACTGGATGATGGGACTTAGCTTGATAAATAATATACAATATTTTTCAATTTAATTTTCCATTGGAGGTGGATGACTCTTCTCTAAAAAAAAAAATCCATTTATTTTGTCTCTGGTTTCCACGTAACAACATCTTTACACTTATTGTCATGTCCACCATCATTGTCTCCGTTAGGCATTTTTTTTTAATTATATTTTGTGTTTTACAGATTTTTTTCAGATTTAAATGTCTGTGATAAACGTGTATGTGGCTGTGGAGGGGAGAAATGATCGAAGTGTGTAAGTGGAAGATAGGTATCAAACAAAGGGGATATAAATAAGGTCTTGAAGATGTCTCTCCAAGAGAGAACCCGCAATAATGGATTCAAATTAGGTAAGTTTAGATTTAGAAAGGATATAGGAAAGTATTGGTTTGGAAATAGGGTAGTTGATGAGTGGAACAGTCTGCCTAGTAAGGTTATTGAAGCTAAAACCTTGGGTAGTTTCAAATTTAGGTTGGATAAATACACGAGCGAGAGGGAAATAAATGGTATAAAATACCGACACAATGGAAATATAAACACTTCAGCAGTATAATGTGATCCTTTATTGACAACGTTTTGTCCACACAGTGGGCTTTATCAAGTCACAAACAGATCTGGGCACGGCCTACTTCCACATGGGACAAATGTGATACCACCTACAACTGCTGCACCTCTCCTGCCTACAGTATATAAGCTACTTCGCACGTATGCTGTATTCTTTTCAAGATTGATGGACTGACCACATCGACTCAAGGCTGGGGGACTGATTCCCTCAAACTACTCCTGTTCTTCACCATTCTCCTTTGTTTGGACTCATGAAGCCACTGTGTAGCGAAACGTTTCCTCATTAAAGATACCCAAGTGTTGCACATGCCTCGCATGGGCCAGTAGGCCTTCTGCAGTGTTCCTCCATTCTTATGTTCTTAAAGCCCACAGTGTGGGCGAAACGTTGTCAATAAAGGATCACATTATACTGCATAAGTGTTTATATTTCCATGTGTGAGAGGGATTGGATTTGAGTGGGACTTGCACTTGAGTTAGTGGATATATCAGAGCTTGTTGTTAGGTTAGAACTAAAGTGGATTGGGCAAAATATTCTGTTAGTGGTTTGAATTTGTGAAGGACCTGCCTAGTATGGGCCAGTAGGTCTGCTGCAGTGTTCCTCCTTTATGTTCTTATGTATCCCTTAAACCTCATGTGCTGTATTCTGTAAAATTTTTGTGCCATTAGTATATCATTTTAAGTTTTGTGCGCCATATTACATAATAAAATATACCTGTTTGGCCAGTTAGAAACAATGGAGTTAGGTTAAGGAATGTCAGGAAACAGGACAAGTGTGATAAATGGTTCGAAACCGACAAGTTGAAGGTTGAGACACTTATGCATCATATGGGAATCTTTATTGGAGAAACGTTACGTCACACAGTGACTTCATCAGTCCAATATTGGACTGATGAAGTCACTGGCGTAACGTTTCTTCAATCAAGATTCCCATATGATGCATAAGTGTCTCAATCTTCAACAAGACAAGTGTTTCCTGAGGCGGGTGTTAGTCACAAAACCTGCAGCTGGAGCTTTTGGTCACCTGACCGAGGCCTTCCTCTGGCTTATCAGACCACCCTTTTAAAAATTATAGTTACAATTATAATCATTAGGACTTAAATAGGGTGGCAGGAGAAGTGGAATATTCAAATGATTTCAGAAAAAATCCGAATATTTTTCTTGAAAGAATTTTTTTTTTATTTCTCCGAGGCTAAGGGTCCCTAAATACCGGCTTTTCTGGCATATAAGGCGCACAAGAATTACGAGTATTAAAGGTTTATTACAGTAATGAACTGCATGTCCTTTTATAACACAACACTTGCCAGTAATCCAAAACCCACCCTTGACTCTGACCTTCAGCATATAAGGCGTAGGCTGATTTTCCAAGATTTGTGAGGGGAAAAACGCGCCTTATATGCAGGAAAATACGGTAATGGAAAAAAATGAGAAGCAATTTCGTTTGAAGTTTTGTTGTTGAGTCACTTTTAAAACTTTTCAAATGAACCTTGGAACATTATTTTCAAATATATTTAAATATAATTACACAATGAAGACCAGATTCTTTCAGAAATTTTAATCCTTAGTACAACATCCTGAAATATTTAAGGAAAGTGTTTATATGAGGGGCAGTTAAAACGTCGTTTTTTTCAGTTTTAATTTAATTGTAAACTAGAAATTCTAACATCGGTGGGTTAATAAAACATGAAATAAAAGGGCTGGTTTTAAGACTATTACTGTATAGTAAATTATGCTTCAGCTGTTGTAGACTTTATCTCGTAGTTCTTGTGTGTAGTGTCATCAGCATTTGTGTACCGTACCATCATTATTATTAATCTCTTTTTGCTTTATTTGGTCGTTGTTTGGTGTAGGAATGGGAATATTCAGAGGCATATATAGAAGTAGGTGAATCTAGAAGTATTCTGGGGCTTATACTGACAGGAATCTCTCTCAAGATTGGAAAAGGGAAAAATCTAGTAATGGATATTGTGAGGAAGTGTAGGGGTGCATCTAGTTGTGGATGAGGGGGAGTGTTTGAATAGTCTCGTCGGGTGCTTCCTTGGTCAACCAGGCTGTTGCTGCTTGTAGCCCACAGACCAACATATTAACTACAGCCTGGTTGATCTGGCACCTAGTGAAGATACCTGTCCAGTTTCCTTTTGAAAACTTGTGGGTAAGCAAGTTGAATTTCTGGGAAAAGACGGTGGAGCAAGGGATATTATTTGTGTGGCTAGGGAGGGTGTACAGTAGGTCGCAGGTATGTATTGGTAACTGGTGGCAGGGAATAAGGAGGGAAGTTCGGTGTAAATATCTAATGTTGGAAAGGAAGGGAGTTTATCTTTGCCCTGTCAGTCTGAGTTCTGCTCCACCCTGCTTGTCACTGTTCTGGGGGCTTTTCTTTTAGTGGTCGTTGATTCTGCCCTGGCAACATGTGCTTGTCATTGATTTTGCCTGTTATCTCTGTCTGCATTCTATTTCTTCTCTATTTTGCCTTTCTGCAGAAACACCCTCATTTCTTTGATTTGTGAAGATATTTCTTCACAGGAAACCGTCTCTTGTAAGGACCTATCCAAGCACCACTGTAGAGGGAGCACTCTACATCTTGCTCACCTTCCTGTCCTTATATTTTGTACCTCACTGTCCTGGCACGCTTGCATACCTCCTCTTAAGTTGTGTTTTTTTTCCTTTAATACCACTGCTATTCATTTGTTATACTCCTTTAGTAAATCAGCAAAATTCTTTCCCTTCCTCCACCCTCTTCCTCTTTCCCTCTTCCTCACTTTATCCTTGGTCTTTTCCAACTCCTCTGAGCTGAAATATGTTCAATTTCTGCCATTTTTTTGCATGCTCTATTATTTTAATATCTTTATTCGTTACCTGCTGCACCTTTCTAATAATTGCTTCCATCTGCTCTTGTCCCATTCCCTCTCGTTCATCTATTGTCTTGCTGATCCTTTTTTAATGCGCCTGAATCAGGAGTTCTGTGCTTCCCCACATTCCCTTTCTGCTCCATTATTTCCTTCAGCCTCTGATGATTCTTCTTTGTATTAATTCCCGTTACCTCTTTGTCTGTCTGTACTTACATTCTGATGGGGTTGGTGGTGATGGTTAGTGGTAGTTGTGATGGGTGGTGGCAGGTGGAAGTATTCATCTACAAAGGTGGAAATAGAGTTGATTACCTGTTGATGATTTTAGTTCTTCTCACTTTCACTCCCCGTACGGGGAGTGAAGGGGAGTGACGGCCCGGTGGGCCCTACAGACGAGGTGCAAGTTAGTGTGCTGGACAGGACTTGGACGTTTGGCCCTCTTCCTTCAACAAGAATCGTCACTTTGAGACGACCCTGTCGACTGAAGATCAGTCACACACATCTCATTCATAGCCACCTCTTTGCTGGTATTTTTTCCCAGGCCCCCTTCCTGTGTAACCTGTGATGTGCAGCTGACTGTAGAACATATTGTTACTGTTGTGTATGACTTACGCATTTACATTTTTGTCCTGGCTTTTATAATTACCGGGGTGCCTGTAGGGATTTCGGAGAACCTGACAGTTCATACTAGTAATTCTTTGAGTGTTATTTTTACCACTTATGTTCTTATGGATGTTGTATTTGTGTTCTTCAAATCTCCAACGCTGCCATCTTACCTACCCCCAACTTCTTGTTCTCGGATCAGGTCTCCCAGTTGATGTACCAGTCAGTCAGACTGTTGGTGCTTGCTTTATACAGTCTGGCAGATCAGCTACTGAATGGAGAAAAGTGTCAGCGTTTCCTCTAGAAAAGTTTTATTGGTAATTTCTCATGCAGTTGAAGAGAGGATGTTCAAAATCTTTTAGTTTTTGATGCTTGTCGAGTTCTTTTTTTTTTGAGTTAGCCCTTTATGAAGAATTACACATGTGCAACATTTGGGTATATTTGTAGAAGTTTCGCCATCCACTGGATGACGAATCGTCTACAAATAAAGATATCCAGATGTTGCACATGTGTTTAATTCTTCATCTTGTCGGTATTATATACCATTCATGAGTTAGCTGTTTATGTTTTACAAGGAAAACCCTATAGTTATATCATTTCAGCGAGTCTTAAGCTACGACTAATACTAACAGTAAACATTTATTTATGTTGCATATTGTATAAAATACCCAGTGTTTCTCTCAGGGTAATTTGAACTGTCAACATTTCTCGTAAACACTGATTTCAATGTTCACATTTGGAACAAATTACCCCTATATTTTCCAGGTGTAAACTGCTATTTTTTTTAGTTCTCATCTTTATTCCAGGGAGAACATTTCAAGTGGGTTTTAGGCATATCTAATAATTTGGGTGTTGAAGTTTATTTTGGCAAGTTTTCTTTGTAGTCCAGAATTTCGCTTGCCTTATAAGAGGCTGTTAGTATATGAAGATAAATTCAATAAATTGAAGTTCAGCAAGAATAATAACCGAAACCTTATAGATTTTGATATATAAGGAAATATGACCACCTGGATTCCTGAAGGACGTTTCTGGAAGGGGTAAGGCCCCCGTGGCCCGGACCCAGATCAGGCCTCCTGGAGGGTCAAGGTCTGATCAGCCAGGCAGTTTACTGCTGGCCGTACGCAGTCCAGCGTATGAACTACAGCCCGGCTGGTCAGGCACAGATTTGAGGAACCTGTCCAGTTCCCTCTTGAAGACTGCCAGAGGTTTGTTGGTAATTCCTCTTATGCACGGAGGGAGGGCTTTGAAAAGTCGGGGACCTTTGACACTCACTGAGTTCTCTCTTAATGTACTTCTCGCTCTCCTGCTTTTTAGTGAAGGTATTTTGCACCACCTGCCAAGTCTCTTTGTTAGACGGAGTTATTTCAGTGTTCAGGCTTGGGACCAGTCCCTCCAGGATTTTCTAGGTGTAAATTATTATATACCTTTCTCGCCTACGTTCCGAAGAATACAACTTCAAGCGTTCCCAGTAGTACAGATGCTTGAGAGTTTATACGAGCATTGAAAGTTCTCTATACGTTTTCCAGCTTTCCTTTCTCTCCTGCTTTGAAGGGAGCCGACAGTGTACAGCAGTATTCCAGCCAGGAAAGCACAAGTGACTTGAACAATATCATTGGCTCAACATCTATTGTCTTGAAAGTTCTAGTTATTTAGCCTTTCATTTTCTTTTGATAATGTATGAAGTTAGCGTTAATAGTCTCGAGTTTCGTAATTACTCTTTGTGAAATTAGGCAAAAATCAGTTGTTTTCGGCGAGTGTTCATTCTCCTTCCTACAATACCAAAGGCCCGAGATAGTTCTTTCTTGCAATTTTTGGTGAAAATATAATTCCTGATGTAAATTAGGATATGTTTATACATATTTTTTTATGAATGAGATCACAGGCGTTCTAAGTATTCTATATTCATATCTTAATGGCAAACCTCAAGAGGAAACTCGGGTTAGGGAACCGGAGAACATGGTACACAAACTGATATTATATCGAGTTCAGGAGAGACGGAGGAAACAGAAAAGTCATAAATGACGTTGGAAGAGATCCCAAATACTTCTTCACTTTCGCCACAGTCCAGGGTGACACCACATTCAGTATAGGACCTTTACTTAAAGAAGAGGGAACGTACACCGATGACAGTAAGGGAGTAAAATAATGAAGTGTAAAATACTGAAGTTACAGTAAGACTGTGTTCAGGGAACCACTTATAATTTACAGGTAGAAGACCCTAATGAGATACTCATAAAGGTAACTCAAACACACCCGACATCTCAAATCCTGATGATACCCAGATCAACTAGGCTGTGGTGGATATGTGGGGCAGCGAGTTACCAGCAGCAACACCCTGGTTGATCAGGCAAACACCAGAAGAGCCTGGCACATGGCCTGGTTCCGGTAGTAGAAAAATTCTGGGAACTCATTAAAGGTATATCAAAGATATCCCCAGAATACATGGGTGTGCTGTCATCGACAGCACACCCATGTATTCTGCCCCAGACCCAGACCCCTGGAGCTCCATATTCATGACAGTTGCAAGAAATAATTATCTTGAGACTTTTACTCTTCCATCAAAAGGAGTCTGGACACCTGTGTCCAGACTCCTTTTCCTAGGTGCCCCATGTACAAAGGCAGTAAAGCATTCACGATAAACTACAGATTAATAGCTCTAACTTCACACATAAAAATCTTTGAATGGCTCTTAAGAAGCAAGATTGCCAATCACAGTGAATCACAACAGTTGCGCAGTCTAGGGCCGCGTGAGTTTAGAACTAAGGCAAATCGGTGAGTAAACACATTGGAGCTATTAAAGCTGGCGGCACCAACTTCAACCAAAATTAAACTTGAGTATTTACCTGGCGGTTAACGTGGGTGGACTCGAAGTTCATCCTTACTCACGACCAGGAGATGGGTTAGTTTAGTTTGACGTCATTATTATGCACCCCACCCATCCTGTGGGAGGTAGTGAAAGGATTACAGAGGCACATAATGGGTCCAGGGACTGATCCAGGTTGCAGTTACTATTGTATCTCTCCGTCTCTCTCTCTCTCTCTCTGTCTATCGTCAACATCACGTCTACCTGGCTTGCCTTTTCATTCGATTATCCTGACTGCAGGTGTCAATGCATGCAGCTGTCTGTTGTACACACCTCGCTGCATTCCTCCCATCGTATGGACACGTTGCAGTATCCCAGTTAATAACACGTTGAAGATGAATTAATCGAAATTCTCACCGTAAATACGTGTAATACCTACAATACCTGTAATACCTGCTTATGGTGTCAAATCTTGAATGTTAATTAACTAATTGAACAGTTGTTTACATTTAGTTTACCTAAAGATGATTTTGAGGGCCATATTTCCCGCTATCCAGTCACTGACCAAACTACCTTGTTGACAGTGACGTTGTTGGCGATTAGTTATTGGTAAGATTGATGACGGTGTAAGGTAAATGGAGACATGGGCAGCCATTAAGACATTGAGTGGGGCTTTTTTTTTGTCTTATGTCTTGACAAATTTCCTGGTGAGCGAAACGTAGCCGGAGTAAATGTCTTATTAGTTACATCTTTGTTTATTTACCAGTTAGAATGTTGGTGCTTGTAGTGTTGAGTCTCTCGTATCCAGTATGGCTCGCCTGGTAAAACTTTTCACAGGAATTTATCAATTTTTTTCTTGATTGGAGAAATCAGCGGGGCTGTGGTGATTATGTTGGTTTGGTTGCTGCTAGCGCCAACAGCCTGACGGATCAGTTCATTATCCTGACTTGGTCTTAGAAAAGGTATTCTTCAGTAATTGATGATTCCAGTGATAGCAAGTTTCTAAAACTATTTCAGTAAAAAAAAAAATATGGCACCTACTCAAACTAAAGTTATGGGGCATCATTATCCTTCTTGCAGAAGGTCTCGTCAATAATAGTTTGAAGCCAGTCTGATTAAGCATTCTTTAGATATTGAATAAACAATTAATGTCAGTATTGAGTTAAATTCGAACAAATTGGGACTTATGTTATTCAATAGCAGCGTTAAAATTGTGTTCGGGAAACCACACCAGTGATCAAAATTTGAAGCCGATCAGATGAGTCATTCTCCAGTTTTAGCACGGGTTCCAATTTACAAATTTGCCAGCACACAACCTAAACTTAATGGGTATTATCCTGGCCATAAGATGCATCACCCATTAAATATTAAACCCATTCAAAAGAGCTAAACTGAAAATTATTCAGCGTGATTTAACGTGAATGACAATTTCACACTATTTTACACACACAAAAATTGTAGAATATACACCTACAAATTTTATTTTCACTCTCCGCCGTCGTGGATTTTTTTTTTTTTTTTTTTTTTTTGAATGTTTGAACCTCAACGCCATTGAAGATTTTGGGAGTAACGTCTTATAGATCCCTCTTCGAGGATGCTTAATAATATTAATAATAATAATAATAAATATATTTTAGTAAACTTTGTAAAGAACCCACATTTGTCACCTCAGTTTTGTTCAATCATTCAACTTCATACTTTGTGAAAACTTGAGAGAGATCCATCATCAACTTCTGACTGTTCAGTTTCATACGAACAGTTAGTTATTGCTCCGTCTAAGGGGGATATATCACAGCTGGAAAATATACATAGTGCGCTTACTGCTCACATAATCAATAAAACACTTGAATTACTGGGAACCCAAAGTACTTGGAGTGTATTTTCAGTAGTAAAGAAGAGATTCATCTTATGCATCTGGGAGGTATTGGAAGGCCAAGTCGTATATGTATGCTACTACCATGTCGCGTGCTCTTATAATGTGTCTTCAAGGCAAACAATACTTGTAGGTTACCTGGGGTCTGTGACTCGGAGGAGAAAACACGGGAACCATCATTCAGTGTTGCAAGAATTTCAGATTCTGCAATACCGAATCATCACCCCACTCAACTCCACGAGTATACGAGTCCTTTCCCCTCGTCCGTCACCACCTCCGCCACTTCCTCCGTCACCTCCTCCGCCACCTGGTCGCAGACTAGACCAGACCTGGTTGATATCCTCGTTATTGGTCACATATAACGCAGATTTAACCTAGGATAATATTCTCACCACCCAAGGAAAAAGTTGAACCTTATAGGCTCGATTTTTTTTAAATAATCAATGGTACAAAATGGTGACCCAGTCTTATAGAATTAATGTGAGACCCAATATTTCTAATAAAAATAATTGAAAACTTATATATAGCAAGCGCAGTTTAGTTTAGGTTAATCCAGATAAATATATTTTAGATAAGTTTATAGTAATTTAATAATAAATACAAATGTATTTTTTTTCGTTAGGTTTAGAATGATTTTGGCGAAATTGTTGCATACACAAATTTTCACTTGTCCTATATGGCAAGATGAACGTTGCTATTTAAGCCAAGATCACAAGTTCTGCCTATTCGGCACGACATATAATATATATATATATGTATATATATATATATATATCTATATATATATATATATATATATATATATATATATATATATATATATATAATGTATGCATGGCTACTATGCAGCTATTTTCCTAACATTTGTTTTAACGGGTATCGTCGTTTGAGTATTTTCTGAGCCTCAAATATTCTTCGTTATGTCGTCGTCTAGTAATTTCGCAGCTTTGTTCGCTCTTGCATACATCATCGTTTAGCGGAGATGATCAGATACCCGAGGTGCACGTAATTCAGTTACAAATCGCAGGGATAAGGAGTACGATTTCCATGGCATTCAGAAAGGAAGATGTAATTGAATCAGCAAGTTACTAATTAATGGATATCGGAATTGCCGCAGAGACGATTTAAACCATTGTTGATTATAAGGAGAGAGAGAGAGAGAGAGAGAGAGAGAGAGAGAGAGAGAGCGAGCAGAGCCATCCATCTGATCTTTTAACTGATCGACCAATCTACAGACCGAACGATTAATTAACGTGTGAATTAATAATAATAATATTAGTAATCAAGGTGAATTTGTTCTCCAGGCTGAGGGACTGACCACCTCAAATACTATTTCTCCGTTTTTGATGGACTGATCACATCTTCATTTTACTACTACATCTACTGCCTCTGCATTTGACTGAAGAAACTTACTTTGGGGGCGAAACGTTTCAGCAATAAAGATACCCAACTATTACACATGTGTCTTAATCATCAGGCTCAGGGCATGCCGGCCAGCTGACTGCTAGCACCAACAGTTTGGTGACAGGGAAGCCTGATCTCAGACCAGGCTGGTCTCAGGCCAGGCTGGTCTCAGGCCAGACTGGTCTCAGGCCAGGTTGGTCTCAGGCCAGGCTGTTCTCAGACCAGGCTGCGGGCAGGAGAACTCTGGGAACCGTTGACAGGTGTGTTACAGGTGTGTCAAACAATTAAATAAAAAATATAGAACAATTCACTACCGTAGAAATGACACAGAAATGGACACAAATACGAACAGAAAAACTGACACAGAATGGCTCCACAGAGAAACCAAACCTCACTAGATAAACCATTATTAAATAATACAGTAATATATATAAAACAGTCACTTGGAAGGAGGGATAAAGATAAGCATTTTTCTTGGGTAACGGATAAGAAAAAAAATATCTTAAGAGGCTGGAACAGAACTGCTGAAGAAGCTTGTTGAGATGACTTCGTGTCTCTTGTGAGGGGAAGAGATGAGTGTACTTGTTGAGGAAGATGAGTAGGGGGAGGTGAAACTGGGAGGGGGAGAGATGGTAGTGGGTGTTTTATGATGATGAATTAGACACATGTGAAAAATATGGGTATCTTTAGTTGTAGACTTTTCGCCATCCAGTGGTTTTATGAATAAAAATTCAAGAACATAATGTGGAGACTGTAGAACTATATAGAAATGAGGTAATCAGTCCCTCAACCTTAGGGGGGTGAAGGAGCCCCGTAGTCTTGAAGTCTGAATTTCAGGCAGTAAGAGTGTCGCTTATATATTGGCGTCAGTATTATATAAAATACGTATATAATTTAATTTTACTTTAACTATATTTGATGCATCAGTGTATGTCAGTACTATGTTACTCAGTGAGGGCTAAAATCGTGTTTCCTCGTTATATTCCGTCACTCAGGATGGGTCAGGCTGTGGGTGAGGCACTGAGATACAAGAATTTTATTGCTGTCTGTAGCCAGAAAATGAAAATGTATAATGATAATTAAATCTCTAGCAGTTTTTTTTTAAGGGCAATTGAGTGGGCTGGTAGACAGCAACTATGTCACACTAGTGTGAACATAGGTAGTAGGTTGGTAGACAGCAGTCATACAGGGAGTTGCCACCCTCCCGTCATACAAATGTGAAACGGAAGCCTAATAAACATTTTGCACTCTGACAGGATTGTTGGTCTCCTTTGTTTCATTAACTCGTAATATTTTTAAAGCTAATTCTTACAGACTTCTTACATCCGATATATAATTATCTTTACTCTCAGGTGAGTTTTTGTAATAGCTCTAATTCCTGTAATATTTCCTCATTTTAAAAGTCCTGGTGCGAGACCGGGCCGCGGGGGCGGTTATCTGCACAACGATCAACACACAACAGATAACGAGTATGAAATACTCGTTGATGAGTTTCGAGAGAGTTACTATTATCGGAGCCCGGCTATGGTCCAGGCTCGTCTGGTGAAAAACTCCGTTAAGAACATAAAGAACACAGCAGCAGGCCTACTGACCCATGCGAAGCAGGTCCATGTCACCCCCGCGGCTTAGACCAATGACCTGCCTAGTCAGGTCACTTCCACTTAAGGAGCACAGCATCAGACCTAGTAGCACAAGCTGATCTTGGTAATGCTACCTGGTAATTACAGTGAACACTTGCCGTAAAACCCTTGATGTTTTTCTATCGTGCCAGCTGCCGGTGGCTGCTGCTAGGTACGAGAATTGTCAGGTATAGAATGGATCCTATTAGGGGTCAGCTGGCGGCCGCTTAGCGCATCTCTGGGGCTACAAGTACACAGGTGCTGGCGGCCGCTTAGCGCATCTCTGAGGCTACAAGTACACAGGTGCTGGCGGCCACTTAGCGCATCTCTGGGGCTACAAGTACACAGGTGCTGGCGGCCGCTTAGCGCATCTCTGGGGCTACAAGTACACAGGTGCTGGGGGCCGCATAGCACATCTCTGGGGCTACAAGTACACAGGTGCTGGGGGCCGCATAGCACATCTCTGGGGCTACAAGTACACAGGTGCTGGGCAGCCGGGAGCGCTGCACACCGTGGGAGAGAGTGCTACTGTTTGCACTCATTGTGTCAATAACACTTGTGCAAACACCTAGGACATTAGGAAACGTTTCGGTCCCAAGACCTTGTTTATTCCTATGATGGTAAAAGTACACAGTGCCCCAGGAACGGAAGTTCCTTAATAAGTGTTTTAAGTGTTTGCTCACACGATATTTCTTCTTTGTAATGCAGTTACGACAGTAGTACTTTTTAAGTAATAAGTATACTTTAATAATTTGTCAATGTTGAGTATTTTGTGAAGTAATTATGATTAGACGGTATATTTTATTATGTTAAAGGTATGCAATACATACTGTTTAAGTGGTACAAATGACATCACAAACTTTATAATAAGATAGTTATATTTTAGTAATAATGGTAGAATTACCGACAGAATGTTTGGTAAAGGGACACAGATACAACTAATGTGACACTTTATTGTGGCAACGTTTCGCTCTCCAGGAGCTTTGCACTTCACTCTAATACCTATATATATACCCTCTGTGTCCATGTATTCTTTGTAACGGCTTGACAAAGCTCTTGGAGAGTAAAACGTTGCCACAAAAAAGTCACATTAGTTGCATCGATGTCCATTTACCTAACGATACATTTTACCGTCATATTATTTTCCCACAAAATACGCCTTATATTTAATAAATAATTATATTCAAACAAGTGGAAATGTAGTAACGTGGCTTACAGTCGTACGTCTATTCTAGTCTTATTGTGTTCGACTACAGTTTGCAGTGTCAAGCATTTTTGGAGTCTTTCTACTCCGGGAGTCTGGGCCAGACTCGTCTGGTGCTTGCCTAGTCATCCAGGCTGTTGCTGCTAGTGCCCCGCCGAGACGAGGTGAAAGATAGAAGGAAAGGCATCAGGATGAGGTGGAATAGGTGGCCAGGTTAAGTAAATAGATGTTATTTAGTGCAATGAATAGTGGAATAATACAAAAATAATCCGGACATAGGAGAGAGAAAAAATTATGACATATCGGTCCGACTTGGACCATTTACAAGTCACACTGACAAACGAAGATAAGGGAGTCAGTAATGTATAGAAGTGAGGGAAAAGAACGGAACTAACAGGGAAGGAAGTGGAGAAGTAGTGGTAGAGGTAATTTTGGTAGTGGAAGTAGTAGTAGTGATAGAAGTGTGGTGGAAGCTTGATCCTCTGTTCGCTAATAGTGAGATGGACACTACCTCCGTGACTGTACTCGCCATGCAAGGTGAGGGAAAATAAAAATTAATTGGATAAGGATGTTGGTGTTCATTGGGTTATCTGGATCGCGATGATAGAATACTCCTAGAAAGACAGGTAGGGAGTGAATAATGGTGGATGTTTCTTTTTCTTCAAAGGGGTTAACACGAACAAGGTGGGTGACGATGCTATGTTAAAAATTTACATTAATATTAAAAATAATCTCTATTTTCTCCTTGTCCGTTGCTCCCGCGGCTTCATGAACTAAATCCAGAGTAACCCGTCACCTTTAACCTGCTGGGTACTAATTAACAGGTGCAAGGAATGTCACCTGCAATCGGCACCTGTGTCCCATAGTGCCAAAAACCTGAGGGGAGGACGCGAGTGTGCTTCCAGCCTTCAGTCACTCTGTTGAAAATGGTATTAATGCTGGAAGAATTTCCGATAATATGTTAGGCAAAAGAACACATACGCAACTAATGCAACATTTTATTGTGGCAACGTTTCTCTCTCCAGGAACTTTGTCAGTCCGTTACAAATAATACAAGGACACAGAGGGTATATATATATATATATATATATATATATATATATATATATATATATATATATATATATATATATATATATATATATATATATATATACATGTACATATATATGTATATCATAGGTAGTAGGTTGGTAAACAGCAGCTGCCCAGGGAGGTACTACCGTCCTGCCAAGTGAGTATAAAACGAAAGCCTGTAATTATTTTACATGATGGTAGGATTGTTGGTGTCCTTTTTTCTGTCTCATAAACATGCAAGATTTCAGGTATGTCTTGCTACTTGTACTTGCACTTAGGTCACACTACACATACATGTACAAGCATATATATATATATACACAAACCCCTCTGGGTATTCTTCTATTTTCTTTCTAGTTCTTGTACTTGTTTATTTCCTCTTATCTCCGTGGGGAAGTGGAACAGAATTCTTCCTCCATAAGCCATGCGTGTTGTATGAGGCGACTAAAATGCCGGGAGCAAGGGGCTAGCAACCCCTTCTCCCGTATAAATTAAATTTAAAATAGAAACTTTCGTTTTTCTTTTTGGGCCACCCTGCCTTGGTGGGATACGGTCGGTGTGTTGAAAGAAAATATATATATATATATATATATATATATATATATATATATATATATATATATATATCGTTTTGGACATATCGTTTTCAGGTAGTTGCTCTTCGAATTATTTCCAGTCATGTTGTAGTGGTGTAGCAGGTGTGAGAAGCAGGGCTATGTTGTAGTGGTGTAGCAGGTGTTAGAGGCAGGGCTATGTTGTAGTGGTGTAGCAGGTGTGAGAGGCAGGGCTATGTTGTAGTGGTGTAGCAGGTGTGGGGGCAGGGCTATGTTGTTGTGGTGCAGCAGGTGTGAGAGGCAGGGCTATGTTGTAGTGGTGTAGCAGGTGTGGGGGCAGGGCTATGTTGTTGTGGTGCAGCAGGTGTGAGAGGCAGGGCTATGTTGTAGTGGTGTAGCAGGTGTGAGAGGCAAGGCTATGTTGTAGTGGTGTAGCAGGTGTGAGAAGCAGGGCTATGTTGTAGTGGTGTAGCAGGTGTGAGAAGCAGGGCTATGTTGTAGTGGTGTAGCAGGTGTGAGAGGCAGGGCTATGTTGTTGTGGTGCAGCAGGTGTGAGAGGCAGGGCTATGTTGTAGTGGTGTAGCGGTGTGAGAGGCAAGGCTATGTTGTGGTGTAGCAGGTGTGAGAGGCAGGGCTATGTTGTAGTGGTGTAGCAGGTGTGGGGGCAGGGCTATGTTGTTGTGGTGCAGCAGGTGTGAGAGGCAGGGATATGTTGTAGTGGTGTAGCAGGTGTGAGAGGCAGGGCTATGTTGTAGTGGTGTAGCAGGTGTGAGAAGATGTTGTAGTGGTGTAGCAGGTGTGGGGGCAGGGCTATGTTGTAGTGGTGTAGCAGGTGTGAGAGGCAGGGCTATGTTGTAGTGGTGTAGCAGGTGTGAGAGGCAGGGCTATGTTGTAGTGGTGTAGCAGGTGTGAGAGGCAGGGCTATGTTGTAGTGGTGTAGCAGGTGTGAGAGGCAGGGATATGTTGTAGTGGTGTAGCAGGTGTGAGAGGCAGGGCTATGTTGTAGTGGTGTAGCAGGTGTGAGAGGCAGGGCTATGTTGTAGTGGTGTAGCAGGTGTGAGAGGCAGGGCTATGTTGTAGTGGTGTAGCAGGTGTGAGAGGCAGGGCTATGTTGTAGTGGTGTAGCAGGTGTGAGAGGCAGGGCTATGTTGTAGTGGTGTAGCAGGTGTGAGAGGCAGGGCTATGTTGTAGTGGTGTAGCAGGTGTGAGAGGCAGGGCTATGTTGTAGTGGTGTAGCAGGTGTGAGAGGCAGGGCTATGTTGTAGTGGTGTAGCAGGTGTGAGAGGCAGGGCTATGTTGTAATGGTGTAGCAGGTGTGTATGTTGGTGGTAGCAGGTGTGAGAGGCAGGGCTATGTTGTAGTGGTGTAGCAGGTGTGAGAGGCAGGGCTATGTTGTAGTGGTGTAGCAGGTGTGAGAGACAGGGCTATGTTGTAGTGGTGTAGCAGGTGTGAGAGGCAGGGCTATGTTGTAGTGGTGTAGCAGGTGTGAGAGACAGGGCTATGTTGTAGTGGTGTAGCAGGTGTGAGAGGCAGGGCTATGTTGTAGTGGTGTGAGAGGCAGCAGGTGTGAGCAGGCAGGGCTATGTTGTAGTGGTGTAGCAGGTGTGAGAGGCAGGGCTATGTTGTAGTGGTGTAGCAGGTGTGAGAGGCAGGGCTATGTTGTAGTGGTGTAGCAGGTGTGAGAGGCAGGGCTATGTTGTAGTGGTGTAGCAGGTGTGAGAGGCAGGGCTATGTTGTAGTGGTGTAGCAGGTGTGGGGGCAGGGATATGTTGTAGTGGTGTATTTGGTGTGAGAGGCAGGGATATGTTGTAGTGGTGTAGCAGGTGTGATAGGCAGGGCTATGTTGTAGTGGTGTAGCAGGTGTGAGAGGCAGGGATATGTTGTAGTGGTGTAGCAGGTGTGAGAGGCAGGGCTATGTTGTAGTGGTGTAGCAGGTGTGAGAGGCAGGGCTATGTTGTAGTGGTGTAGCAGGTGTGAGAGGCAGGGCTATGCTGTAGTGGTGTAGCAGGTGTGAGAGGCAGGGCTATGTTGTAGTGGTGTAGCAGGTGTGAGAGGCAGGGCTATGTTGTAGTGGTGTAGCAGGTGTGAGAGGCAGGGCTATGTTGTAGTGGTGTAGCAGGTGTGAGAGGCAGGGCTATGTTGTAGTGGTGTAGCAGGTGTGAGAGGCAGGGCTATGTTGTAGTGGTGCAGCAGGTGTGAGAGTGGTGTAGCAGGGCAGGGCTATGTTGTAGTGGTGTAGCAGGTGTGAGAGGCAGGAATATGTTGTAGTGGTGTAGCAGGTGTGAGAAGCAGGGCTATGTTGTAGTGGTGTAGCAGGTGTGAGAGGCAGGAATATGTTGTGGTGCAGCAGGTGTGAGAGGCAGGGCTATGTTGTAGTGGTGTAGCAGGTGTGAGAGGCAGGGCTATGTTGTAGTGGTGTAGCAGGTGTGAGAGGCAGGGCTATGTTGTAGTGGTGTAGCAGGTGTGAGAGGCAGGGCTATGTTGTAGTGGTGTAGCAGGTGTGAGAGGCAGGGCTATGTTGTAGTGGTGTAGCAGGTGTGAGAGGCAGGGCTATGTTGTAGTGGTGTAGCAGGTGTGAGAGGCAGGGCTATGTTGTAGTGGTGTAGCAGGTGTGAGAGGCAGGGCTATGTTGTAGTGGTGTAGCAGGTGTGTGAGGCAGGGCTATGCTGTAATGGTGTAGCAGGTGTGAGAGGCAGGGCTATGTTTTAGTGTTGTAGCAGGTGTGAGAGGCAGGGATATGTTGTAGTGGTGTAGCAGGTGTGAGAGGCAGGGCTATGTTGTAGTGGTGTAGCAGGTGTGAGAGGCAGGGCTATGTTGTAGTGGTGTAGCAGGTGTGAGAGGCAGGGCTATGTTGTAGTGGTGTAGCAGGTGTGAGAGGCAGGGCTATGTTGTAGTGGTGTAGCAGGTGTGAGAGGCAGGACTATGTTGTAGGCGTGGCGCACGTGTGAGAGGCAGGGCTATGTTGTAGTGGTGTAGCAGGTGTGAGAGGCAGGGCTATGTTGTAGTGGTGTAGCAGGTGTGAGAGGCAGGGCTATGTTGTAGTGGTGTAGCAGGTGTGAGAGGCAGGGCTATGTTGTAGTGGTGTAGCAGGTGTGAGAGGCAGGGCTATGTTGTAGTGGTGTAGCAGGTGTGAGAGGCAGGGCTATGTTGTAGTGGTGTAGCAGGTGTGAGAGGCAGGGCTATGCTATTGTAGTGGTGTAGCAGGTGTGAGAGGCAGGGATATGTTGTAGTGGTGTAGCAGTTGTGAGGGCAGGGCTATGTTGTAGTGGTTTAGCAGGTGTGAGAGGCAGGGATATGTTGTAGTGGTGTAGCAGGTGTGAGAGGCAGGGCTATGTTGTAGTGGTGTAGCAGGTGTGAGAGGCAGGGCTATGTTGTAGTGGTGTAGCAGGTGTGAGAGGCAGGGCTGTGTTGTAGTGTAACAGGTGTGAGAGGCAGGTCTATGCTGTAATGGTGTAGCAGGTGTGGGGGCAGGGCTATGTTGTAGTGGCGCAGCAGGTGAGAGAGGCAGGGCTGTGTTGTAGTGTAACAGGTGTGAGAGGCAGGGCTATGCTGTAATGGTGTAGCAGGTGTGAGAGGCAGGGCTATGTTGTAGTGGTGTAGCAGGTGTGAGAGGCAGGGCTATGTTGTAGTGGTGTAGCAGGTGTGAGAGGCAGGGCTATGTTGTAGTGGTGTAGCAGGTGTGATAGGCAGGGCTATGTTGTAGTGGTGTAGCAGGTGTGAGAGGCAGGGATATGTTGTTGTGGTGTAGCAGGTGTGAGAGACAGGGATATGTTGTAGTGGTGTAGCAGGTGTGAGAGGCAGGGCTATGTTGTAGTGGTGTAGCAGGTGTGAGAGACAGGGATATGTTGTAGTGGTGTAGCAGGTGTGAGAGGCAGGGCTATGTTGTAGTGGTGTAGCAGGTGTGATAGGCAGGGCTATGTTGTAGTGGTGTAGCTGGTGTGAGAGGCAGGGATATGTTGTAGTGGTGTAGCAGGTGTGAGAGACAGGGCTGTGTTGTAGTGGTGTAGCAGGTGTGAGAGGCAGGGATATGTTGTAGTGGTGTAGCAGGTGTGTGAGGCAGGGCTATGCTGTAATGGTGTAGCAGGTGTGAGAGGCAGGGCTATGTTGTAGTGGTGTAGCAGGTGTGAGAGGCAGGGCTATGTTGTAGTGGTGTAGCAGGTGTGAGAGGCAGGGCTATGTTGTAGTGGTGTAGCAGGTGTGATAGGCAGGGCTATGTTGTAGTGGTGTAGCTGGTGTGAGAGGCAGGGATATGTTGTAGTGGTGTAGCAGGTGTGAGAAGCAGGGCTATGTTGTAGTGGTGTAGCAGGTGTGAGAGGCAGGAATATGTTGTAGGGGTGTAGCAGGTGTGAGAGGCAGGGCTATGTTGTAGTGGTGTAGCAGGTGTGAGAGACAGGGCTATGTTGTAGTGGTGTAGCAGGTGTGAGAGGCAGGGCTATGTTGTAGTGGTGTAGCTGGTGTGAGAGGCAGGGCTATGTTGTAGTGGTGTAGCAGGTGTGAGAGGCAGGGCTATGTTGTAGTGGTGTAGCAGGTGTGTGAGGCAGGGCTATGCTGTAATGGTGTAGCAGGTGTGAGAGGCAGGGCTATGTTTTAGTGTTGTAGCAGGTGTGAGAGGCAGGGATATGTTGTAGTGGTGTAGCAGGTGTGAGAGGCAGGGCTATGTTGTAGTGGTGTAGCAGGTGTGAGAGGCAGGGCTATGTTGTAATGGTGTAGCAGGTGTGAGAGGCAGGGCTATGTTGTAGTGGTGTAGCAGGTGTGAGAGGCAGGGCTATGTTGTAGTGGTGTAGCAGGTGTGAGAAGCAGGGCTATGTTGTAGTGGTGTAGCAGGTGTGAGAGGCAGGAATATGTTGTAGGGGTGTAGCAGGTGTGAGAGGCAGGGCTATGTTGTAGTGGTGTAGCAGGTGTGAGAGGCAGGGATATGTTGTAGTGGTGTAGCAGGTGTGAGAGGCAGGGCTATGTTGTAGTGGTGTAGCAGGTGTGAGAGGCAGGGCTATGTTGTGGTGTAGCAGGTGTGAGAGGCAGGGCTATGTTGTAGTGGTGTAGCAGGTGTGAGAGGCAGGGCTATTTTGTAGTGGTGTAGCAGGTGTGAGAGGCAGGGCTATGTTGTAGTGGTGTAGCAGGTGTGAGAGGCAGGGCTATGTTGTAGTGGTGTAGCAGGTGTGAGAAGCAGGGCTATGTAGTAGTGGTGTAGCAGGTGTGAGAGGCAGGGATATGTTGTAGTGGTGTAGCAGTTGTGAGAGGCAGGGCTATGTTGTAGTGGTGTAGCAGGTGTGAGAGGCAGGGATATGTTGTAGTGGTGTAGCAGGTGTGAGAGGCAGGGATATGTTGTAGTGGTGTAGCAGGTGTGAGAGGCAGGGCTATGTTGTAGTGGTGTAGCAGGTGTGAGAGGCAGGGATATGTTCTAGTGGTGTAGCAGGTGTGAGAGGCAGGTCTATGCTGTAATGGTGTAGCAGGTGTGGGGGCAGGGCTATGTTGTAGTGGCGCAGCAGGTGAGAGAGGCAGGGCTGTGTTGTAGTGTGACAGGTGTGAGAGGCAGGGCTATGCTGTAATGGTGTAGCAGGTGTGGGAGGCAGGCTATGTTGTAATGGTGTAGCAGGTGTGAGAGGCAGGGCTATGTTGCAGTTGTATAGCATGTGTGAGAGGCAGGGCTATGTTGTATAGCATGTGTGAGAGGAAGGGCTATGTTGCAGTTGTATAGCATATGTGAGAGGCAGGGCTATGTTGCAGTTGTATAGCATGTGTGAGAGGCAGGGCTATGTTGTATAGCATGTGTGAGAGGCAGGGCTATGTTGTATAGCATGTGTGAGAGGCAGGGCTATGTTGTATAGCATGTGTGAGAGG
Organism: Cherax quadricarinatus; assembly: GCF_038502225.1. NCBI lineage: Eukaryota > Metazoa > Arthropoda > Malacostraca > Decapoda > Parastacidae > Cherax > Cherax quadricarinatus. The sequence goes on from NC_091367.1 coordinate 2,351,706, forward strand.
CAGGGCTATGTTGTATAGCATGTGTGAGAGGCAGGGCTATGTTGTATAGCATGTGTGAGAGGCAGGGGGCAACCTGCTATAACCATGCTATCCTGGGTTATGGAAATGCTGATAAAAAATGTTTAGTTAATTTAACTTAACAGTCAGAGAAGTGAATAGGTCAAAATGAACAAAGAATAATCAGACTTCCTTGGAAACGGTACTGAGCATCCTTAACCCACATCAGTTCTTGGTAAGGTTAAATACAGCATTATACAAGGTCGGTACATAAAATGTTTCTCTGATAAAGCGTACAAGATCAGATATTGAAAGATAACGTAGAAGACTGTACAGAAGACAGGGGTTTAATGAATTGCTTAAAAAACAGAATATATTTCAAAGGTAAACATGATATAAACCTGAGTGACAATTTATCGATATAAATCAGATAGCAAAACACGTATTCCAGATGGAGAGCACAAAAGGAACAAGAACCCGTTCAGGAAATTGCAGAAAATCTTGAATATTTCTACACATAGGCAAAATCAATAAGTGTAAAGGGACCAAGAATCTTCAACGCCCTCCATTTATGCATAAGGGGAATTACCAGCAAAGCCCCGGCTGTCTTCAAGAGGGGAACTTGATAAGTTCCTGAAGACAGTTGCTGATAAGCTTGACTGATCAGGAACTGACTTGAGGAACTTATGAAGTTGTAAGAGAGTATGCAGCGTTAGTGATATCAGGATAAAGTGTTTGTGAGTGCTTTACTACCACATTTGTAGAGTGCTGTTGTATCACACGATGTTAGCAGCTAATTTTAATTAATAGCATGTGCTTTTGTTTTTGTATTTTTTGATGAATATGCGAGTTGCATGAGTGAGTGATATGGGCGGAGTGCGTGGGTATAGTGCATGGGCAACGACCAATCTTGTGAGGAGTAGAAGAATCCTCGAAACTGGTCACAGGTATGGGTATGCAAGGAGCCTGGGCAATGGCCGGGCTCCGGGGGTAGAAAGACTCTCGACACTCATCAAAGGTATGCTATCCATAAACAAGGCTTTGTTTTTCTTGTGCTGGTGTGGGTTAAAGAAAGTGGCCTCGTATTGTCACGCTCGACTGCCTTAAAGCTGGAGAAGTCGAGTATGTTTTGAGTCAATATTTTACCAGAAAAGGTGGAGGAAGCGAATGAAAATTTGGCGGTTTTAATTCGTAAAACGGGATTATGTAAAGAGAAGTAAGGTTGAGGCGTCTTATGAGTTGGTGTCTTGTGATACTTCAAGGACCCTTGATCCCAGGGAATCTACCTTTATAAACCTGGCTGGCTAGCGGGCGGAGGATCAAGCCTCCATCACGCTTTGCCTTGGATAACTCTCAGGGGTTTAGCGCCTCACTTAAATATAATAATCTTGATCTAGAGGGAAGTAACAAACCTTCCCATCTTTATATCCATCTTCATTACTGGCCTTCCTATCCTTGTATCCATCCTCATTACTGGCCTTTCTATCCTTGTATCCATCCTCATTACAGGCCTTTCTATCCTTGTATCCATCCTCATTACTGGCCTTTCTATCCATGTATCCATCCTCATTACTGGCCTTTCTATCCTTGTATCCATCTTCATTATTGGCCTTCCTATCCTTGTATCCAGCCTCATTACCCAGGCGCTGTATCACCCCTGTGAGTTTAGAGCTTCCCTTGTGAATATAATACTTGTGTGGTGAATTGTGTTGTGAATGATGTTACAATATTTGTTGTTTGCAGTGAAGGAGTACTGATAAAAACTCCGATGTTTAGTACTGGCCTAGTTGTCCTTACTGGAGTCATGTCGTAGCTCCTGACCCCTGCAGTGTTTGGTGTTATCAGCCCCCCTGATCATATATGATGGATGTGAAGGTTGTGGATATTGGTTGAACATAATACCGGTGTTTAAAGTGTGGATCAATCCTGCCGTATAGTGGAGTGAGACAAGGGTGATAAAGAGGCCCCTCGCTATGTTGGTTGTTGCGACCCTCTTTCTCGGAGCACCGCGGTGGTCCTCGCTATGATTGGTGCTCCCAGCAACGATGACGTCACCGTTTTGATGACGTCGGCGTTTGTGATGACGTAGCTAGGATGACGTCATCGCCGTCCAGCTGGCGAGACAAGTGGCAGGAGAAGAAGCCTGCTGACCACCCCCAACTACCCCCAGTGACCTAGTTGTTCATCTAGGGTCGTTCTATGTTCACCAGGAGAGACCAGCCAGGCTGTCAGGTGTGGTCGTGGGCCGGTGAGTAATAATAATCTTTATTTCTACAAGTACATGATACCACTTACACAGTATACTTGCTTTGTGTGTGTGTGTGTGTGTGTGTGTGTGTGTGTGTGTGTGTGTGTGTGTGTGTGTGTTGGCTTGTTGCCAGATCAACCAGGCTGCGAGGGATATGTGAACCAGCAATAGCCTGGTTAATCAGGCAGTCAGGGCCACGCTTCCAGGGTGGAAAAACCCTGGAAATCGCTCACAGGTATGTCACAGGTAGAGGATGTTATTTTGGTGTTTATTATATTCTTCTTGGTTCACCCTTCCCTCAGTTCACTCTACCTCTCTCTTCACCTTTCCCCACTCTTAACCATTCTCCTTTTTTTCCCCCCCTTCCTCTCCCAACTTTCTCCTCTACTTCCCTACTCCCGCATTTCGAACTACTTCTAATTCCCGTTGTTTTCCCTATGCATCTTTACCATCCCGTCTCTTTCCTTCCTCTTTCTCTTCCCGTTACTTTCCTTCGCTTCCTCTTTCCACCTCACCACCACCCCTCTTTTTCAGTCCTGTTCATCTCTCTCTCTCTTTCTCTCTCTCTGATTTCAATTTTGGCTTCGAATATATTATTAAAATTGCTGATGGTAAAATGACTTCTATCCAGATGAGAGACATTTCTATTTGACTTCCTCAATAATTCATTAAATTTTATATCTGGAATCCAAGGATGAATGTCCTGGCTTGGCAGTTTCCACCAGCCAATTGAATTCCTCATTTATATCAGTTAACCCAGGTGTGTTAGGTCAATTTATAGAAGTTATTCCAGGTGTGTTAGGCAAATTTATCTCAGTTACCCCAGGAATGTTAATATTTCTTTCTTACCCCAGGTATATTTGTCTCATTTACCCCAGGAATATTAATTTATCCTAGTTACCCCGAAGTGTATCTATCTCAGTTACCCCAGGGTTGCTAATTTATCTTAGTTACCCCAGGAATATTTATTTGTGTTATCCTTAGATTTTAATTGGTTATTTATACAGTAATGGTTCACGGCGGGGCTGTCACCCTCGACACCAGTCACAGGTATGTGTTTCTACAAGGCATTACCCTGTTTGTATACCTGTTGTGTACCTTTTGGTGGTTCCGGGGGTCACCCACCCCTGCCGCCTCCCCGCAGTCAGTCACCCATTGCCAGGACTTGCGAGGTTTGACGTTCTCTATCCCTTCAGGCTGACACTCTTGAAGGATGACACCTTCAGGCTGACACTCTTGAAGGATGGCACCTTCAGGCTGACACTCTTGAAGGATGGCACCTTCAGGCTGACACTCTTGAAGGATGACACCTTCAGGCTGACACTCTTGAAGGATGACACCTTCAGGATGACACTCTTGAAGGATGACACCTTCAGGATGACACTCTTGAAGGATGACACCTTCAGGATGACACTCTTGAAGGATGACACCTTCAGGATGACACTCTTGAAGGATGACACGTTCAGGATGACACTCTTGAAGGATGACACGTTCAGGATGACACTCTTGAAGGATGACACGTTCAGGATGACACTCTTGAAGGATGACACCTTCAGGCTGACACTCTTGAAGGATGACACCTTCAGGATGACACTCTTGAAGGATGACACCTTCAGGATGACACTCTTGAAGGATGACACCTTCAGGATGACACTCTTGAAGGATGACACCTTCAGGCTGACACTCTTGAAGGATGACACCTTCAGGATGACACTCTTGAAGGATGACACCTTCAGGATGACACTCTTGAAGGATGACACCTTCAGGATGACACTCTTGAAGGATGACACCTTCAGGATGACACTCTTGAAAGAAGACACCTTCAGGATGACACTCTTGAAGGATGACACCTTCAGGATGACACTCTTGAAGGATGACACCTTCAGGATGACACTCTTGAAGGATGACACCTTCAGGATGACACTCTTGAAAGATGACACCTTCAGGATGACACTCTTGAAGGATGACACCTTCAGGATGACACTCTTGAAAGATGACACCTTCAGGATGACACCTTCAGGATGACACTCTTGAAGGATGACACCTTCAGGATGACACTCTTGAAAGATGACACCTTCAGGATGACACTCTTGAAGGATGACACCTTCAGGATGACACTCTTGAAGGATGACACCTTCAGGATGACACTCTTGAAAGATGACACCTTCAGGCTGACACTCTTGATGGATAACATCCGCTACTAATATATCTAATTTTGCTGTAAGCAAAATTGGTTGATAGTCTAATTAATCAGTCTGTTGGTGCTAGCAGAGCGCAGTCGAACCTGAACACAACATCCTGTAGGTCTATAGGAACTATAGATGCAATATGGTTTCTATAGTTAATAGGCTGGTGTCTATATATACAATAGACTGGTTTCGATTAATACTAGACTGTTTTCTGTACAGGATAAAACTGAATTCCATAGAGAACACATTGTTTTCTGTAGAGGTAGACTGTTTTGTTAAGGGAAGTTAATGGTTACTGTGGATAATAAACTGGTTTCTATTGATAATTGACTGCATTCTATAGAGAACACAGTTTTCTATATAGAACCCAGTTTTCTATAGAGAACAGACTGGTTTCATTGAGTCTACATTCCCAGGGATATTACAGTCGACCTTCTTCCCTGCCATTGGTTAATGGTTAATTTTACTATGAAATTTCCCCAGCTTGTCTAGGGAAAAAATTTAATAGGTTCTGAGTCCCACCTGTAATTACCCTTCACACACTTTCCCTTCCCCTCTGTTCCCCTCCTCTCCTACACCCCTCGCCTCCCCTCCCTCTCACATATACATTATTCTTACTCTCCCTTATTCCTTCCCTCCTTATTTTCTTCCAGTACTCCCCTTTTCCTTCCCACCTTCCTTCTTTACATGCCTCTCTTCCTCCTTAACCCCCTCTCCTTTCTTCCCTCCCCTTCCTTCCCTCCCATTCCTTCCCTCCCATTCCTTCCCTCCCCTTCCTTCCCACCCCCGTCTCCTCCCACCTCCTCTCCCTTCTTCCCACCTCTCCCTTCTTCCCACCCCTTCTCCCTTCTTCCCACCCCTTCTCCCTTCTTCCCACCCCCTCTTCCTTCTTCCCACTCTCCCTACTTCCCACCCATCTCCCTTCTCATCCCTTATTTCTTCTCCTCCCCCCTCCTCCCTCCTACGGGATTCTCTCTCTCCAGTTTTTGAAGCTGCCGTCACTATTGAACCCTTGTTGGAATACTTGACGATATCCTCATTATCCTCCTAAAGTATACCACCTCGGGCCGACACATTTCAATACCTTGGACGAGCACCATCCTGCGTGATGGAAACATAGCTAGATTTCGTTCCCACTGGGTAACTATCATATAGAATAACGTAGCAGCACATTGCTGATGTATAGAACTAAAAAAGTATCTTCGTCTACAGTCTAGCCACCCACCAGTTACTGTCTGGAGGTGGGTACAGACGGGTGAGAGGAGACAGGTAGTGGGTACAGACGGGTGAGAGGAGACAGGTAGTGGGTACAGACGGGTGAGATGAGACAGGTAGTGGGTACAGACGGGTGAGAGCACAGGGTGAGGTAGTACAGACACAGGTAGTGGGTACAGACAGAGTGGGTACAGACGGGTGAGAGCACACAGGTAGTGGGTACAGACGGGTGAGAGGAGACAGGTAGTGGGTACAGACGGGTGAGAGGAGACAGGTAGTGGGTACAGACGGGTGAGAGGAGACAGGTAGTGGGTACAGACGGGTGAGAGGAGACAGGTAGTGGGTACAGACGGGTGAGAGGAGACAGGTAGTGGGTACAGACGGGTGAGAGGAGACAGGTAGTGGGTACAGACGGGTGAGAGGAGACAGGTAGTGGGTACAGACGGGTGAGAGGAGACAGGTAGTGGGTACAGACGGGTGAGAGGAGACAGGTAGTGGGTACAGACGGGTGAGAGGAGACAGGTAGTGGGTACAGACGGGTGAGAGGAGACAGGTAGTGGGTACAGACGGGTGAGAGGAGACAGGTAGTGGGTACAGACGGCTGAGAGTACAGACACAGGTAGTGGGTACAGACGGGTGAGAGGAGACAGGTAGTGGGTACAGACGGGTGAGAGGACACAGGAGTACACACAGGTAGTGGGACAGGTAGTGGGTACAGACGGGTGAGAGACACAGGTAGTGGGTACAGACGGGTGAGACACAGGTAGTGGGTACAGACGGGTGTAGAGACACAGGTAGTGGGTACAGACGGTAGTGAGAGGAGACAGGTAGTGGGTACAGACGGGTGAGAGGAGACAGGTAGTACAGACGGGTGAGAGGAGACAGGTACTGGGTACAGACGGGTGAGAGGACACAGGTAGTGGGTACAGACGGGTGAGAGGAGACAGGTAGTGGGTACAGACGGGTGAGAGGAGACAGGTAGTGGGTACAGACGGGTGAGAGGAGACAGGTAGTGGGTACAGACGGGTGAGAGGAGACAGGTAGTGGGTACAGACGGGTGAGAGGAGACAGGTAGTGGGTAGTGGGTACAGACGGGTGAGAGGAGACAGGTAGTGGGTACAGACGGGTGAGAGGAGACAGGTAGTGGGTACAGACGGGTGAGAGGAGACAGGTAGTGGGTACAGACGGGTGAGAGGAGACAGGTAGTGGGTACAGACGGGTGAGAGGAGACAGGTAGTGGGTACAGACGGGTGAGAGGAGACAGGTAGTGGGTACAGACGGGTGAGAGGAGACAGGTAGTGGGTACAGACGGGTGAGAGGACACAGGTAGTGGGTACAGACGGGTGAGAGGACACAGGTAGTGGGTACAGACGGGTGAGAGGACACAGGTAGTGGGTACAGACGGGTGAGAGGAGACAGGTAGTGGGTACAGACGGGTGAGAGGAGACAGGTAGTGGGTACAGACGGGTGAGAGGACACAGGTAGTGGGTACAGACGGGTGAGAGGACACAGGTAGTGGGTACAGACGGGTGAGAGGAGACAGGTAGTGGGTACAGACGGGTGAGAGGAGACAGGTAGTGGGTACAGACGGGTGAGAGGAGACAGGTAGTGGGTACAGACGGGTGAGAGGAGACAGGTAGTGGGTACAGACGGGTGAGAGGAGACAGGTAGTGGGTACAGACGGGTGAGAGGAGACAGGTAGTGGGTACAGACGGGTGAGAGGAGACAGGTAGTGGGTACAGACGGGTGAGAGGAGACAGGTAGTGGGTACAGACGGGTGAGAGGACACAGGTAGTGGGTACAGACGGGTGAGAGGAGACGGGTGAGAGAGAGGACAGGTAGTGGGTACAGACGGGTGAGAGGAGACAGGTAGTGGGTACAGACGGGTGAGAGGAGACAGGTAGTGGGTACAGACGGGTGAGAGGAGACAGGTAGTGGGTACAGACGGGTGAGAGGAGACAGGTAGTGGGTACAGACGGGTGAGAGGACACAGGTAGTGGGTACAGACGGGTGAGAGGACACAGGTAGTGGGTACAGACGGGTGAGAGGACACAGGTAGTGGGTACAGACGGGTGAGAGGACACAGGTAGTGGGTACAGACGGGTGAGAGGAGACAGGTAGTGGGTACAGACGGGTGAGAGGAGACAGGTAGTGGGTACAGACGGGTGAGAGGAGACAGGTAGTGGGTACAGACGGGTGAGAGGAGACAGGTAGTGGGTACAGACGGGTGAGAGGAGACAGGTAGTGGGTACAGACGGGTGAGAGGACACAGGTAGTGGGTACAGACGGGTGAGAGGACACAGGTAGTGGGTACAGACGGGTGAGAGGACACAGGTAGTGGGTACAGACGGGTGAGAGGACACAGGTAGTGGGTACAGACGGGTGAGAGCACACAGGTAGTGGGTACAGACGGGTGAGAGGACACAGGTAGTGGGTACACACGGGTGAGAGCACACAGGTAGTGGGTACACACGGGTGAGAGCACACAGGTAGTGGGTACACACGGGTGAGAGCACACAGGTAGTGGGTACACACGGGTGAGAGCACACAGGTAGTGGTTACAGACGGGTGAGAGGAGACAGGTAGTGGGTACAGACGGGTGAGAGGACACAGGTAGTGGGTACACACGGGTGAGAGGACACAGGTAGTGGGTACAGACGGGTGAGAGGACACAGGTAGTGGGTACAGACGGGTGAGAGCACACAGGGTGGGACGGGTGAGAGGACACAGGTAGTGGGTACAGCCGGGTGAGAGCACACAGGTAGTGGGTACACGGGTGAGAGCACACAGGTAGTGGGTACACACGGGTGAGAGGACACAGGTAGTGGGTACATAGGTGAGAGGACACAGGTAGTGGGACGGGTGAGAGCACACAGGTAGTGGGTACAGACGGGTGAGAGGAGACAGGTAGTGGGTACAGACGGGTGAGAGCACACAGGTAGTGGGTGAGCGGACACAGGTAGTGGGCACACACGGGTGAGAGGCACACAGGTACACACGGGTGAGAGGACACAGGTAGTGGGTACACACGGGTGAGAGGACACAGGTAGTGGGTGAGACACACAGGTAGTGGGTACACACGGGTGAGTGGAGACAGGTAGTGGGTACACACGGGTGAGAGCACACAGGTAGTGGGTACACACGGGTGAGGACAAAGGTAGTGGGTACACACGGGTGAGAGGACACAGGTAGTACACACGGGTGAGAGGACAAAGGTAGTGGGTACACACGGGTGAGAGCACACACGGGTGAGAAGACGGGTGAGAGCACACAGGTAGTGGGTACACACGGGTGAGAGGACAAAGGTAGTGGGTACACACGGGTGAGAGGACAAAGGTAGTGGGTACACACGGGTGAGAGGACAAAGGTAGTGGGTACACAGGTGAGAGGACAAAGGTAGTGGGTACACACAGGTGAGAGCACACAGGTAGTGGGTACACACAGGTGAGAGGACAAAGGTAGTGGGTACACACGGGTGAGAGGACACATGTAGTGGGTACACACAGGTGAGAGCACACAGGTAGTGGGTACACACAGGTGAGAGGACAAAGGTAGTGGGTACACACGGGTGAGAGGACACAGGTAGTGGGTACACACGGGTGAGAGGACAAAGGTAGTGGGTACACACGGGTGAGAGGACACAGGTAGTGGGTACACACGGGTGAGAGGACACAGGTAGTGGGTACACACAGGTGAGAGGACACAGGTAGTGGGTACACACAGGTGAGAGGACACAGGTAGTGGGTACACACGGGTGAGAGGACACAGGTAGTGGGTACACACGGGTGAGAGGACACAGGTAGGGGGTAGGTGAGAGGACACAGGTAGTGGGTACACACGGGTGAGAGGACACAGGTAGTGGGTACACACGGTAGTGGGTACAGACGGGTGAGAGGACAGGTAGTGGGTACACACGGGTGACAGGACACAGGTAGTGGGTACACACAGGTGAGAGGACACAGGTAGCGGGTACACACAGGTGAGAGGACACAGGTAGTGGGTACACACAGGTGAGAGGACACAGGTAGTGTGTACACACAGGTGAGAGGACACAGGTAGTGGATATACACAGGTGAGAGGACACAGGTAGTGGGTACACAGGTGAGATGACACAGGTAGTGGGTACACACAGGTGAGAGGACACAGGTAGTGGGTATACACGGGTGAGAGGACACAGGTAGTGGGTACACACGGGTGAGAAGACACAAGTAGTGGGTACACACGGGTGAGAGGACAAAGGTAGTGGGTATACACGGGTGAGAGGACAAAGGTAGTGTGTATACACGGGTGAGATGACAAAGGTAGTGGGTACAGACGGGTGAGAGCACACAATGACCAAGCGAGCACTGTAATGAGATACTGACACTTTTCCAGTTGTTCTCTCTCTCTCTCTCTCTCTCTCTCTCTCTCTCTCTCTCTCTCTCTCTCTCTCTCTCTCTCTCTCTCTCTCTCTCTCTCTCTCTCTGCTAGATTATCTTTCTTATTTTTCTCATTAAGTTGCATGTATATTTTTTCCTTGAAGTTTTTGTGGTGTTGTAATATTGTGTTGAAATATTTTTGTTGGTGTTTGTATATAGTTATTTACTGTTCTTCCTTTCCCTCTCACCCGCAACTGCAGTCTCTTTCTCTCTCATATTGTTCTCCTCTCTCTTCCATCCCATCTTACCTCTCGCCTACACTTTCATCACTTCCTCTAATTTCTTCCTTCGTCCCATTTCTGCCAACCACCCTCGTCTCTTTCACCTTCTCCCACATTCTTCTCTACCTCCTTCCATCTCACTTGCACCCACATTCTCCTCCTCTCCCATCTCTCCCTCCCATTCCTCTCACCTGCACCCACATTCTTCGTGCCTAACTTGGAAGGTTTTGTCCAAGTAGCTCTTTAAGTAATTGAGTTAAGACCACTACTCTTTGTCCCCTTTATTCTACCCTTTCTTCCCTTTCCCTTTTCTCCCCATTCCCGTACCCCCTCTTTTTCCACCCCTTTCTGCTCGTCCCTTGAATTTTCCCTGTCTCAAATTGGAACTGCAGTGAGCTTTGAAAGTAGATCACCATGTGAGCTTAGAGCTGTAGAGGTAGAGTGTAAGGTGAGCTTAGAGCTGTAGAGGTAGAGTATAAGGTGAGCTTAGAGCTGTAGAGGTAGAGTATAAGGTGAGCTTAGAGCTGTAGAGGTAGAGTATAAGGTGAGCTTAGAGCTGTAGAGGTAGATTATACCTTAAGATAAAAAAAACAGCTGTAGATATAGGTTATAGCAGAATTAGATTATAGCTAACGAGTTACAGCAACGAAGGTAGATTACAACGTAAGGTACACATGGAAGCTAAATTTCTTTCAGCCAGATATACAGCAAAGCTAAAAGTCTTTCATTGCGATATTCAGCGAAGCTAAACTTTTATCTGGATACAGAGCGAAGCTATGCCTCTTGCACTGCGGTATACATCACAGGTGAGAGAATTGTCTTCAAACTCCGCCGTGAAGCCTGGCTTTGGGGAAGACAGTTTGACAGTGGCATCCTTCACCACATCTCTGGCACTTATGGTGGCACCCACAATAAAACATCTCCATTATTATTTCTCCATAGTCCGTGGTAGGTGGTGTGTTTACTCACCTGTTTGTGGTTGACAGGGTCGAGTCGTAGCTCCTGGCCCCATCTCTGCTAGTCGCTACTAGGTCTCCACACTCCCTGCTCCAAGTGCTTTATCGTCCGTCCTCTTAAAGCTATGTATAGATCCTGCCTCCACCACCTCCCTTTCCAGACGGTTCCACTTCCTGACAACTCGGTGACTGAAAAAATACTTTCTAACAGCCGACTCAACTGAGTTTTTAACTGCCACTTGTGTCCCCTTGTTGCTGTGTTCCATCTCTGAAACGTGTGTGTGTGTGGAGGAGGAGGAGGTGGAAAAGCGAGCGATGACGGAAAGGACAGTGGAAAAGTAGGAAGATGAGAAGGGAAGGGAAGGGAATGAGGAAAGTGGAAGGGGGGAGGAGGAGGAAGAGGAAGAAAAAATGATCGCAGGGGAAAAAAAAGAGAAGATAGAAAAAGAAATCAAGAAGCGAAAAAGAGAAATGGGAGGGAGAGAGTGATTTCACATGAGCTGATATAGGTAACAGCTCTTAGCTTGTAAATAAAGTAAAGAACCTTAACCTAACCTTGTAAAACCGTGTAAAAAATAGAGAGAGGCAGAGAGGAGGCGGTGAATATCTGTATTGGTCACAACATATGAGCCTCTGGTTGTCTCGCTGACGTCTCGCCACCTGCGAGTCATTTATTATAATGATCTCCAAACATACCGTGTGTTATCTCAGCTATTTTACGAATGTAAACACGCACTGTGTATTGAGGATGTCATTTCTGGTATTTTCAACTGATCAAATTAGGTTTTATCCTCCGCCCACCTGCTTGCTAACACCAACAGCTCTCTGAATCACAGATCATGACTAGCTATACTTCTAACCCACAGGAAAAATGGGAGAATACCTTTAATATACTTTTGATGAGTTCGAGAGTCAACTCCAGGAGCCCGGCCATGGGCCTGGCTGGTGCTGCTGGAGGCCCCCTGACCCACATATCTATCACAGCCTGGTTGATCTGGCACCTGGTGAAGATACTTGTCCAGTTTCCTCTTGAAGGCTTCTACACTTGTCCCAGCCGTGTTTCTGATATCTTCTGGTAAGATGTATCGATGCTGAAACAAAAACACCATATTTTCCGGCATATAAGGCGCACGAGCTTATAAGACATAAAAGACGATGTTTTCAAGCAGTTGTAACGTAACGTTGGCAAACAAACTGCTAAGGCTAACCCAAAGCCTACTCTTGACCTTGACCTTGAACATGTAAGGCGCAGACTAATTTTCCAAGACCTGAGGAAAAAAGGTGCGCCTTATATGCCGAAAATGCTGTAAGGAGTAGTGTTCAGTGATGCGATGGATGCTGTAAGAGTTAGAATGTCAGGATTGAATACTTTCATGAATTTAGCCCACTCAATACATTATATATTTTACATTAATGCAAATCATTCAGAATGGAAAAATGAAAGGAAAATCAAGAACATATCCTCATAAAATGAGGTCAATAAATATGGCAGGAAAAATGGGGAAGTGCATGTTTTCAAGCTTCTATTAAAGAGTATCATGAACTTGTAATAAATAGATCACAAAGACGGCAAAGTGAAACAAAAATCTATTACCCTAAGAAGCAGACAGACGTCTGGACTTCGATTAGATTGTGATCTCCAGAACTCTGACAACAGCTTCGCTTGAACGTTTCATGTTTTACAGACGATACCAAAATACAAATGAAAGCCAACTCAGTACAGGATCTATCACCCATTCATTGCTTGGAGGGGTGAATCTGTCACCCATCCGTTGGTTGGAGGGGTGGATCTATCACCCATTCATTGCTTGGAGGGGTGGATCTGCCACCCATCCATTGGTTGAAAGGGGTGGATCTGCCACCCATCCAGTTGTTACTTGGTGGAGATGATAAAATGGTACCCCTATCGCTTTTTTTTTTCATTTATCTTCCGTTCATCCTTTTCGGGTGCCATTTTTCGGAAGGGATGGGATGGTACCTCTTTCAGTTGCCTTGTGGAAAAGGTGTGGTGTGGATAACCCAATCCAAGAAGAGGGGTTGAAGTAGTTCTGTCCGCCCATCCCACCCAGTCACCAGTAAGAGGCGCATGAGTTCCCCTGTCTACTAATATCATGTTTATTTTTCCACTGTAATCTACCTTGCCTATAATTATTATCGCATTTGTTTTGTCTACTTACGTAAGGTGAAGTCTGGGATCTTTCCTTAATTCATGGTATAACATAACAAATTTTCGATGACAATTGCGTTGCAGAGGTCTGGCTCAGACCTCTGCATCACAGTTGTCCTAGATTTCACCTTATGAAAGCAGACAAAGCAAATGCGATAATAATTATGGGCAAGGTAGATTATAGGGGAAAAATATATTATTGGAAGATAGGTGACCTACGTGCCCCTTAAGGGAGGGAAGAGAGAGAGAGGGAGAGGGAAGGGGGGAGAGGTAGGTAGGTAGAAAAGAAAGATGAAAGTAAGGCAGGTACATAGGTGAGTAGGATGTTCAGGTGAATAATAGTGGAATAGTTGTGGTCAATAGGTAAATATAGAAGATAGATTGCTGAAGAGAAACACTGTTGCGAAGGATATGTAGGGCTCCCGGTCCACCACTATCAACAGCCTGGTTGACCAAGCAGTCGACAATGAAGTCTGGCTCCACTACAGACCTTCTTACCCGTTGAGGGATCCCGGGGGTTGTCGCCGCCGCGGCTCCGTCCCAGTCTGATGGTTGATGAAGTGACAGATTGAGTTATCTGTTCTCGCAGCACAGATAACTTCAGGAGCTCATCAAGTTTCTTATTGAAGACAAATAACTGTTTCGGTAATTTCCCATATGCATGAAGGGTGTTGAAAAGTCTTGGTTTTCTTAGACTTACCGAGTTAGTGTACTCGGTACATCACTCTTTCTCATGATTTTGAGATTATTCATTAAATGGAAAGCTTGTTTTTTTTATTAATAATACTCAGTGAATAAAACATGCTATGAAAAAATGCCACAGTGAAAATAGGAAATAAAACCTGAGCGTTTTCATGTATTTACACCATCTTCATATAGGGAGTCACCAGTTTAACGACTGAATCTGTACATCATTGTGGCGTTTTTTTATTAGTCTTACTGATGTTTCTTTAATGATATAGAAATTAGGTTACGTTAGGTTCGTCAGGAAACGGTGTTTCCTGACGCGGGTCTTTAGTCATGTGACAACCTGAAGCAATCCCGCTGTTCTGATCCACGAAATCGTAAGAACACGATTGTAAATAAACCTGGGAACGGGCGTGGGCTCGAACCCATGGCAAGTAAGCCCTAAAATTCACAGGCCAGAGCGTTAACTATTATTTTCCGTCTTCATTAGCAAAACTCCTTATTAAAGAGAGAAATTTGAAAATATGCACCGTATGCATACTTGTTTTACATGATGGTTACACAAATCCAAAATGGCTGATAAACCTCCGGAAAAAAATCTTTGATCATTTAACAGAAAATGTGTCTTCTGGCTCTCGTAATGGCATTCAGGGGAGACGACTTCATTTTGCATTTTAAGAGGAACGTCTCTCTAGTTTAAATGAACGTCATGTGCCTTCATGGTGATAGAAGAGGATTACAGGAGTTTCAAATCCAAATGTTTTTTTAATTATTGCAAAAATTGTAGTTTCAGATTTTCTTTTTTTGTTACACGAATTTATTCTGGGAAGATTATTAGGCTGACGTTAGTTTGCTGGTGGTAAGGGGGGGGGGACTCCGTTATATCTTTATTAGTGTTTATATTTATTTAGAATATGATAAGCGGAAATGTAGTTGGATAAGACAAGCAAATTTATCTGCTTATAAACTCATTCTTGGATCTCTCTCTCTCTCTCTCTCTCTCTCTCTCTGACTTTTTCCACCTTTGGCTTCTTCTAATCTTTAAGTGGTCGTAATCTTACCCACACCTTTTTATTTCGTGGTCACTGATTCTGTAAGTAGCACTAATAGATTTTACACTGTGTTTATATCGCTTCAGGCTGCTCTGTGACTCTTTGTAAGGTTACCTGGAGGTTATTCCGGGGATCAACGCCCCCGCGGCCCGGTCCATGACCAACCTCTGTGCATTTTCTTGATTTGTTATTTTGTTAACTTTAAGGCAGGTATGAGTGTGCATCAGTATTCCAGTCTGAAAGCCACTTGCACTCTCTCGACTGGAACACTGTAGTATCCTTACAGCTCCATCTAGAGAATTTACAGAGAATTTTCACTGCACTCGTTAATTTAGTCAAATAGGTAAATTGTTGAGGAAGTGTCATATTCGTCAAATTACTCCTAGAGTGTAAGCAAGAAAAAAAAAATCCTAAATCACACGTGAAGGCTACTGGAGGAACTGGTTCCAAATCTCCTTTTGAAAGCTCGAGGCAGTTATAAAAACTGTGGTAGCATGAAGAGTGGTAGTGTTTCCAACGCTCTTGTTTATTATAGGGATAATAATCAATAGATCCATAATTGTTTTCGAGAGGAAACTCGTTAAGGTCCTTTAGATTGTTCCTGATTAGGGGAGCTATGATGCGAACACCAATAGCCTGACGGAAGAAGCTGAGGCCAGATCGCCGATCGATGATCCCTGGAACTATCAGTAAAGGAAACAAGTAGACGCAATTGTTCAGGTGTGTTTATTAATTTGTTCATTGGTCATAATCTGTTTAGTACTCGTGTAGTTGTCCTCGCCTAGCTGTGGCTGCACGAATATATTCACCGCTCGTTGCCACTTTTAATGCCTATCCAGTGGAATTGCTGATTTCTGGAGGCCAGTGCCGGGTCGCATTTACTCTTGGCAAGACAGTGATGGAGTGATGATGAAAGTGTTTCTTCTTTTTGTGTTATTAAAAAAATAAAAATTGTGTTGGATACCCAGCAGTAAGAGCCTGGTTGATCAGGCCCTGATCCACCGCTTGACCTGGTCATGGACCTGGCCGCGGGGGGCGTTACTACTTCTACTACTATTAATAATAACACAAATGCATCTACTACTGATAATTATAATACGACTACCGCCACCACCAGTACTTCTTCCGCCGCCTCCCGTTTTTTCTGTAGGCCTCCACTTGCGACTTAACACTTGTCTGAATCCGACCGAAACCTCGTCATACGGTTGCTCTCCCAAAAATAAAGGTGCAGACGTAGCCCTCTCTACAAAGGAGGCATCGGAGTCAATGCAGAAAAAAATATAAAAAGTATCACTATCGAGAGTTTCTTTACTCTGAGCCCGGCAAAGGGCCAGGCTCGTCTGGTGCTTACCTGGTCAACCAGGCTGTTGCTGCTGGAGACCATCATCAAGGTCTTTGAAAGGATGCTGAGACATCAACTTGTAATTTTAGGAAAGTGCATGATCTATGCGACTCAAATCTGCACAAGATCGTGATAAATTTACCGAGGATTTGGAAGGTAACTAACACGAAATGTGCAAAGGCATTTGATCAATGTGACCATCGTGATAGCTCGTAAAATAGGAACGCAGTAGGAAATTAGATATTCAGATTGCTATCAAAGTGGACACAAAAGACTGGCAGCAAACAAAATCAGGAAGTTCAGTGCTCCAAGGCACGATCCTCCCACTATTATTCTCATCATTATAGCAAACAGATAAAAACCAGCTTCAGCTTCGTATCATTCATTATGGCCGATGCCAAAATGAAAGTGAATGTCACCTCAGTTGAAGTCAGAATAAAAATGAAATGAACAGTCTTCACCGGGAAAGGGAAAATAACATTATTTTCACTGGTATCAAATGCCGACCGCTTAGATATAGAAAGAATGAACAGTTATTTTCAGTGGTGTCAAATGCCGACTACTTATAGATAGAATGAAGAACTCGAAACGATACAAAACACAGATCATCTCATTGAACGATGGGAACATGTAAAAGACGTGAGAATAATAATGTCATAGGACCTGTTGTGTGGAGCACAACGCAGTGCAGCAAATGTCGGAGAGTCCTGTCAGTTATGGTGCTATTGAGATCACTTATTCTCTCTCACTCCTAATACTGTTCTACGTACACAGTCTTGCAATGCAGGAGAGATATCAGAACTGAAAAAGATATCAGAGTTGGAAAAGATATCAGAGTTGGAAAAGATATCAGAGCTGGGAAAGATATTATAGCTGGAAAATGTTCAGAGGTCGTTCACTACCTGCATAGAATTAATATACCACTCACACTAAGAAAACCTGTAATTCTTAGTGTTTTATCTAGAAGGAAGATGATGAGGGCCAGAAGCACTGTGTCAACAGTCGAAGTCCGCAGTTCTTCGACTTGTTACCATTGGATATCAGAAAAATTGCTAGAACAAACGTAAAAATCTTCAAGAGGAAAGTGTTCTGCTACCTCCAAGCTTGTATAGCCACCACAACCTCAGGTTGTGATGGCTATATAAGCTGTTATCGTGGACAGCCTGATTGACCAGACAAGCAGCAAAGAAGTATGGCCTCAGATCGAGCTGCTAGGGTACAAGAACTTTGGACACCAGTCACAGGGTTGAAGTTTCTCTGAAGTGAGTCTTACCACGGCTCTCCTTAACTGCCCTAGTTTCAGTCACAGGTACCTATTTTACCTGACTCATCTGTAAACTAATTTGCTTGACCAGACTCTTCTAAATAAACTATCTTGAGTGACCAGACTATTCTTAATTGACCCATTGTAATGTTACCTACATCTGGCCAAGACTCGCCTTTTATCCAAGTTCTTCTTTAGGTTTACCACAGGTCACTCGACAAGTTTCACACACGTGTAACCCGCACATGGGAGAGAGAAACTTGACTACGTTTTGGTCCGACTTGGACCATTTCTTGACAAGTCTCCGTTACCCTTACGTGGCCAGCGACACACACACGCGCGCACGGGCATTATAATGCCACCCTATATTGATAATGTTTCGCCCACACAGTGGGGCGAAACGTTGTCAGTAAAGGATCGCATCGTACTGCATTTGTCTCTTTTTCCATTTATCTTCACCTGACCAGCATTCTCTCTCTACCTGACAGTCACACCCATATTGCAAATCTGTTCACCCATGATTGACCAGTGCAATGTGGCACTGCCTTCATAAAACCAGTCAGTGTCCTACCCACCCATGGTTTTCTTGGTAGTCCAACTTTAAAAAACCTGTCCACAAGCTGTAAGGGGTTTTACTGGGCCTGCAGGTTTAAGTGTGTGTTTTGTTGAAGGTTTTATTGATCGCCTGGGCGTTTGGTAGCTTTGTTTCTATTTATTGTCTAACATTGATGACCCACCTCGCCTGGCGTTATTAATTTAATCGCCTGGCTTTATTGATAGCATGGTATTATTAATAGTATGGCGTTATTGATAGTTTGGTATTAATCGCATGGCGTTATTGATAGTCTGGTATTATTAATCGCCTGGCGTTATTGTCTGGTATTATTGATCGCCTGGCGTTGTTGACCACCTGGCGTTATTGATTGGTATTATTAATCGCCAGGCGTTATTGATAGTCTGGTATTATTAATCGCCTGGCGTTATTGATCTTCTATCGTTATTCATTGGCGTTATTAATCGTCTGGCGTTATTGATTGGCGTTATTAATCGTCCGGCGTTATTAATCGCCTGGCGTTATTAATGATATAGTATCAGCCTTCAGGCTGTTGCCGGCTTGCACATAAGTTACGAATTATTACTTGTGATGTACCTGTGATGGGTTTGGAGAGTTTTGCTACATGGAGAGTAGCTCCAGTTCCTTGGATCATGGACCAGCATCATCCGATCAATCTGGTTGTAATGGCTGTTTGGCTCTGCGGACCGCTAGCACCAACAGCCTGGTCAGTCCAACTGGAGAGGAAACTTTAGACGGCGTTTCGATCAGTCCTAGACCATTATTGAGTAATTTTTGGTGTTACTGGCTCACTGTTGAGCGTTTTGAAGGCACCTTTGATATACCTTTAATGAGTTCCGAGAGTATTCCCGGAGCCGGGCCATCGGCCAGGCTCCTCTGGTGCTAGCCTGGTCAACCAGGCTCTTGCTGCTGGCCCGCTGCCCCACATATCAGTCACAGCTTGGTTGATCTGGCTGAATATAAATAAGATTTCTTTTGGTAATGTAGGGATATTTTGTTTATTATACCAAAGAGATTTTTGTTGTAGATTTTGTTGATGAATGTATGTGTTGCAGTAGCAGTGGCGGGTCCTGGTGCTGTTGTTGCTGATTTTGATGTTTCTACTGCTGCTACTTTTGTTGATGGTGCTGATATTGTTGCTGGTGGTGCTGTTGTTGCTGATGCTGCTACTTCTGTTGATGGTGCTGCTATTGTTGCTGGTGGTGCTGTTGCTGGTGCTATTGTTGTTGCTGATGCTGCTGTTGCTGGTGCTATTGTTGTTGCTGATGCTGCTGTTGCTGGTGCTATTGTTGTTGCTGGTGCTGCTACTGTTGCTGGTGGTGCAGTTGTTGTTGTTGCTGATGCTGCTTCTGCTACTATTGTTGGCAGTGCTGCTACTGCTCCTGTTGCTAGTGTTGCTGGTTGTGCTACTCATGCTTCTGCAGTTGCTGCTGTTACTGCTTTTGGATTCTGGTGGTTGCCGTATTGGTTGTGATGGTAGTGGACCTGTTTGCTGTTTAATGGTGTAATTGTTGGTGGTGATGGCTGGGGGAAACAGCTGCCTGTGTTGGTGGTGATGGCTGGGGGAAACAGCTGCCTGTGTTGGTGGTGATGGCTGGGGGAAACAGCTGCCTGTGTTGGTGGTGATGGCTGGAGGAAACAGCTGCCTGTGTTGGTGGTGATGGCTGGGGGAAACAGCTGCCTGTGTTGGTGGTGATGGCTGGGGGAAATAGCTGCCTGTGTTGGTGGTGATGGCTGGGGGAAACAGCTGCCTGTGTTGGTGATAGCTGGGGGAAACAGCTGCCTGTGTTGGTGATAGCTGGGGGAAACAGCTGCCTGTGTTGGTGATGGCTGGGGGAAACAGCTGCCTGTGTTGGTGATAGCTGGGGGAAACAGCTGCCTGTGTTGGTGATGGCTGGGGGAAACAGCTGCCTGTGTTGGTGATAGCTGGGGGAAACAGCTGCCTGTGTTGGTGATAGCTGGGGGAAACAGCTGCCTGTGTTGGTGATGGCTGGGGCAACAGCTGCCTGTGTTGGTGTTAGCTGGGGGAAACAGCTGCCTGTGTTGGTGATAGCTGGGGGATACAGCTGCCTGTGTGGGTGGTGCTGGCTGGAGGACACAACTGCCGGGGTGGGTGGTGATGGCTGGGGGAAACAGCTGCCTGTGTTGGTGATAGCTGGGGGAAACAGCTGCCTGTGTTGGTGATAGCTGGGGGAAACAGCTGCCTGTGTTGGTGGTGATGGCTGGAGGAAACAACTGCCTGTGTTGGTGGTGATGGCTGGGGGAAACAGCTGCCTGTGTTGGTGATAGCTGGGGGAAACAGCTGCCTGTGTTGGTGATGGCTGGGGGAAACAGCTGCCTGTGTTGGTGATAGCTGGGGGAAACAGCTGCCTGTGTTGTTGGTGATGGCTGGGGGAAACAGCTGCCTGTGTTGGTGATAGCTGGGGGAAACAGCTGCCTGTGTTGGTGGTGATGGCTGGGGGAAACAGCTGCCTGTGTTGGTGGTGATGGCTGGGGGAAACAGCTGCCTGTGTTGGTGGTGATGGCTGAAGGGAACAGCTGCCTGTGTTGGTGGTGATGGCTGGGGGAAACAGCTGCCTGTGTTAGTGGTGATGGCTGGGGGAAACAGCTGCCTGTGTTGGTGGTGATGGCTGGGGGAAACAGCTGCCTGTGTTGGTGGTGATGGCTGGGGGAAACAGCTGCCTGTGTTGGTGGTGATGGCTGGGGGAAACAGCTGCCTGTGTTTTGTGGTGATGGCTGGGGGAAACAGCTGCCTGTGTTAGTGGTGATGGCTGGGGGAAACAGCTGCCTGTGTTGGTGGTGAGAGCTGGGGGAAACAGCTGCCTGTGTTGGTGGTGATGGCTGGAGGAAACAGCTGCCTGTGTTGGTGGTGATGGCTGGGGGAAACAGCTGCCTGTGTTGGTGGTGATGGCTGGGGGAAACAGCTGCCTGTGTTGGTGGTGATGGCTGGGGGAAACAGCTGCCTGTGTTGGTGGTGATGGCTGGGGGAAACAGCTGCCTGTGTTGGTGGTGATGGCTGGGGGAAACAGCTGCCTGTGTTGGTGGTGATGGCTGGGGGAAACAGCTGCCTGTGTTGGTGGTGATGGCTGGGGGAAACAGCTGCCTGTGTTGGTGGTGATGGCTTGGGGAAACAGCTGCCTGTGTTGGTGGTGATGGCTGGAGGAAACAGCTGCCTGTGTTGGTGGTGATGGCTGGGGTAAACCGCTGCCTGTGTTGGTGGTGATGGCTGGGGGAAACAGCTGCCTGTGTTGGTGATGATGGCTGGGGGAAACAGCTGCCTGTGTTGGTGGTGGGGAAAAAATGCGAACTAAAACTTCCCATTGCTACTGCTGAGCCCTTCAGTGTTACAGTGAAAAAAAAAGTAAATATTGGGAGAGGGGAAGGGAAAGAGAGAGAGAGAGAGAGAGAGAGAGAGAGAGAGAGAGATAGAGAGAAGAGCGGTTAATAAAGAGAGAGAGAGAGAGAGAGAGAGAGAGCCACACATGTTGACATTGCAGAGAGAATGTTGGCACCAGCAAGATATGGTGTCTGTGTGCAATGTGTGGGCCCCTGGTAGAGAGAGAGAGAGAGAGAGAGAGAGAGAGAGAGTGAGAGAGAGAGTGAGAGTGTGTGGAGTCAAAACATAGGTGGGAGAGGCCAGCTGATGCTCTAACGGGTTAATATATGATCAACACAAGTGTCAGGAGACCCTGATGTTGTGTCCAGAAATTCTGTATACTACTACCACCATCACTGCACCACTGCCACAATCACTACACACTACTACCATTACTACACACCACTGCCACCATCACTACGTACCACTACCACCATCACTACGTACCACTACCACCATCACTACGCACCACTGCCACCATCACACACACCAC
>NC_091367.1:2733904-2751404 GCF_038502225.1 Cherax quadricarinatus
CTGTCCATGTTAATGTATTTCCTGGTACCTCAGCTTGCTCCTGTACTTTGTTAATTAACCTTGAGTATGGCATCCTATCTGAAGTTTTTTTTATAGTCCATGAGTTTGTAGTCCACCCATTCCTGTTTAATGTCTGACTTCAGTTAGATTTTTGTATGCCTCAGTAACAGGGGGGTCCCCAACCTGCGGCCCGAGGGCCGCATGTCATCCTTCTAGGAAATGGATGCGGCCCTCACATGAAATTATGAATTCACTTTATGTAGGTTCCATACTAGTGTCAGTAAAACCGTGCGGTTCTTATCGCACATTTGACCATCAAATGTGACAGACTTGTGTATGAAGGTGGAGGACCACTGTTCTGTAAAGTTTGTAAGGGATGACCTGCAACTCTAGAATCTGATTAAAAATAATATTTCATTGGAAGACTTTCCTCTGAATTTAGTACCCCACAGTCCTTGTGGGACGCTTCATTCATCGTTTCTTTATAGTAGCCTTTCCTCTGCAACAATCTGTTAGAGCCTCCATCTCTTAACTTTAGCTTCACTTCCACCAGAAGGATGAACACCTTGTTCAGTGATCACTTGTTCGGTGGAGGCACTCCATGTTTATTTTTTTTCAGTATCAATGTCAGTGGAAGTGATGATAAGGCCCAACCTCACCGGTTCGTCATTTCCTTTTAATCTCTTTGGTCGCGGAAGTTTTTTTTTTTATGAGAGAGTAAAGCAATTTGCTCCTCATGTAGCTCTCAGTTCTCTGTACCTAATAGGTATATATAGCGAAATGGTTGGAATCACTTACTGCCACTAGTCTACTCTGGCTTTTTTTGATACCTCTGCATTTTTATGATGTTTATTATTTGTGCATGGTGACACTTTTATTCAAGACTATAGCGTCTACCACTAACCCTATATATATATATATATATATATATATATATATATATATATATATATATATATATATATATATATATATATATATATATATATATATATATATATATATTATATAGGGTTAGGGATGTAGACGAGAGGGAGATTGGTTTTCAGTAAAAGTAGGCCTTATGGCACTTTGGTTGTTTAATATACATGTATTTATAGATGGGGCTGTAAGGTTAGTGAATGTTCGGGTGTTGGGGAGAGGTGGGATTAAAAAATTAAGAATGTAACACAAATTGGGAGTTGTCAGAGTTGCTTTTTGCTGGTGATATTGCTTTTGTGAAATTCTGAAGAGAAGTAAGCTGCCAGGGTTGGTGGACGAATTTGGGAGACTATGTAAAATAAGTAAATTAAAAGTGAATATAGGAAAGAGCAAGGTGATGAGGGGTAACAAAAATTTTAGGTAATGAAAGATTGGATATCAGATTGAAGGTAGAAAGTATGGATGAAGTGAATGTATTCAGATATTTGGGAGTGAACTTGCCAGCAGATGGGTCTATGAAAGATGAGGTGAACCACAGAATTGATGAGGGGGAAAAAGCTGAGTGGCGCATTGAGGCACCTGTGGAGATAAAGAATGTTATCCATGGAGACAAAAAGGGGAATGTATGAGAATATAGTGAACCAACGCTCTTATATGGATGTGAAGCATGGGTTGTGAAAGTTGTAGCAAGAAGGAGGCTGGAGGTAGTGATGATGTGTCGGAGGACAATGTATTGTGTGAATATTGTGCAACAATAGCTTGGGGATTAGGAGGTGCTGGACTACTTAAAATATTATCGAGAGAACTGAAGAGGGGTTGTTAAGTGGTTTTGATTTTTAGAGATGATGAAACAAAATCGGACGACGTGGAGAGCATATAAATCTATAGTGGAGGGAAGGTAGGGTAGGGGTCGTCTTAGGAAAGGTTGGAGGGAGGAGGTAAAGGGCGTTTTGTGTGCGAGGGACTTAGACATCCAGCAAGCGTTTGTGAACGTGTTAGATAGGAGGGGGTGGAGGCAAGTGGTTTTTATGACTTGATGTGCTGTTGGAGTGTGAACAAGGTAACAATTATGAAGGGATTCAGGGAAACCGGTTAGCCGGACTGTATTATGGGCACCTCTCTGAGAGAACAATGGAGTGCATGACAGTCTAAGTGTTTCTTCTTTTTTGGGTCACCCTACCTCGGTGGGATACGGCCGGTGTGTTAAATATATTAAACAACCATGGTGACATTACACATCCCTGTCTAAGACCTACTTTTACCGGGAAATAGTCTCCCTCTCTTCTACACACCCTAACCTGAGCCTCACTCCTCATAAAAACTCTTTACAGCATTTAGTAACTTACCACCTATTCCATATACTTTCTAACATCTGCCACATTGCTTCCCTATCCACTCTATCATATGCCTTTTCTAAATCCATAAATGCAATAAAAACTTCCCTACCTTTATCTAAATACTGCTCACATATATGCTTCAATGTAAACACTTGATCTACACATCCCCTACCCACTCTGAAACCTCCTTGCTCATCCGCAATTCTACATTCTGTCTTACCTCTAATTCTTTCAATAATAACCCTACCGTACACTTTTCCTGGTATACTCAGTAAACTTACTCCTCTATAATTTTTACAATCTCTTTTGTTCCCCTTCCCTTTATATAAAGGGACTATACACGCTCTCTGCCAATCCCTAGGTACCTTCCCCTCTTTCATACATTTATTAAACAAAAATACCAACCACTCCAACACTATGTCCCCCCCCCCCCTGCTTTTAACATTTCTGTCATGATCCCGTCAGTTCCAGCTGTTTTACCCCCTTTCATTCTACGTAATGCCTCATGCACCTTCCCCACACTCACATCCTGCTCTTCTTCATTCCTAAAAGCTGGTATACCTCCCTGGCCAGTGCATGAAATTACCGCCTCCCTTTCTTCGTCGACATTTAAAAGTTCCTCAAAATATTCTCGCCATCTACCTAATACCTCCCTCTCCCCATCTACTAACTCCCCTACTCTGTTTTTAACTGACAAATCCATTTGTTCCCTAGGTTTTCTTAACTTGTTTAACTCGCTCCAAAATTTTTTCTTATTTTCATTAAAATTTCTTGACAGTACCTCTCCCACTCTATCATCCGCTCTCCTTTTGCACTCTCTCACCACTCTCTTCACTTTTCTTTTACTCTTCATATACTCTGCTCTTCTTATACACTTCTGCTTTGTAAATACCTCTCATAAGCTACTTTTTTCTCTTTTATCACACCCTTTACTTCATCATTCCACCAATCGCTCCTCTTTCCTCCTGCACCCACCCTCCTATAACCACAAACTTCTGCCCCACATTCTAATACTGCATTTTTAAAACTATTCCAACCCTCTTCAACTCCCCCACTACTCATACCTGAACCAGCCCACCTTTCTGCCAATAGTTGCTTATATTTCACCCGAACTTCCTCCTCCCTTAGTTGATACACTTTCACCTCCCTCTTACCTGTTGTTGCCATTTTCCTCTTATCCCATCTTTAAACGTATACGAATTTTTTTTAGAAAGGACTTAATTTTAAATGAGTTCTTGCTACTTGGCCAATTTTACTTATTCCATACGACACACACACGCACGCTTATACAACAGGCCTAGTGTAAAATCGACATGTGCCTAGGACAAAATGGTAACTAACACACACACACACACACACGCAGATATGTTGTGCGTACCACTTACCACAATCTTCAACACATCCCTGGAAACTGGGCAACTACCTGAGGTATGGAAGACGGCAAATGTAGTTCCCATTTTCAAAAAAGGAGACAGAAAAGAGGCACTAAACTATAGACCTGTGTCATTGACGTGTATAGTATGCAAAATTATGGAGAAGATTATCAGGAGGAGAGTGGTGGAGCACCTGGAACGGAACAGGAGTATAAATGCCAACCAGCACGGATTCACGGAAGGCAAATCCTGTGTCACAAACCTTCTGGAGTTTTACGATAAAATAACAGAAGTAAGACAAGAGAGAGAGGGGTGGGTTGATTGCATCTTCTTGGACTGCAAGAAGGCCTTTGACACAGTTCCTCACAAGAGATTAGTGCAGAAGCTAGAGCATCAGGCGCATATAACAGGAAGAGCACTGCAATGGATCAGAGAATACCTGACAGGGAGGCAACAACGAGTCATGGTACGTAATGATGTATCACAGTGGGCACCTGTGACGAGCGGGGTCCCACAGGGGTCGGTCCTAGGACCAGTGCTATTTTTGGTATATGTGAACGACATGACGGAAGGGTTAGACTCAGAAGTGTCCCTGTTTGCAGATGATGTGAAGTTAATGAGGAGAATTAAATCTGATGAGGACCAGGCAGGACTTCAAAGAGACCTGGACAGACTGGACACCTGGTCCAGCAAATGGCTTCTCGAATTTAATCCTGCCAAATGCAAAGTCATGAAGATAGGGGAAGGGCACAGAAGACCACAGACAGAGTATAGGCTAGGTGGCCAAAGACTGCAAACCTCACTCAAGGAGAAAGATCTTGGGGTGAGTATAACACCGAGCATGTCTCCGGAAGCACACATCAATCAGATAACTGCTGCAGCATATGGGCGCCTGGCAAACCTGAGAACAGCATTCCGACACCTTAGTAAGGAATCATTCAAGACACTGTACACCGTGTATGTCAGGCCCATACTGGAGTATGCAGCACCTGTTTGGAACCCGCACTTGATAAAGCACGTCAAGAAACTAGAGAAAGTACAAAGGTTTGCAACAAGGTTAGTTCCAGAGCTAAGGGGAATGTCCTATGAAGAAAGATTAAGGGAAATCGGCCTGACGACACTGGAGGACAGGAGGGTCAGGGGAGACATGATAACGACATATAAAATACTGCGTGGAATAGACAAGGTGGACAAGGACAGGATGTTCCAGGGAGGGGACACAGAAACAAGAGGCCACAATTGGAAGTTGAAGACACAAATGAGTCAGAGAGATAGTAGGAAGTATTTCTTCAGTCATAGAGTTGTAAGGCAGTGGAATAGCCTAGAAAATGACGTAGTGGAGGCAGGAACCATACACAGTTTTAAGACGAGGTTTGATAAAGCTCATGGAGCGGGGAGAGAGAGGGTCTAGTAGCAACCGGTGAAGAGGCGGGGCCAGGAGCTAGGACTCGACCCCTGCAACCACAAATAGGTGAGTACAAATAGGTGAGTACACACACACACACACACAATTTGAGAAATCATCATAGTTGCTATTTCTTCTTGTCCTTCTCATCTTTATACAGTAGTACCTGGGAGATGAACAAGTAATGGTACCAGTGTACTTGGTTTTTGTAACTGCTATGAGATCAGAGAGTTTTTCTTATGCTTGTTCATGTACTGCATTACCACCGTGTGTGTGTGTGTGTGTGTGTGTGCGCGTATATATATATACTCACATATTTGTGGTTGTATTGGTCATTTCACAGTTCCTGGCCCCGCCTCTTCGCTGGTCGCTCCTCCTAAAGCCGTATCGTACTTCATCATGAAGCTATGTATGAATCATCCTGCCTCCACTCTCCAGATTGTTCCACTTCCTGACAATACTATGACTGAAGAAATGCTTCCTAACATCCCTATGAGTCATCTGTGTTGTCAACTTCCAGTTGTGTTCCCTTGTTATTGTGTCCCATCTCTGAGACATTCTGGCTCTGTCCACCATGTCAGTTCCTCTCAGTATTTTATACGTCGTTATCGTGTGTGTGTGTGTGTGTGTGTGTGTGTGTGTGTGTGTGTGTGTGTGTGTGTGTGTGTGTGTGTGTGTGTGTGTGTGTGTGTGTGTAGACATGACCAAGGAGGGGAGGGCCCCTCTTTGGGTCTATTTTTAGCAAGGTGCTCCCTGGCTACCCTACCTCCCTCCTCTTGGTGGGGGACCTCTTTCTCGTCCTTTACCCTCATCTATCCACCTTCCCTCCCGAGACACGATCCCTCCCTCCCTCCTTTCTCCTTCCCTCTTCCCCTCCTTCCTCTCTCTCTCTCTCTCTCTCTCTCTCTCTCTCTCTCTCTCTCTCTCTCTCTCTGCCCTAACCACCTATCCTCCCACCCTAATCTCTTTTTTTTCTGGTTGCTACAGTCTGTGAGCGCAGACGCTGTCCTCTCACTCCGCTAATACTGTGCCCTCTCTACACTCTTTTCCTTTCCTCTTTGACTCACAATTCTCTCTCTCTCTCTCTCTCTCTCTCTCTCTCTCTCTCTCTCTCTCTCTCTCTCTCTCTCTCTCTCTCTCTCTCTCTCTCTCTCTCTCTCTCTCTCTCATGTTCCTTTCCACAGAACTGAGTCTGCTTCATCGCCTGCTGTTGTATCCGTCAAGAGAAAAAACCACCTGACACACTCATTGTGGTATGATGACCCGTTCAGTGGTAGTGTTATGACGGAGGCACGGCAAGGACCAACCACTGGCGCCGCTGTGATCTCGGGTGTCTACTAACACAGATGCTAAGGTCATTATGTTGGGTCGTGACGGAGCAACCGTTGGAATCAGTGATGGGTTGATGAATGGGACACCTGTGCAATATTTGAGTATTTCTATTCTGGAAACGTTTAGCCAGCCAGTGGCTTCTTCAGTCCAATGCGGAGAAAGGAGGAAGACGAGGAGTCACTCAGACTGGAGTCGATGTGTTCACTGTCATCAGTATTGATTGATGGACTGAACACATCGACTCCAGGCTGAGTGACTGATTACCTCAAACTCCTCCTTATGTCCTTATTGGATTGAAGAATCCACTGGCTACCGAAACGTTTCCAGAATAAAGATACTCAAATGTCACACAAGTATCTCACTTATTGTCGGTTTTCTTAATAATTTCTTCACATTAGTGGTGGGTGTGGAGCGGGGTCAAGGACAGTGGTCTCCACTGCTGGTAGTGACTGCCCTCCTTCCACGTACTCTAAAATAATACGAGAATTGTGCAATGTGGTGCAGGTTACAGACTGTGTAAGGGAGAGTAATTGTTTTCATAACCTGTTCTCCAGACGCAGGACGCTGTTTTTTTTACTACATATATGGTTAATGCAATAAGATCACAGTAAGCAGGTGATATCACAGTAAGCAGGTGATATCACAGTAAACAGGTGATATCACAGTAAACAGGTGATATCACAGTAAGCAGGTGATATCACAGTAAGCAGGTGATATCACAGTAAGCAGGTGATATCACAGTAAGCAGGTGATATCACAGTAAGCAGGTGATATCACAGTAAACAGGTGATATCACAGTATTCAAAACATTGTGAAAAAAATAGTGAAATTCCTAACGCTTTCGTAATTTCTAACATTATCAAGGACCTGTAATAATAATAATAATAATAATAATAATAATAATAATAGAAGATAGGTACAGGTTGGTTCGCCAAGATATACTGACCCGGGTCTTCTCCATGTAGTGACCCGGCAGAAGACTATATAAGACTGAGATATCACCTCACGGTCACGTCCGACATTACACCCGTCCCATTATGATGCGAGGGGGTGAGATGTAAGGGATTTTTAACCATCCAATTTATTTTCAAAAGTCCGAGAAAATATGCGCTAAATAGGTCTATTTTTTGAGAGAAATGTAACTGAATCAAGCTTCATAAAAATAGTTTTGATTTTAATATGAATATTGGTTTAGGATTATGCAAATTAGATTCATTTATAATTAATAAAATTTGAGAAGAATTTGAACTATGACAAGTCCTTTACCATCCCACCCGCATCATTGGGTGTAATGTCTTATGTGAATGTGAGGTGATATAAGCCTTTTACTATTCTATTATTATTACAGGTCCTTGATAATGTGAGAAATCACGAAAGCGCTTGGAATTTCACTATTTTTTTCACTGGTTGTTATGCATATATGGTTATGTATATTTATTATGTACAGTGCTCTATTAGATTAGTGAATAAGACACGTGCAGCACTTGCGTATCTTTATTACCGAAACGTTTCACTCGTACAGGAGGCGAAACTTTCCAACAACCAAGATATTCAAGTGTTAAACATGTCTTGTTTATCAACTTGTAATATGACAGTATGTATATCATATTTAGTTTCTCTAATTTACTCTCTCAGTGCATTGTACTGTTTTATAATCTAGGGCAGTGTGTGTACTCATCTAGTTGTACTCACCTAGCTGTACTCGTCTAGATGTGCTCACCTAGTTGTGCTCACCTAGTTGTGCTCAGCTAGTTGTACTCACCTAACTGTATTCACCTAGTTGTACTCACCTAGCTGTACTCACCTAGTTGTTCTCACCTAGCTGTACTCACCTAGCTGTACTCGCCTAGTTGTGCTCACCTAGTTGTACTCCCTTAGTTGTACTCCCTTAGTTGTACTCCCTTAATTGTACTCGCCTAGTTGTACTCACCTAGCTGTACTCACTTAGCTGTATTCCCTTAGTTGTACTCAGCTATATTCACCTAGCTGTACTCAGTTGTACTCACCTAGCTGTACTCTCTTAGTTATACTCACCTAGTTGTAGTCACCTAGTTGTGCTCACCTAGTTGTACTCGCCTAGTTGTACTCACCTAGCTGTACTCCCCTAGCTGTACTCACCTAGTTGTACTCGCCTAGCTGTACTCGCCTAGTTGTGCTCACCTAGCTGTACTCACCTAGTTGTACTCACCTAGTTGTGGTTGCAGGACTCGATTCATAGCTCCTGGCCCTGTCTCTTCGTTGATCGCTACTAGTTCCACTCTATCCCTTCTACATTGTGTGTGTGTGTGTACTAACCTATTTGTACTCGCCTGTTTGTGGTTACAGGGGTCGATTCACAGCTCCTGGCCCCGCCTCTTCGCTGGTCGCTGTCGCTGGTGTGTGTGTGTGTGGGGGGGGGTGCGTTTGTGTGGTGCGCGCGCGCCCTCCCACGAGTGTGCATTAAATGTCAGTGTTGCTTGGAAGTAAATCTTTGGTAATTCAAGCTTCTAAAGTGGTGGTGTGTGAATGTGGAGAATGTGTGGGGGGAGGGAGGGCACTGCACTCGTCATGCTGGTCACTGAGGTCACTGCACCCGTCATGCTGGTCACTGAGGTCACTGCACCCGTCATGCTGGTCACTGAGGTCACTGCACCCGTCATGCTGGTCACTGAGGTCACTGCACCCGTCATGCTGGTCACTGAGGTCACTGCACCCGTCATGCTGGTCACTGAGGTCACGGCACCCGTCATGCTGGTCACTGAGGGCACTGTACCCGTCATGCTGGTCACTGAGGGCACTGTACCCGTCATGCTGGACACTGAGGGCACTGTCATACTGGGTACAGCTACTAATGTAATAAGTGGTTCAGGGAACCGATAAGTTGATAAATTAGACACTTGTGCAACACTTGGGTATCTTTATTGTGGAAATTTTCACTACACACTAGTTTTTTCAGTCCAATACATGGTAAAGATCAGAAGGAGTTTGAGGTAATCAGTCCTTCAGCCTGGAGTCGGTGTAATCAGTCCATCAATTTTATCAAGATTGATGGACTGATTACACCGACTTCATGCAACCTTTGTCAAGCTCCTGGAAAGCGAAACGTTGCCACAATAATATGTCACATTAGTTCCACCAGTGTCCATTTACCTAACATTCTGTCGGTAATTCTACCATTATTACTAATGACTCGACCTCTTCATCGTTCACCCTGAGTGTAGCAGTAGTAGCATAGAGACGGCACCAGTGTTTACCAGTCTCCCTCTTCTTCATCTGGCTGTAATCTTGAAACATCTGGTTGTAATCTTGAAACATCTGGCTGTAACCTTGAAACATCTGGCTGTAATCTTGAAACATCTGGCTGTAATCTTGAAACATCTGGCTGTAATCTTGAAACATCTGGCTGTAATCTTGAAACATCTGGTTGTAATCTTGAAGCATCTGGCTGTAATCTTGAAACATCTGGCTGTAATCTTGAAACATCTGGCTGTAATCTTGAAACATCTGGCTGTAATCTTGAAACATCTGGCTGTAATCTTGAAACATCTGGCTGTAATCTTGAAACATTTGGCTGTAATCTTGAAACATCTGGCTATAATCTTGAAACATTTGGCTGTAATCTTGAAACATCTGGCTATAATCTTGAAACATCTGGCTGTAATCTTGAAACATCTGGCTGTAATCTTGAAACATTTGGCTGTAATCTTGAAACATCTGGCTGTAATCTTGAAACAAGTTTTTACAAGCCGTTGGGCATATGGGGTTACTGTAGGGCCCCGCTTATACAGCAATTTAGGAGGTCTGAATAAATTAGAATCGGTATAATTGAAAACCGCTGCATTAGTGAAACTCCTTAAAGCTAAGTGCTGTAAAGCGGGGCCCTCCTGTATTCCGGAAGCAGCTTAATGTTAATTAACAAGTATCGCTGCCTCCGTAGGAATCGAATTTTGGATTTAAAATTTATCGTATATGAACAGCCTTCTGGACATCTTCATCAAGCTCTATCTCTCATTTTCAGTCTGAATAACACATTCTCTTATTTCATCACTGTCGCATTTGTTACTCTTCCCAGAATGTTCTTTGACAGGATTCCGGGAAACTGCCATCATAGTAATGACGCGCTCTTTATCTGTGTTCTTTTTCTGGTAAGATGTGTTCCTTCTTGGATCCCATGGTCATAATTGTTACTTAGTAGATTGCTTGCTATCCACCAGTCTTTATTTATATTACCAGCAGTTACTTGTTGTCTTCCATGTCACTGTTGCTTTGTTCTCCCGTCGACCGAAGTGCTCGTCTTCCTTATTGTACATCGAAATAATTATTCTTTCAGTAATTCATGTATGGGTTCAGTGCTCTTCTGTAAGATCCTCTCCGTGTGCTCTCTGTCTTGTGTCTTCCTGTATTCTCTGTTGTTACTTCCCAGTTGCGTTTTTCAAGCTATGAGCAGTGGCCGTGACTCACACATATACCGGCATTTTCAGGACAGCTCACCTGCCATTGTCGTCTGCCCAGGGAGAGAACATCATCCTTTCCTATCTTTATCTTCCTGCCTTCCCGTCCCTCCCTCGTTGCTAATATTCACTCCTATCATCTGCAGGTCACCTAGCTGCCTGCCTCCCTGCTTTTACGTGTGACCGGTTTTGAGATCTCTTTTAACCACGCAGCCCGATTTGAGTTCAGTTCGTTGACCTGGTCAGCCAGGCTGTTTGTACTAATTTCTCGCAGTCCCACATAACCATTAAAACCTGGCTGATCTGGCACTTGTAGACGGAAACTGTCTAGTTTCTTGATAGAAGAAACCATTAAAACCTGGCTGATCTGGCACTTGTAGACGGAAACTGTCTAGTTTCTTGATATATTCTATCCTCCTTCCGGAAATATTTCTGATATCTGATTGTACTGTGTCGAAGCGTCTTGGGCCACGGATGTTGACACATTGTTCTCAAACTGTACTCATTGTTCCGCTGCGCTTCACTGGGTTAATTTCACACTGTTTTCCATATCAGACACTCCAAGAACTTTTTATACCAGTGTGCAGGTTAGGAACCAGGTCCTCTACCGTCCACGTGTATATATATACGTATATATATATACATATATATATATATTATATATATATATATATATATATATATATATATATATATATATATATATATATATATATATATATATATATATATATATATATGTATATATATATATATATATATATATATATATATATATATATATATATATATATATATATATATATATATATATATATATGTCGTGCCGAATTGTAAAACTGGTCAATTAGCAAGAAGTCCTAAAATTAAATAGCTTAGCCCATTCTATAAACTTTACTGTTGAGTTTGAAGAAAATAACTCATTGCCTTTTCTAGATGTTTTAATTATTAAGGGTAATAATGAATTCAAATTTAAAATTTACAGAAAACCTACAAATAACTGTTCCTATGTCCTCTATTATTCCTCGCATCAAGATAGAGTCAAACTGTCTGTTTTCTCATCAATGTTTCTGAGAGCTTTACGAATTTGTAGTCCTGAGTTCATAGATGAGGAAATATCCAAAATTTATGAAATAGGTAATGATTTAAAATACCCCAGAAATGTAATTGATAAATCTTTTAAAGTTGCTAGAAATACTTTTTACAATCCAAAAAGGGACAACCAGCCTTATTCAACTAAAAATATGTTGGTTCTCCCTTACCATGAAAACTTGGTTGATATGCCTTCTCTTCTTAAGACTTTTAATATTAAAGTTGTATTCAAAAATCTTGATACAGTAAAAAAAACTTTTGAAAAAGAATTCCCCCCAAAATGCTGATGGATGTGTCTATAAGATTCCTTGTAAAATTTGCGATAAAGTTTATTACGGTCAAACTGGTAAAAATCTCGAACTAAGATTAAAACAACATAAATATAGCATTAGAACTGGACAAGATTCCAATGCTCTATTTATTCATGTAAGAGATTTTAACCATCCAATTGATTTTCAAAAAGTTGAGAAAGTAGTATCAAGCAAGTCCATGGTCGACAGGAATATAATTGAATCTTGTTTCATAAAAAGCAGTTTTGACAATAATATGAATATTTCCTTTGGTTTATATAAATTAGATCCATTTATAATTAATAGAATTTGGGAAGAATTTAATAATACACTGGACAAATAATTTTTAAATTTTCTTGGGTAGAATAGTTTGTGGGGTGAGTTGTGCAAAGGACCTATCCAAGTTGGGTCGGCGCGCGTCAGGTGTTTAACCGTTGTGGGATCTGATAGTGAGGTGCTGGCCTGACCCCTTATATAGCTTCCTTGTATGTTTTACTTTCATAGTTCCTTGATAATGTGAGTAGTCACGAAAGCGCTTGGAATTTCTCTATTTTTTCAGAGTGGTTGTTTTGCATATTCCGAAATCACCTGTTTACTGTGATCTTATAGCATATATATATATCTATATATATATATATATATATATTTATATATATATATATATATATATATATATATATATTATAAAGAGAAAGATAGTGTGTGTGTGTGTGTGTGTATATATGTTTACGGAAGATGATGGTAACCCGGGGTGATCAGGTATTGAAGGCTAAATTCCAGGCTGGCTGGCAGATGGATGGACTGTGCTGGAGCCGGTCTGGAATGCGGAAAGTATAACTGTGGGGAAGAAGAGAGGGAAGGAGAAAATGATGGAAATAGAGATGTTTGCTGGAAGGAGTTGAATATCATTGCATTCCCTTTCTCCTTTTCTTTTCCTCACCTCCCTTCCTCTCAAAATATTTTCCCCTCCCCCTCCCCTCGTTCTCAAAGTTGTGGTGATGTTTATTGGGATTTTCGTCAGCTGTTTGCTTTTAAAATATTGTACTGTATTATACTGCAGTATCTTACGTTTTTCCTTATTTTCTATTTTTTCAAATTTCTTTTAGTTGCTTCCTCTTCTTTTGCCCCTCCCCCTTTTTTTTATCCCCATCTTTCTCCTCCTCGCCCTCTTCAATTTTCTTTCCTGCCTATGCTGGTCTAGTGACGACCACCGAGGCAATGTTAAGTAAAACACCACCACACTCAGATCACCGGCTATATTAACTTCATTAATACATTCCATTACAGTAAGTTAAGCTTAACATCTTTATTATGCACCCGATACCTACCCTGTGGGCGGTAGTCAAAAGCTACAGAGGTACATAATGGGTTCAGGGACTGTACTGCAAAGTTTTGATAACTGAACAAGTTACAGTGGTAATGAACTATTGACATGTTTAATATCTGGTCAGTCGTAATGAGTTATTTATGTAGATGTTGACACACACACACACACACACACACACACACACACACACACTCGATCGAAGACCAGGCAGAACTACAAAGGGATCTGGACAGGCTGCAGACCTGGTCCAGCAATTGGCTCCTGGAGTTCAATCCCACCAAGTGCAAAGTCATGAAGATTGGGGAAGGGCAAAGAAGGCCGCAGACGGAGTACAGTCTAGGGGGTCAGAGACTACAAACCTCACTCAAGGAAAAAGATCTTGGGGTGAGTATAACACCAGGCACATCTCCTGAAGCGCACATCAACCAAATAACTGCTGCAGCATATGGGCGCCTAGCAAACCTCAGAACAGCATTCCGACATCTTAATAAGGAATCATTCAGGACCCTGTACACCGTGTATGTTAGGCCCATATTGGAGTATGCGGCACCAGTTTGGAACCCACACCTAGCCAAGCACGTGAAGAAACTAGAGAAAGTGCAAAGGTTTGCAACAAGACTAGTCCCAGAGCTAAGAGGTATGTCCTACGAGGAGAGGTTAAGGGAAATCAACCTGACGACACTGGAGGACAGGAGAGATAGGGGGGACATGATAACGACATACAAAATACTGAGAGGAATTGACAAGGTGGACAAAGACAGGATGTTCCAGAGATTGGACACAGTAACAAGGGGACACAGTTGGAAGCTGAAGACACAGATGAATCACAGGGATGTTAGGAAGTATTTCTTCAGCCACAGAGTAGTCAGTAAGTGGAATAGTTTGGGAAGCGATGTAGTGGAGGCAGGATCCATACATAGCTTTAAGCAGAGGTATGATAAAGCTCACGGCTCAGGGAGAGTGACCTAGTAGCGATCAGTGAAGAGGCGGGGCCAGGAGCTCGGACTCGACCCCCGCAACCTCAACTAGGTGAGTACACACACACACACACACACAAACACACACACACACACACACACACACACACACACACACACACACACACACACACACACACACACACACACACACACACAGAGAGAGAGAGTGAGAGAGTGAGTGAGAGAGTGAGTGAGAGAGTGAGTAAACGAGCGATGACAGTATATCATCAAACTCATTGGCCAGTTTCCTTTCGTTGTATTTTCATTGGTTGTGAGACGAGTCTGGCTGATAGTCTAATTGGTGGTTTGACGTGACAACATTGTGGTTTATCAGTGAGGATCTTCTGGGCTTGATTGTACATTAGGCAACCTCTGTTCCTGTCTCTTACCCTCTTCTACTGAGCGATGGTGATTTCCAGCTCTGCTGGAACGAAATCTTTGCAGCTGTGGTAAGTGCTGTATGCTTAATGGAATAGGTGACGATGTCTTCATTGATCTACTGAAGTCTCTAACATTTCATAGCTATGTATATAGCCCATCCTGTGTGATGAAACAGGGGAACACATAAAGAATAGGGTAACAGCACTCTGCTGATGTAGCTAAGCTTTCTAAATATTTTTTTTTCTCACTGAGTGACAGGCATGAAGGTCAAAGAATGCAACCCTCAGCAGACTGCTCTCTGCTTACTAAGAAATGTTGCCTGCCCCCTTTACCCCCTCCCATTTCCCCGCTTCACCTCCCACAACATGTGCCCACCTCCCCCAACTCCCGATCCTGTGCTCTCAAGCCCACAAGAGTAGTCCTTATCTTTTGTTTTTAGACACATAGAGTAAAACAAATGTGTTGTCAGTGCCAACACAAGCAGTTTTTTTTTCTTCAACATAAAAAAGGAACACTGCAGCAGATCTATTGGCCCATCTTAGGCAAGTCTTTCTCAGACCCAAACCCACAAACAAATCGTAATGACACGATTGCAAATAAACCATACCCCCGGCCGGGATTGAACCCGCGGTCATAGAGTCTCAAAACTCCAGCCCGTCGCGTTAGCCACTAGACCAGCTAGCCACAATAAGATTCATCCAACTAGGTATATTTCTACACCATAGGAAAGTTAGCACAGGCACCTCTGTGACCACAAATGCAAGTTTTTACAGACGAATCTCCAGCTAGCGTGGCCGTGACGAACTCTAGCTCAAGTCCCTTCACGGCTGGAGTTTTGAGACTCTATGACCGCGGGTTCAATCCCGGCCGGGGGTATGGTCCACAAACAAAAATATTTGCCAACCCATTTTCATTGCTACCAAAGGAATAAGTTGACCATATTCATCGCAGAATTCCGACAGTTACACAGGACATTTCTAACATGAATCTCAACACTGCTTCTTAAAATGTTTGAGTCTTCTAGTATATTATTTCTTGATAACACACTTGACCTCACCTGACCTTGGATGTCACCTCACATACCACTGCCTTAACCACCTCAGATACTGTTTCTCCAAGTGTCAGTATAGCTACTGAATTCCCTACAATATACTACACAAGTATAAGTATAGGGAATTCAGTAGCTATACTGACACAAGGTTGAGGGACTGATTACATTATTTTCATTTCACGACACCTGTTGCCTCTGTATTTGACTGAAGTAGCCTACTGTGTAGGCGAAACGTTTCAACAATAAAGATATCCAACTGTTGCACATGTGTCTTAATAATCAAATGGTCGGTATTCGTGTGGTGGATAGACTAAAGGTGTGTGGGATAATTTATATGGGAAATGCAGGGGAGGCACGGATGCTTAATTCTGGGAGGGCAGTGGATAGGTTGGTGGGTAGGTTAAATGTTTTGAGACCCTTGCATTTGACGATACATCAACGTGTAATAGTGGTGAATGTGATGTTATATAGTATGGTCTGGCATGTGGCAGCAGTATATCCGTTGGCAGGACCGGACATTAATAGAATGCTAAAAAAGGTTTTTCGATATATATGGGGTTCTGGGTGTGATTGGTTGGGTAGAAGTGTTGTTATGCTACCGGTCGACAAAGGTGGATTGGGTTTAATAGATATAAGATTAAGGGTTAAGTGTATATATTTGAAGAGGGGGGTTCTCCGAGTGGAAGGTCGTGTGGGGAAGGGCGTGCAAGCATTATATGAGGAGGCACGCAGGTGGTGGGTAGGATCAGAGATGAGAGAGTGTGAGGATGTGCTGCGAGCTTTATTGTATGTTAGAGATCCGTCTAGGATACGGGTAGGTGTTCTGGAGCGTGCTGTAGGGGTGAGGGTGATTGCAAATGTTGAGGGCATATACCCAATGTATGCATGGGGAGACATTTGGGTAAGGTTGCGGTTGGTGCGCATCAGACCAAGAGTGAGAGAGGTAATGTTTCGTTTCCTTCATGGAATATTGCCGTCTGGTGTGGTGCTTCGGGAGAGAGGGTTGATGGTGGAGGACGTATGTAGGGTGTGTGGGGATAGGGAGACAGCTTTTCATGTAGTATATTTTTGTAAAAATTTGGAGTGTATACGGGAGTGGATGGGTGGGTTTGTGGGGGGGGGGGGGGGGGGGTGGGATATCGGTATTAAGGGCATTGAGTTTAGATGTGGGAGGTGTGGAAGAGTCTGTGCAGCGTGCTTTGGTGTACATCATAACTGATTTTGTTTTCGTATCATGGGCCATGAGGGGTAATGGGGATTGGATGGTGCGAAAGAAGGTATTGGCTGCAACAATGTACAAAACACTTAGTCGTAATAGGGGGATATATGGAAGTAGATGGGAAAGGGTTTTTCCTGAAGGATATCGAAGTATGAATGTCAGAGGTTTGTTGGCGGAGTAAGGAAAAAAAAAAAAAAAAAAAAAAAAAAAAAAAAAAAAAAAAAAAAAAAAAAAACCGGGGAGGGGGGATGTGTTTGGATTTTCAGGGGTTGCATCGGGCTCGTCTCAGAATTTGGGAATGTATGAGGAGTTCCGTGATATGGTGTGAAATGGCAGCGTAGTTGTGGAGTGTGTTTTAAGTA
>NC_091367.1:2758904-2831404 GCF_038502225.1 Cherax quadricarinatus
TTAAACAACCATGGTGACATTACACATCCCTGTCTAAGACCTACTTTTACCGGGAAGTAGTCTCCCTCTCTTCTACACACCCTAACCTGAGCCTCACTATCCTCATAAAAACTCTTTACAGCATTTAATAACTTACCACCTATTCCATATACTTGCAACATCTGCCACATTGCTCCTCTATCCACTCTATCATATGCCTTTTCTAAATCCATAAATGCAATAAAAACTTCCCTATCTTTATCTAAATACTGTTCACATATATGCTTCAATGTAAACACCTGATCTACACATCCCCTACCCACTCTAAAACCTCCTTGCTCATCCGCAATCCTACATTCTGTCTTACCTCTAATTCTTTCAATTATAACCCTACCGTACACTTTGCCTGGTATACTCAGTAAGCTTATTCCTCTATAATTTTTACAGTCTCTTTTGTCCCCTTTCCCTTTATATAAAGGGACTATACATGCTCTCTGCCAATCCCTAGGTACCTTCCCCTCTTTCATACATTTATTAAACAAAAGTACCAACCACTCCAACACTATATCCCCCCCTGCTTTTAACATTTCTGTCATGATCCCATCAGTTCCAGCTGCTTTACCCCCTTTCATTTTACGTAATGCCTCACGTACCTCCCCCACACTTACATTCTGCTCTTCTTCACTCCTAAAAGATGGTATACCTCCCTGACCAGTGCATGAAATTACTGCCTCTCTTTCTTCCTTAACATTTAAAAGTTCCTCAAAATATTCTCGCCATCTACCTAATACCTCCCTCTCCCCATCTACTAACTCCCCTACTCTGTTTTTAACTGACAAATCCATACTTTCCCTAGGCTTTCTTAACTTGTTTAACTCACTCCAAAATTTTTTCTTATTTTCATTAAAATTTCTTGACAGTGCCTCTCCCACTCTATCATCTGCTCTCCTTTTGCACTCTCTCACCACTCTCTTTACCTTTCTTTTACTCTCCATATACTCTGCTCTTCTTATAACACTTCTGCTTTGTATATATATATATATATATATATATATGTATGTATATATATATTTATATATATATATATATATATATATATATATATATATATATATAGTCCTGGAGGGATTGGTACAAAACCTCCACACGAAAATCACTCCCTATGAAAGCAAAAGACTCGGCAGGAGATGCAACATTAGCCAATGAAAAGCAGGGGCGCCACGAGTACACTGATAGACAACACAATAAGTGTCCGGGGCCCAAGACTGTTCAATTGCCTCCCAGCATGCATAAGGGGGATTACCAATAGACCCCTGGCTGTCTTCAAGAAGGCACTGGACAGGCACCTAAAGTTAGTACCTGACCAACCGGGCTGTGGTTCGTACGTCAGGTTGCGTGAGACCAGCAGTAACAGCCTGGTTGATCAGACCCTAATCCATCATAAGGCCTGGTCTCAGACCGGGCCGCGGGGCGTTGACCCCCGAAACCCTCTCTAGGTATATATATATATATATATATATATATATATATATATATATATATATATATATATATATATATATATATATATATATATATATATATATATATATATATATATATATATATATATATATATATATATATATATAATCAGAAGCAAATTAAATAACAACGGCGGTAAGTCTGACGGGGTACCTCCCTGGTTAGTTCTCCATCCTTAGTTAACCCCATCCATCGTTAACTCCCTCATTAACCCATCCTCTCTCGTTAGGTCCCACCCGTCGTTAACCTACCTTCCTCGTTAGGACCCACCCCTTGTTAACCCCTTCCTCGTTAGGTCCCACCCCTTGTTAACCCCTTCCTCGTTAGGTCCCACCCCTTGTTAACCCCTTCCTCGTTAGGTCCCACCCCTTGTTAACCCCTTCCTCGTTAGGTCCCACCCCTTGTTAGGCGGTTAGTCCCCTTCCTACCTTAACACAGACTACCTCTTGTTGACACTTGTCAGCGCGCCGTATCTGGCCCCAACTAGTTTGTGTGGGATTCCATACTGGTTCCTCGAGCGTGGGGTCCTGACTCTAGTTCCCTTCCAGAGAGGGTACCTTGATGCCTGGAGCATGGGCCCTGACTAGTTCCATTCCAGGGAGGGTACCTTGATGCCTGGAGCATGGGTCCTGACTCTAGTTCCATTCCAGGGAGGTACCTTGATACCTGGAGCATGTGTCCTGACTAGTTCCATTCCAGGGAGGGTACCTTGATGCCTGGAGCATGGGTCCTGACTCTAGTTCCCTTCCAGGGAGGGTACCATGATGCCTGGAGCATGGGTCCTGACTAGTTCCCTTCAAGGGAGGGTACCATGATGCCTGGAGAATGGGTCCTATCTCTAGTTCCCTTCCAGGGAGGGTACCTTGATGCCTGGAGCATGGGTCCTGACTAGTTCCCTTTCAGGGAGGGTACCTTGATGCCTAGAGCATGGGTCCTGACTCTAGTTCCCTTCCAGGGAGGGTACCTTGATGCCTGGAGCACGGGTCCTGACTCTAGTTCCCTTCCAGGGAGGGTACCATGATGCCTGGAGAATGGGTCCTGACTCTAGTTCTCTTCCAGGAAGGATACCTTGATGCTTGGAGCATGGGTCCTGACCATAACCCCGGGCGGGATTGAACCCGCGGTCATAGAGTCTCAAAACTCTAGCCCGTCGCGTTAGCCACTAGTCTAGTGGCTAACGCGACGGGCTGGAGTTTTGAGACTCTATGACCGCGGGTTCAATCCCGGCCGGGGGTATGGTTTATTTGCAATCGTGTCATTACGATTTCTTAAGTCATGGGTCCTGACTCTAGTTCCCTTCCAGGGAGGGTACCTTGATGCCTGGAGCATGGGTCCTGACATTAGTTCCCTTCCTGGGAGAGTACCTTCCAGGGAGGGTATCATCCAGGGAGGGTATCATCCAGGGAGGGTACCTAGATACCTGTAGGTCTCTCAGTAGTAGTACCAGTTCCTAGTAAACAGTTACCAGTAACCAGAAGATGACTCACTACCAACCGTCTGTGTGAATCACTGTTATTCATATTGCTGCTGACCATAGCAGGATTTCAAACACCCTCACCCGTAGGCACTGTGGGTCAGTCGAAGATAGGCAGCAGAGAGAGGCAGGTCGGCTGTTGGCGCTTCCCATACTTCCTGATATATATTATACGTACTACCAGCCTACGTGAGTATTTTTACCCATCCACATATCGAAAACCCACTTGACAAATGGCAGCGGTGGGATCGATGAAGAGCTTCTTTCGCAAGTCTGATAAGACTTTCCTCTGAAGGAGGACCTTCAACTAGAGCATTAACACGAGAACGAATGGCAGTAAACCATGCTTCAAGACTATGTACATGGCCATTGAATAAAGGTAACGCATCAAGGGAATCACGAGTAAAACTGTAGTGTCTCAGTGTCTGGGTCGGTCTGTCAGTCGATAAGGAACTATGAGGACTGATAACAGGAGCAGCAGTAGCCTGAGAGGTCTGAGTGTCGACATTCACTAAAGTATCACTTGAAGGTATGTGAGGCATAATGGCAAAGAATTTGCACGAGAACAAATAAGGCAAAACTAATGAACAATAAAAATGATACAAAATGCTAAAATTAAAATGAAAGAGATGCAACTAATTCTGCAGAAGTAATAAAACAAATGTCTAAGATACACTGCAAGAGGAAGGACAACTCAATGTAAAGGACTGCTGGACAAGATAAAAAAAAGTACATTGGAATTTACAAGTAAAAATATTACTGGAGACTGAATTAAATGCAAAATGAGCTGTCTGTACTCTTGCTAATAAAGAAATTAACTAATAAAACTGTAAATCAATGTAAAAAGTATAAAATAAAATCACGAAATTGTATGCAAAGAGAGATAACTGGGAAATTTAAATATTTTCTAAGAATGCATAAACAAAATTAAAATATAATACAAAGACAATGTCAGGGAAAATAATAAAATGAAAAACAAGACTCAAACAATAATGAACTGAGAATAATAATGCATAAAAATATCAATAAAAGAAAATAATTCACTGCAGAACAAGTGCAACAAAATAATTCACTGCAGAACAAGTGCAACAAAATAATTCACTGCAGAACAAGTGCAACAAAATAATTCACTGCAGAACAGGTGCAACAAAATAATTCACTGCAGAACAAGTGCAACAAAATAATTCACTGCAGAACAAGTGCAACAAAATAATTCACTGCAGAACAAGTGCAACAAAATAAGGCGCGGAAATAATCACTGCAGTAATAAAGTTACACTGGGAAAATGTAGGTTAAATAATAAAATAAAAATATGAAGAAAAACTGATTGAACACTTTAACTCTTTAATTGTAAATTAGACAAAACAATTT
The DNA here is from genome assembly GCF_038502225.1 of Cherax quadricarinatus. NCBI lineage: Eukaryota > Metazoa > Arthropoda > Malacostraca > Decapoda > Parastacidae > Cherax > Cherax quadricarinatus. The sequence continues at coordinate 2,763,253 of NC_091367.1, forward strand.
ACTCAGAGTAAAGAAAACACTTTACGTTAAAAAAGAAATTGAAATTACACTAAGAGTGAATTTGTTCAAAGAAATATGAAAAATATGAATAAAAATAAAACAAGAAACAAAACTGGAAGTGTAACACTTACAAGTGGCGGGGCACACAACACTTACAAGTGACGGGGCACACAACACTTACAAGTGGCGGGGCACACAACACTTACAAGTGGCGGGACACAACATATTATACGTACTACCAGCCTACGTGAGTATTTTTACCCATCCACGTATCGAAAACCCACTTGACAGGTCACCTGTTGTTCATTTGTCAGAGGAAATCACGATGGAGATAACTAATATAAAATACTGACACGATGGAAAACTAAACACAAATGAAGTATAATGTGATCCTTTATTGACTACGTTTCGCACACACAGTTTACCTGACAAACAGATCTACCTGGGTAAATAGTACATTAGTATATATAGTGTGAAGAGTCAGGTGGAGTATAATATTGGGGAGGTTGTACATGAGAGGAACCCACACGGGCCTTGTATCACTAAAACAGTAAACCTAGAAAGCTACCTACTGTATGTAAATACCTGTTCTTCTAGGAAGGTGGAGACAAGTTCCCTTACACCTACCTGCCGCCTTTGTTTACCCTAGCGAAAAAAAAAAAATAGGTGCCTTGGTGTTGGTAGTGTGAAGCAGGTGTGATTCTGGGGGTGGGCGGGAGTTGTTTGTTTAGCTTATACAGTGTTGTTTGGTTTCTTACATTACTTGAGGTAGGATATCAGAGTTTAGCCTCTGAATTTAGAAAAATACGAAAAAGTGTTTATTTCCACTTTGTGCTGTATAATATTTGAAGTAAATATGAGGCTTTTTAAGACGCGCGCGCGCGTGTGTGTGTGTGTGTTACCATTTTGTCCTAGGCACATGTTGATTAGACACTAGGCCTGTTGTATATATATATATATATATATATATATATATATATATATATATATATATATATATATATATATATATATATATATATATATATGTGTGTGTGTGTGTGTGTGTGTGTGTGTGTGTGTGTGTGTGTGTGGTAGGTGTGTGTGTGTGTGTGAATCAAAGGTAATATAAATCACTCGTACTGCCAAGTGGATAAATCAGGCGTATTTAATCTGCAGTAAGTCGAGGGCCAACGTTGTACTGGTGACATTCTTTTTGATTAAGGTCACGTTACTGAGACTCAGACACAGGCTAGACGGCGTTCCACTAGTGCTTCACTGAGGTACACATGTCCATCCATCAGGCAACACTCCTGGCCTCTCACTCTCTTACCTTAATAATAATAATAATAATAATAATAATAATATAAATGTTTTACAGACGGTAATGTAAATTTGTATCACACAACCCGCACGTATGAGAGAGAAGCCCAGGACGATGTTTCTGTCCGACTTGGACCATTTATAAGTCACTCTGTGACTTGTAAACGGTCCAGAGCGGACCGAAACGTCGTCCTGGGCTTCTCTCTCCTATATGTAGGTTGGTTGTTTGTGTGTTGTTCCAATCACGGTATTGTGCCTTTTTGTTCTTTATAAATTTGTCTTAATGGTTCCGAGGGCATGATACAGTAGATGTTTTATGCAATAAGATCACAGTAAACAGGTGGTATCATAATATGCTGAATAGACACTGTGGAAAAAAATAGTGAATTTCCAAGCGCTTTTGTGATTTATCGTATTTTCAAGGAACTGTAAAAAATAGAACAGCAGAAGGCTTATAAGGCTGAGTTGTCAAATTGTAACATCTTTAGGGAATGGAAGTCAGTCTGATTGTCTTCCATTCCCTAAGGTGTTGTATAACCCCCTACGGATTCAGCGCTCCCCATGAAATAAAAGATAAAATAATACCCATAAAAGATAAAATAATACCCGGGGGTCACTTCCCCTCGGCTCAGTCCATGGCCATGTTGTTTCATGCCTCGAGTATCCATGTGCCCTTAGAACCATTAAACAATGACAAAAACGAAAATAAAAGTGAAAATAAAAACACCGGTAGCAGATAATCCTTTTTTATAAAACGTTTCGCCCAAGGCAAGACTTTATTAAGTTTACGGGAATAAGAAAATCTTCATAAGAGAAATGAGTAGCACGAAGTCAAGCAATTCGTTTACCCCGCCTACTCTTACTAATACCTGACCTCAGCTGTATTTGATCTTGCATTTTCGTGACCTCACACGTGACCCGTCTTTCTACGTGCCTGACCTCAGGGTGCTAGTGTGCCTTGTAAGGCTGGGTATTTGCTTGTTCTTGCATTCTTGATAGAGGGTGAAACGTGTCTTTATTTTCAATCTTATATGTTAAATGTTCGTAATATACTTTTTCTGTGCCCATAACATCTGTCTTCAAGATCACTCTATAAAATCTACCTGAAGTCTGTGGGGAAAAAATACGTTATGTAGAGTTACTTAAAGGTAACTCGATCAAGTCAGAGAGTGGGCTTATATCCACTGGTGCTCTTAAGACATAATAGTCTCCACACGATGCATTGCTATAGTTCGGCGTCGATACTTGAGTTGAACTCCGACGCAATCATTGATTTTACGAGGCCCCTGAGAGGTGACGATTCGAGACTAGAGACTACAGTAGTCTATTGGCAAACGTTTTAACTTTCTCTCGAGTTTGTATATTTGACTGATGTGGGCTCCATATTATTACATTCGTGAGGGAGTGCTAAACCTGGGGCTCCATATTGCTGCATACTCAGGTGATGACCAGAAGTACTGAAGGCCCCTGAAAACTTGTACAAACCTAGGTAATCGATGCCGACAAGCGGTTAAAATGTAAATAAGACCCGTCATCAAACACTAGGCCTAATACTGAAAGTTTTTTTTATTTCTGTCCAAGTATTTGTTCACCTGTCTTTTTAATAGTCTGAAAAGTGTCAGCTTTTCATTAGTCTGATGTGTTATGGTATGTTCAGGGTCTTGGGAAGGAGGGGAAAGGGGTGATGATCCCTTCTTATTTGAGGGAGGTTGGGAGGGAGGGGGAGGGTTCTTCCCAGGTGATATTTTGTCACCGCTCTTTTTTATCCACCTGTTCTTTTCATTACTTTGTGCAGTGATGCTGGAAAAGGGCTCTTGTTCCAAGCAACTGGCACTCCCCTACCCTTCTATGGATGAAACCTGATTACTTCTTCAGGCATTGTATAGCCCCTGAGGATCAGCATTCTCAAATGAAAAAAATAATAATCTAAGTACACTCAGTAACGATATCAGTACCTGTAAACCCACTGTACCATTGACTAATCACACTAAAATGCTAGTCATTCTGCTTTAATGTGTTGGATGCACATACAGACTAACCATAGGTACACTTCTGCAGTAGAGATGAACAGGTACGAAGATGACTGGCAGGTCTTGCGTGTTCCTTGATCTGAAGCTACCTAAGTCCGCGAGCACCACCTCGACCATTCCTCTCCTAACTTCATTCACCTTACCACTCGAGGGATGAGGGGACGCGTGGTAAGATTCAGCAACGTTAATTAAACAAGCCATCATTAAAGAAGCCACCAGCTAGATCACTGAGATTATTATGACAAACTTTAAAATTATTTGTACATGTTCAAGGTATACAGGCCTAGCTGACATCAATGACATACTGCTATATAGAAAGCTCCTTACGCAGAGCATTTCGAGCGAATTAGTTAAATTTTGTCCCCAGGATACGACCCACACCAGTTAACTAACACCCAGGTACCCATTTTACTGATGGGTGAACATAGACAGCAGGTGGCTTAAGAAAACACTTCCTAATGTTTCCAACTGTACCGGGCATCGAACCTTGAACGTTAGTGTGTTAACTGAGTGCGCTACCAGTCGAGCTACGGGACACATTAATTACATGAATGTCACTCACATTAATCACATCACAATATCACTTCCGACTCACGACAGTCGTAGTAATACGACTGTATGCAACCCAGGAAACATGCAAGTAACGTTGCAACCTGCGGCAAGCTGGCCTTGCAACTAGTAGGTCGGCGCTCTTATCACTGCCTAGCCATGGGCTCCAATGTTCCCCGTTCATTCAGTATCACTAATATTAGTTTCACTGTAACTAACATAAACTTCTGAGCATTACTCTATTAGCAACGATGCTATGAAAATTAGGTTTAGTTATTTTTTGTGTATGATTAGGTTTAATTTGGTTAGATTCGGTTAGGTTTGATTATATTTAACTTGGCTATGATTGGTTTAGTAAGATTTAGTTAGGTTTCAGAATGTTGGAAAACATGAAACCATCAGTTAACATTAGTGAGGCGTGTATTCTCGTCAGGCAGAAACTTAAATTACAGTTGCTTGTATTATTGGTATACATTATGTATATCATTAATAGAAGCAACTACTTGCCAGTATTGTATACTATACAATACCGAGAAGTTGAGCAAGATACGTGTATAATAATGCATCTTTAATGTTGAAATGGTTCGTCTGCTTAGCAGGCTTCTTGAGTTTAATACAGAGGTGACTTGAATATTAGAGACAGCAGAAGCAGTGGAGAGGTAAATATCAGGTAAACTGTCCCTCAGCCTTGAAAAAGAATTAATTTGAGATGGTCAGTCCCTTAGCCATGGTAAGTGTTCAGAACTAGACGTCTTCCTGTCGATGCTACATCACTGAACGATACACAGCCTTGTGTAACATTACTGAACGATACACAACCTTGTATAACATCACCGAGCTATACACAACCTTGTGTAACATCACTGAGTTATACACAACCTTGTGTAACATGTCCTCTCCTAATTCTATCTCTTTGTTAGCTACACATATGTAATAGGTCTCCTGCATACTGAACACTATGTACGTCATCCTTATTATTACTGTTTATATAATTCTTATTATACCACAGATGACGGGAGGCGGTTGCAAGCGGTCTGTTGTTCCTTGCAGCTTGCAAGAATATCCTCTCAAGTGTTCTCGCTTCCTGCAACACGAACACAAACACTTGTGTATTTACGGAAGAGTGATTACTGATACTTTGGTGTTCACTAGACAGTTGACCGTCTCTGTGGCCCTTGAGTTTATGATCCTCTCACCTCTTGGGGACTTTGTCCCTCTATTCCTCTTGGGGACTTTCTGTCCATCTTGGGGACTTTTCTGTTCCTCTTGGAGACTTTGTCCCTCTTGGGGACTTTGTGACCCTTGGAAACTCTTCTTCCCTTTCGGGAATATCAAACTTGGTTTTGACGGGAATTTAGCCTGATAAATACTTCATTGTAATAACATTTCTTGTGATACATGGTACTGTGCCACAATTTTCGCTAGTTGCTATTTTACCTGCGACTTAATGCTTTTGTACAAAAAATATACCCAGATGTTGCACACGTATCTAATTCTTCTAATTTCTCCCGCGTCCTGTCATAGGTGACAGGAACGAAATATGGTAGCTCCTTAAATTAATGAAATGGTTATAATCATAACCATATTTTTTAATGGGATGGAGGGGTATGCCAGTGGAAGGCCTCACTCAAATGACCAAAAGCTAAAGCGGCGGGTCATCATATGACTAAGACCTGCGTCAGGAAACATTTGTCCTGTTTCTTGACAAATCTTACTTAAACTCACTTTAACCCGTCACACCAGAAATTTTAACGCTTCAATGCACAAGTCTCTGTATTATTCGAATATGTTCTTGCACTTCGAATATTCGTTTAGTCTTGTTGTTATTAGTATTATATCCACAGGGAAGTGCTAAACTTGTAGGGATCTTACTGCACCTGAAAATGAGATGTAATAATGTCCTATGGAAGAGGAGGGTTGATCCATCTCCTGTGGTCAAAAGCCTCTCACTGTCATTAAGAAACTCCCCCTGAAGGACCAGTTATTTTAAACATTTTATCTTATCTCCTGGTCAAACCTTTACTTATTTTGACGAGGTTCCTACGTGATTATTAACTCTTTAGCAATAGTGACCCTTTCCTACCCCGCCCAGGGTAACGTCACACATAACTGCTAATTAGTTTTAAGTATGTCGAGTCGGTGCTGTGAAAGGTTATCATGTTTTAGTGTGAACAGCGTCAAGACTAAGTCATAATACTCTATTATTATTCTGAGTAAAATTGGTAATGAGATCAACACCTCTAAACCAGCTGAAACACAAGTCAATAGATAATAATAATATTAGTAATTTTATTTAAGTGTGGCAGGTGCACACACAGCCTAAACATAAATATATTTGTGGGGTAGTGATGGTAAAGTTAGATGATGACTCAGGCAGATCTTGTGTGCTCTCCCCCACAGCTATGTAAGGCTGTGTCCCGCCACGCTCACCCTCACTGCCCTCCCTCCTCTTCTAAAGTCCCACATCAAATGTAGGCTCAGTTTTTGACCGAAACTTAGCTATTGCATCGCCTACTGCTCTCATTTCGCAATCCTCTCGCCCCTACCGTGTGCACCCCCTTCCAGTCGCAACGCTGTATGACCCACACGCGTTTAGCGCTTGTTTTTAATATAATACACATAACCCAGACATAGGGGAGGGAGAAGCTTACGACGACGTTTCGGTCCGACTTGGACCGAAACTTTACGGTCCAAGTTGGACTGAAATATCATAAGCTTCTTTCTATGTGCGGGTTGTGTATTGTGCCAGTTGCGGTATTGTGCCTCTTCGTTTTTTAATATAATAATACTGTGTAAGACTGTCTTATACCCCACTTCCTCACCAGGTGTGGCAGTAATGAGTTAGACAAAATTTCTTTACTGCAAAGATAAAAATCTGCATGCTGATAACATACATAGTATAATCATAAATGACATCTGATTTAGCAAGATTAATTTCCAACCAATTTTTCAACTAAAAATAAACCCTTGCATAATGAGAAATTTACTCAGTGCGGGTCAAGTCTCCCTCCATACACCAGCTGTCCTTGCTCACGTAGCAGTAAAATAGGTACCTGGGTGTTAGTCGACTGTTGTAGGTTGTACATTAGGTTTGGGGGGGTTGGGCGGGAGGGGCTAGGCTTTAAAATTAGCTAAGGCAGGATAATGGCTATTAATTTGTAAATTGAAACATGCAAACATAAAAAAGAATTAGATTATTCAAAACAGTTATTTCAAACATGTCATTGCTAAATCAGTTTTACCAAAATTGTAGAAAATTAAAATATTATACCACACTAAGATTGATATAATATCCATTTGAGATCAGTTGGCTTTAGAATATCCTAGGATGGACCACTATGTAGTGATCGTTTATTTTTTTAATAGGTTAAGGAAGGTAGCTGGGTTAGTCCAGAGGATACTTAACCACTGAATTGGTCATCATGTAATCAAGACCCGCTTCAGAAAACACAATTATTTCCTGACAGATAATACATTACCACCACCATTATCTCAGACTCTTAGTTGTATGATCGTAACTAGACCTTTCCCAGGGGTGCCTTGATGCTGAAGGGATCTTGTATCAAAGAATTTGAGCTACCTTCCTCTTCCCGTTCAGTATTTAAGGCATTACAATAAAAGGTGTCACCCTACAGTTTTTTTCTTCTTTTTTGGGGTATCGGATGAATCTTATGAATGTGCAGAAAAGGAAGAAAAAGTAATAAAGAAGACTTGATAACATTGCAAGTGTAAAGAGAAAATACAGTAATACACAAAGATATTATCTGATAAGTTCTTTACATAGACATGTAAATGAGCAGTTAGCCTGTCTGTCTCGCGCTTCATCAACGGAAGATCAAGCCACCACCACTCGTGCTGTGACCCACACGGGTCTACTGCTTCATAAGGACAGTATAATATTATAGTAGACAGATTTGAATTCTGAGAGTAATACATCCGGGAAGTCCCAGTGGTGAGTTGAAAATTAAACAGTTGTTGTGGGAATGAGCGTGACCGTGTTGAAGATCAGTTACTCCACATGCAGCAGCAGTACACCAGGTAGATCAGTCACCACCAGGAGGGGTGTAGGCTCCATACTCCCTCCACTAATCCCGAGGCATCAAGTGTTATGACTAATGGTTATAATTATAAAAATTTTTCAAGAGGTGGAGTGGTAAGCCAGCGGGAAGCCTCGGTCAGATGGCCAGAAGCTCCAGCTGCGGGTCATCAGGTGGCTAACACCCGCGTCAGGAAACACTTGTCCTGTTTCTTGACAAACCTTGCCTAACTGAGGCATATATACGCTACCTGTTTGTAATTATTATTGAAACTAGCAGTCACAGCATATAAGCCATGAGCATGTTTGCATGTGAAATGTACGCGGCTAGATGATCTTCATCCTATGACAGTACAAAGGCAGTTATGACAGAGTAAATTCTTATTTGCATAATATTTCTCTCACGGGGAACCTTGATGATTTGACACATTACATCAACTATTTATTAATTACTTAATCTGGTGACGCGCGACGGGGAGGGAATCTCGAGCTTTGTGATATCTTATCATTAACCTTGGAGTGGTATTTCCTATAAGGTCGTGTAACGAGAGGGTAAAAGAGAGGTAAAGGGGAAGAAGACTTGAGGAGAACAAGAGAATGCAAGGACTGAGTAGAATACTGTATGTGTTGAGCTGTTAAGATTGTTGATTGACGCTGGTATAATACAGTTGCACGAGGGTATACAGTACATAGTGGTATGTTAATGAAATATAGGACCTTTAAATAGATGCCTTGGTGCTAGTGTATTTATATTGTATGAAGGTGTATTGTACGAGGATGTACTTGCATTATAAGAATGTATAATTGTATGTGGAGTGACTTTAGTGGGTTAACCTAAGTTAAATTTACTTAATGTATTTTTGTGCCAATATCATTTGAGCCTTAAAGAAAATTGAAAAATGATATGCATGCAAACGTAAGTAAAATCTTCCGTATATATTGTGGTGTAGTGCGCAGTAACCTGAGCAACATGCATGTTACTGTTAAAAGCTTCACAAGACAGATCTATGCTACTTGAGTGTAATATGCTAAAGTTGTGCACAAGGGCGTATGTATTGAACTGATGCACTCCCTCTTATATGCGCGCGCGCACACACACACACATACATAGCTTTGAGAAGGGGTATGATAAAGCTCATGGAGCAGGAAGAGTATCTAGTAGCGACCAGTGAATAGGCGGGGCTATGAGCTGTGACTCGAGCCCTGCATCCACAACAAGGGAAATAATGCCGATGGTGACACTCTTCAAATCGCTAGTGCTCCCTCACTTAGAATATTGCTCAGTGCTGACGGCCCCGTTCAAGGCTGGAACAAATACAGAGATCGTTTAAGGCTCACATTGAGCCTGTAAAGCACCTAAACTACAGAGAACGCCTGCAAGTCTTGAACATATATTCATTGGAACGGAGGAGAGAGAGGTACATGATAATATATGCCTGTAAGGTACTTGAAGGCCTGGTCCCAAATCTGTACACTGCCATAACAACATACTGGAGTGAGAGATATGGGAGGAAGTGTAAAATAAACCCAGTGAGGAGCAGGGGTGCGGTGGGGACAATAATGGAACACTGTATCAACATCCGGGGTCCCAGACTGTTCAACATCTTACCAGAGGATATCAGAAACACGGCTGAGACAAGTGTAGAAGCCTTCAAGAGGAACCTGGACAAGTATCTTCACCAGGTGCCAGATCAACCAGGCTGTAATGGATATGTGGGGCAGCGGGCCTCCAGCAGCAACAGCCTGGTTGACCAGGCAAGCACCAGACGAGCCTGGCCCATGGCCGGGCTTAGAGAGTAGGTAAATTCTCGAAGCTCTTCAAAGGTATATCAAAGGTATACACACACTGAGAGGAATTGACAAGTTGGATAAGGAAAGAATGTTTCAAGAGACTGGAAGTTGAAAACTCATATGAGTCACAGGAATGTTAAGAAGTATTTCTTCATTTATACAGTTGTCAGGAATTGGAACAATGTGGAGAGTGGTGTAGTGGAAGCATGAGGCAGGATCCGTACATAGATTTGAGAGATACGGTACAGATCATGGAGCAGGGAGAGAGCGGACCTAGTAGCGACCCCTGCAATTAAAAATGAGTACACACACACACACACACACTATGCAGCATCAGGTGCAGCCCCAACCTGATCAAGAATATTCAAAAGCTTGAAAATATGCAAAGGTTTGCAACTATTCTTGTCCCAGAGCCAAGAAGATTACATTATGAGGGAAGACTAAAGGAACTGAACCTGAACACCCGGGAAGAGAGGAGGATTAGTGACGGGGGGGGGGGGGAACATGGCGATACGTATATTACTAAGAGGGCCGATAAGGCTGATAAGGCTATGATATTTTTAACAATGCAAGGACCAGGTACGGAAATTAGCTAAAAATACATACGAGTCATAGGGATGTTAGGAAGTACTTGTTCAGACTCAGGATAGTAGCAAAGTGGAATGAACTGGATGTACAAGTAGTTGAAGCAAAGTAACTCCATCACACTTCTGAGCGCGCTCATTCTTCTCTCTCTCTCTCTCTCTCTCTCTCTCTCTCTCTCTCTCTCTCTCTCTCTCTCTCTCTCTCTCTCTCTCTCTCTCTCTCTCTCTCTCTCTCTCTCTCTCTCTCTCTCTGCCCATATTCACTCTAGTCCCACGGGTGTTTTTCGTCATAATTACGTCCTCCTTGATCCTGACTGACAAGTCTTTATTATGCAACGTTTTGCTCAAAGATGAGATTTCATAACGTTTCGCTGAAAGTGCCCCCTCAAGGGAGGTTCCTTGACGCTGGTGAGGGGCTCTTGATCTATGGAATTAAATCTGTGCTCCATCCCCACCCCCACAGGCACTGTATAATTCCTACGGGTTTAGCGCTCCCCTCTGATAATAATAATAATTCACTGAATGCTGAGAGTTTTTGAATCATGACTTGAGAAGAAATTTCGAGAGAAGCGTTGTCTAATGAGGTCTTCGTCTGCTGTGTATATTTCCCAGGACTTCCTCTTCCTCTTTCTACCCCTCCTCCTCCTCATACTGTTTCTTCACAAAGCTTTGCATCTTGGATTGTCTCTTACTATACTTGATCAGGTACAGTGTGCATAATATTTTAAATCATACTTTAAAGTTCGTTAAAGCAAGTTTTAAATTAGTCTTGCATATACTCAATGTGATGTGTTCTCTGATGCGTATTCCTAAGATCTTCCTCCTTGTACGTCGCTGCACATGTGTCTAATTCATAACCCGTCTTTATTGTATCGATAATTTAAATAGAGCAAAAGTATTTTATAAGATGTAAACAGAATAATACTTATAAAAAATGTAAATTAATGTTGAAAATAGCCTATTAGTCTCACGGCCTCTCCTACTGCCATTACTGAAGATTACACTTCGTAGTTAATTTCCTGATCGTTTTACTACCTCTACAAGTTACCTTTGAGCCTCTCACTGTATAAGTTACCTTGGAGTCTCTCACTGTACAAGTTCCCTAGGAGCCTCACTGTTCTCTTCACTTGTCAAGTTTCCCACTTGTTACATGTCATCATCAATGATACGTGAGATCAAGTTCCTTTGGCAGGTCAGAGAGAGAGTGAGAGTGATCAGTTGACCTATTTGTGAACTCCAGTTTGTAGTTATAAGAGTAGAATAGTCCTTCCCATCCTTGGATTCAACCTGATGATCTACCATTCCCAAGGTGTTGTAGGATCCCTACGGATTTAGTACTTCCCTAATAATAATAATATAGTTGGAAAATATCATTGTGCTTTAATGTTGATCAAGTATCCCTCGTGATAAAACTCTCAATTATATGTATTATGTATAGAAAGTGCTAAACCCGTGAGGGTCAGTTAGCGTACGGCGTCATGGAAGCTCGACACCCCGTTCGCTGATAGAAACTCAAATTCTCACAGCCAGACTTTCCCAACTGTTTCAGTATAGAGCCGAGTTAAGATGAAATTTATAATTATTATTTATATATGTAGTTTGCCACAGTGACTCCAAAGCCCGTGAAAGATCAGTAAACTATCTCTAGCTGGTCTCCATCAGTGGGGACCAGATTGGACAAGTTGACGAGGCTTGCGCAGTGAAGGAATATATGTAAACACTGTTGAGCGGTGAGAAGTTGAGTGTGACAGTGACGAGAGACCTTTCGCTCTGAGTATGAATTTTTACTTCACATGGAAGAATGTGTAAACACTGGCGCCGTTCAACATTATTTAAACATTCTGGGAAGTGTGTATTTTTCGATGTATATGCATTGAGAGCAGCAGTATATACACTGGGGGGTATATCTCAGTAAATGTATACTTTATAGTTTACCCTAATCCTCATTTTAGTGACTAAATGTATTCCTGAGTGATGTTGCACATGTGAAATACAGCTTTAATTATCCTCGTGCAGTCAATAGGCTTCAAACGTAACAAACCAACGATCTGACGCCTCATTGACGGATGCAGCTGCTAGTTAACGTAAATATTTATGGAAGTTGGGAGTAATGTGGTAGTTATAATTGGTTGTACTCGCTGAGAAGGCATACTCTAACTTCCTGTTAGGCTTCGTGGAGGTGTTGTACCTCGGTTTACCTGTGGATGACTTGAGTGCAGATGACCAGCATCATGTCTCGTAGCTCGATTGGTAGCGCACTCAGCTCGCTTAGTGAACGTCCGTGGCTCGATCCCCGGTACGGGTGGATACATTAGGCCTTGTGTTCTTAAGATACCTGTAGTACCTGTTCACCTAGCAGCAAAATAGGTACCTGGGTGTTAACCGACTGGTGTGGGTCGCATCTTGGGGGACAAGATTAACTTAAGTTGCTCGAAATGCTCTGCATAACTAGGGACTTTCTGTATAGTATGTTATTGATGTCAGCTATGGTCTATATAAGTTGCATCATGTACTTGTAGAAATCGAGATTATTATTTGATGCTCACGTGGTTTCGTAACCAGTAGCTTAGTGGGAGTGTTCGGCTTACAACTAAAAGCAGCAGGGTTCGATTCTATGAGTGGGTGAGAAGGGTGAGTCTCCTTACACCTGCTACCCGTATTCATCTAACAGTAAGTAGGCACCTGGGTGTTCAAGCAGACTGTTGTGGGTTGCGTTTTAGGGATGGACTTAAATGAAAATGAGCCATGCTAATGGTCTTCGTGTAATTATCCCAAGTTAATGTTACCCGGGAGTAAATAATTCTGAGGAGCTCCTCAGCTGGAGGATTCTCACTGAGGAATTCTTGAGGTGAAGAGGCGATGGTATTGACAAGGTATCTACATTACTCAGCCCAGCCTAATACTTATTTCACATATAAATCAACGTTTGACGTCAAGCGTATCGACGGCTAAGTGGAAGTCCTTCGTTACGGCTCACGGCATCATGTATGTCACGGTACCGTGTACATGGGGTGAGGGCTAGGAATGCAACAATCACCGATATTGCACAATATAACCAACATAAATGTGTCTGCTTTCGGGAATCTGGATAAAATCGACTTCACAATCGGTAGTATATCAGGAGAGGTGGTAATGGATAACGAGCACGAAAATCTATGCACGGCCATATTGACCAGACTGGAACACTCTGGAATGTGACGGTCTGTCAGCGCTAGGCTGCATTGCTGCTTGTGCCTGTGGAACTCGGCATACCTTAGTGATGTCTGTGAGACACACACACATACACACACACACACACACACACACACACACACACACACACACACACACACACACACACACACACACACACACACACCAATAATAATAATAATTAATAATAATAATAGTTTTTTTTTTTTAGATATTTCATTGTGCTTAATAGTTACATTCCTATTCTAAAATACATTTTTATCATTTCAGGTAAGATGATGGAGGACCCGGGAACGGTAAGATGTTAAATTATAAATGTGTAAGATAGAGCAATATGGGAATATTAATGCAAGGAGAAAGAAGGTAACCGCACAATGGTAACGAGAGATGTTAATTATGAGAGGTGTGCAGTGGGTAAGGTTTGGGTAGCCTATACTCTCTCGCACTAAAACTGGCCTTCCACACGTGCTACCCTCCACCTCCCAGTTATTTCTACCTTCCTCCTGCCTATATATTGTGTCCCTCCCCTCCATAACCATAATTTTTAAAAGGGTGGAGGGGTAAGCCAGTGGAAGGCCTCAGTCAGTTGATTAAAAGCTCCAGCGGCGGCTCATCATATGACTAACACCCACGTTAGGAAACACTTGTCCCTTTTCTTACAAACCTTACTTAACCTAACCCTCCCCCGTTATCTGTACTAACTTGAAAAAAAAATTGTCACACAGGAGAATCTTTGTCAGTAATTAAGGCTCACGTACTGCATTCCATCATCTTTTTATTAACAATGTGGCGATATTCGTTTACTATTATTGTCAAGATCAACCTTAGCAATAACATTGATAAATGCAAATTTGGTTATTTATCTTATATACTGTATCAGCGTCAACACTCTTTTATTCAGTCAGTTGTGTATAGTGTCCAGCGCCATGCATGTGGTCATTTTATTCAACCAGACAACTTTAAGAATGCAGCTTTTTTTTTTTCTTATTTTTTTTAGTGATGACAAAGTTTTAGCTATTTTGTTGGTTCACAGAAAATGTCTACCATGACAACGTTGTTGAAGCGTTCATTGTTTATACACTCATACATTCCTGAGAGACAGTGGGGGTAGTGTATTGTGGAGGGGGGTGGTTCATGAATATAGTGGTGGTGTATTGTGGAGGGGGTGGTTCATGAATATAGTAGTGGTGGTGTAATGTGGAGGGGGTGGTTCATGAATATAGTAGTGGAGGTGTATTGTGGAGGGGGGTGGTTCATGAATATAGTGGTGGTGTATTGTGGAGGGGGTGGTTCATGAATATAGTAGTGGTGGTGTATTGTGGAGGGGGTGGTTCATGAATATAGTAGTGGTGGTGTATTGTGGAGGGGGTGGTTCATGAATATAGTAGTGGTGGTGTATTGTGGAGGGGGGTGGTTCATGAATATAGTAGTGGTGGTGTATTGTGGAGGGGGTGGTTCATGAATATAGTAGTGGTGGTGTATTGTGGAGGGGGTGGTTCATGAATATAATAGTGGTGGTGTATTGTAGAGGGGGTGGTTTATGAATATAGTAGTGGTGGTGTATTGTGGAGGGGGGTGGTTCATGAATATAGTAGTGGTGGTGTGTTGTGGAGGGGTGGTTCATGAATATAGTAGTGGTGGTGTATTGTAGAGGGGGTGGTTCATGAATATAATAGTGGTGGTGTATTGTAGAGGGGGTGGTTCATGAATATAGTAGTGGTGGTGTATTGTGGAGGAGGTGGTTCATGAATATAGTAGTGGTGGTGTATTGTAGAGGGGTGGTTCATGAATATAGTAGTGGTGGTGTATTGTAGAGGGGGTGGTTCATGAATATAGTAGTGGTGGTGTATTGTAGAGGGGTGGTTCATGAATATAGTAGTGGTGGTGTATTGTGGAGGGGGAGGTTCATGAATATAGTAGTGGTGGTGTATTGTAGAAGGGGTGGTTCATGAATATAGTAGTGGTGGTGTATTGTGGACGGGGTGGTTCATGAATATAGTAGTGGTGGTGTATTGTAGAGGGGGTGGTTCATGAATATAGTAGTGGTGGTGTATTGTAGAGGGGGTGGTTCATGAATATAGTAGTGGTGGTGTATTGTAGAGGGAGTGGTTCATGAATATAGTAGTGTTGTATTGTAGAGGGGGTGGTTCATGAATATAGTAGTGGTGGTGTATTGTGGAGGGGGTGGTTCATGAATATAGTAGTGGTGGTGTATTGTGGAGGGGGTGGTTCAGGAATATAATAGTGGTGGTTTGTAGATGAATGGTTCAGAGAACCGACATGTTGATAAATTAGACACATGTGCAACTACTTCCACATTGAACAAATGTGACACCACCTATGACTGCTGCACCTCTCCTGCCATACGGTTTATAAGCTGCTTCTCCGCTCATATGCCGTATTCTATTCAAGATTGATGGACTGGACACATCGACTCAAGGTTGAGGGACTGATTACCTCATTCTCCTCCTGTTCTCCAGTTTCTCCTACGTATGGACTGATGAAGCCACTGTGTGGCGAAACGTTTCCTCAATAAAGATACCCAAGAGTTGCACATGTGTCTAATTTATCAACATGTCGGTTCTCTGAACCATTCATCTACAAACCTGTCAGACACTGCAACTTCTTGGGATCTTAATACTTAGGAATTCTTCGCTTGCCTAATTCTTGGGCACGACCTACTTCCACATTGAACAAATGTGACACTACCTATGACTGCTGCACCTCTCCTGCCATACGGTTTATAAGCTGCTTCTCCGCTCATATGCCGTATTCTATTCAAGATTGATGGACTGGACACATCGACTCAAGGTTGAGGGACTGATTACCTCATTCTCCTCCTGTTCTCCGGTTTCTCCTACGTATGGACTGATGAAGCCACTGTGTGGCGAAACGTTTCCTCAATAAAGATACCCAAGAGTTGCACATGTGTCTAATTTATCAACATGTCGGTTCTCTGAACCATTCATCTACAAACCTGTCAGACACTGCAACTTCTTGGGATCTTAATACTTAGGAATTCTTCGCTTGCCTAATTCCTGGGCACGACCTACTTCCACATTGAACAAATGTGACACTACCTATGACTGCTGCACCTCTCCTGCCATACGGTTTATAAGCTGCTTCTCCGCTCATATGCCGTATTCTATTCAAGATTGATGGACTGGACACATCGACTCAAGGTTGAGGGACTGATTACCTCATTCTCCTCCTGTTCTCCAGTTTCTCCTACGTATGGACTGATGAAGCCACTGTGTGGCGAAACGTTTCCTCAATAAAGATACCCAAGAGTTGCACATGTGTCTAATTTATCAATAGTGGTGGTGTATTGTAGAGGGGGTGGTTCATGAATATAGTAGTGGTGGTGTATTGTAGAGGGGGTGGTTCATGAATATAGTAGTGGTGGTGTATTGTGGAGGGGGTGGTTCATGAATATAGTAGTGGTGGTGTATTGTAGAGGGTGGTTCATGAATATAGTAGTGGTGGTGTATTGTGGAGGGGGATGGTTCATGAATATAGTAGTGGTGTATTGTGGAGGGGGTGGTTCATGAATATAGTAGTGGTGGTGTACTGTGGAGGGGGGTGGTTCATGAACATAGTGGTGGTGTATTGTCGAGGGGTGTGGTTCATGAATATAGTAGTGGTGGTGTATTGTAGAGGGTGGTTCATGAATATAGTGGTGGTGTATTGTCGAGGGGTGTGGTTCATGAATATAGTAGTGGTGGTGTATTGTGGAGGGGGATGGTTCATGAATATAGTAGTGGTGTATTGTGGAGGGGGTGGTTCATGAATATAGTGGTGGTGTATTGTAGAGGGGGTGGTTCATGAATATAGTATTGGTGGTTTATTGTAGAGGGGGTGGTTCATGAATATAAGTGGTGGTGTATTGTAGAGGGGGGTGGTTTATGAATATAGTAGTGGTGTATTGTAGAGGGAGTGGTTCATGAATATAGTAGTGGTGGTGTATTGTAGAGGGGGTGGTTCATGAATATAGTAGTGGTGGTGTATTGTGGAGGGGTGGTTCATGAATATAGTAGTGATGGTGTATTGTAGAGGGGTGGTTCATGAATATAGTAGTGATGGTGTATTGTAGAGGGGGTGGTTCATGAATATAGTAGTGGTGGTGTATTGTGGAGGGGTGGTTCATGAATATAGTAGTGATGGTGTATTGTAGAGGGGTGGTTCATGAATATAGTAGTGATGGTGTATTGTAGAGGGGGTGGTTCATGAATATAGTAGTGGTGGTGTATTGTAGAGGGGGTGGTTC
The DNA here is from genome assembly GCF_038502225.1 of Cherax quadricarinatus. Classification (NCBI taxonomy): domain Eukaryota; kingdom Metazoa; phylum Arthropoda; class Malacostraca; order Decapoda; family Parastacidae; genus Cherax; species Cherax quadricarinatus. The sequence continues at coordinate 2,781,004 of NC_091367.1, forward strand.
ATGAATATAGTAGTGATGGTGTATTGTAGAGGGGGTGGTTCATGAATATAGTAGTGGTGGTGTATTGTGGAGGGGTGGTTCATGAATATAGTAGTGGTGGTGTATTGTGGAAGGGGTGGTTCATGAATATAATAGTGGTGGTGTATTGTAGAGGGGGTGGTTCATGAATATAGTAGTGGTGGTGTATTGTAGAGGGGTGGTTCATGAATATAGTAGTGGTGGTGTATTGTGGAGGGGGGTGGTTCATGAATATAGTAGTGGTGGTGTATTGTGGAGGGGGTGGTTCATGAATATAGTAGTGGTGGTGTATTGTGGAGGGAGGTGGTTCATGAATATAGTGGTGGTGTATTGTCGAGGGGTGTGGTTCATGAATATAGTAGTGGTGGTGTATTGTAGAGGGGGTGGTTTATGAATATAGTAGTGGTGTATTGTGGAGGGGGATGGTTCATGAATATAGTAGTGGTGGTGTATTGTGGAGGGGGTGGTTCATGAATATAGTAGTGGTGTATTATAGAGGGGGTGGTTCATGAATATAGTAGTGGTGGTGTATTGTGGAGGGGGGTGGTTCATGAATATAAGTGGTGTATTGTAGAGGGGGTGGTTTATGAATATAGTAGTGGTGGTGTATTGTGGAGGGGTGGTTCATGAATATAGTAGTGTATTGTAGAGGGGGTGGTTCATGAATATAGTAGTGGTGGTGTATTGTGGAGGGGGGTGGTTCATGAACATAAGTGGTGGTGTATTGTAGAGGGGGGTGGTTTATGAATATAGTAGTGGTGGTGTATTGTGGAGGGGGTGGTTCATGAATATAGTAGTGGTGGTGTATTGTAGAGCGGGGTGGTTCATGAATATAGTAGTGGTGGTGTATTGTAGAGCGGGGTGGTTCATGAATATAGTAGTGATGATGTATTGTAGAGCGGGGTGGTTCATGAATATAGTAGTGGTGGTGTATTGTGGAGGGAGTGGTTCATGAATATAGTAGTGGTGGTGTATTGTAGAGCGGGGTGGTTCATGAATATAGTAGTGGTGGTGTATTTTGGAGGGGGTGGTTCATGAATATAGTAGTGGTGGTGTATTGTGGAGGGAGTGGTTCATGAATATAGTAGTGGTGGTGTATTGTAGAGCGGGGTGGTTCATGAATATAGTAGTGGTGGTGTATTTTGGAGGGGGGGGGGGTTCATGAATATGGTAGTGGTTGTATTGGTGCATTGTCGAGGGCGAGTGGTTCATGAATATGGTAGTGGTGGTAGTGTATTGCTCGGCAAGTTTAATAATGTGGTGGTAGTTATGACAGTAGTAATAATAATGTTTTACATAATGGTAGGATTGCTGGTATATTTTTTTTTTAGCAAGTATATCTTGCTTCTTCTACTTACACTTAGGTCACACTACACATTCTTCTACCCGATATATATATATATATATATATATATATATATATATATATATATATATATATATATATATATATATATATATATATATATGCAATAAGATCACAGTAAACAGGTGATTTCAGAATATGCAAAACAACCACTCTGAAAGAATAGAGAAATTCCAAGCGCTTTCGTGACTACTCACATTATCAAGGAACTATTGATAATGTGAGTAGTCACGAAAGCGCTTGGAATTTCTCTATTCTTTCAGAGTGGTTCTTTTGCATATATATATATATATATATATATATATATATATATATATATATATATATATATATATATATATATATATATATATACATCCCTCAGGGTTTTCTTCTATTTTCGTAATAGTTCTTTTTCTTCTTTATTTCCTCTTACCTTCATGAGGAAGTAGAAAAGAATTCTTCCTCCGTAAGGCATTCGTATCGTAATAGGCGACTAAAATGGCGGGAGCAAGGCGCTAGTAACCCCTTCACCTGTATAAATTGCTAAATCTAGAAAAAAAAAACGAAGTCTTTGTAGGTCACCCTGCCTTAGTGGGATGCGGCCGGTGTGTAAAATAATAATAATAGAAGGCTGCTGTGAATATTTCGTCGAATTTGTTGCATCTCTCGGCTGTATTTAGTATTGTCGAATTTCATTATATATTAAATCAGTAATTTTTGCATATTTTTCTTGTAATATTTTGAAATTATTTTGTTAGTTATCTATTTAGTCTATTTCCTCAGTTAAATATTTCTTTGAGTCTTTCTTCATTAGATTTGTCTTAATAGAAATCTTAGTGTAGGCTTCTTTGGAATACAGATGTCTTGAAATAGGAAGAATGTCAGTCTTTTTTTTTTTAACTTTAGACTTAATGATAGTCCAAGACTTCATAATGGTCCAAGATTTAATGATGGTGCAGGACTTTACAGTGGTCTAGTACTTAATAATGGTGCAGAACTTGCCAGTGGTCCAGGACTTTTAATGGCGCAGAACTTGACAGTTGTCCCGGACATGACTGGTCCAGGACTTGTAATGGTCCGGTACTGATGAATACTTCACCAAAAATTTCCTTGACCAAGTGTCAATTACTTTTCATTCCTGCTGGTATGAGAAGACAAGACTGGTCGAGTACTAAATGCTGAAGTCTGACAAGTGCAACGAATCAGCAGAATTTCTAAGAGTAACACTCGTCTCGCGACAATAATAGCATACGATACCGATAAGAGGAGGAATTAGATACATTACCTGGAGTTTACCTAGAGAGGGTTTTGGGGGTCAACGCCATGTGCAAAACCTCTTTATTGAAGACGTTTCGCTCACCAGTGGTTTTTATTCGATGCAAATATGATATCTCCGAATGACGAATTACTACTCACTGATTCTTATCTTTGTAGATGAATGGCTCAGAGAACCGACATGTTGATTCTTATCTTCATGGGGAAGCGTTAAACCCGTAGGGCTCATAACTTGATTCAGTTCCTTGGATCAAGGGCAAGTCACCTGGCTTACCTGAGTATCTTTAAGAAAATCACGCAAGATACAAATATGTCTTTTATTCGGAGAAGTGCCTTGATGCTGGAGAAATGCTCCTGATCCAAGGAACTAGACCCGCTCTCCACTTCGGATTAGACTTCATTTCCTCTCATTCCCCACCTGCACTTCTCAATAATAATAATATTAACTTTATTATTATTAGTAGTAGTAGTAGTAGTAGTAGTAGTAGTATTTCTTTAGGAAGCGCTGTGTTCGTTGATATAGATAAGGACTTCAAAAGGTCAAAATCTTGCTCAGGGTGAGGGTCATCAAGATAAAGTTGACCTCTGTCATCACTCTTCTCACCCAGCCTTACCCCTCACACTCACCCCTTCCCATGAAAAGCGAATGTTATGCAAATTTTGATTATGGCCATTTATAATTTTGCACCGAAACTGATGACCTTCTAATGGTATGTAATCTAAGTTAAACTTGTTAAGCTTTATTAGGTAATCTATCCTAGCAATTAACAGGTGTAGTTAGTGGTTACCTTGGGTGGTGGGAGGGTGAGGGCGAAGAAACTGAGGTCCTGTGAGTACTATATGATTATTATATTTGTGCCTAAGAGTTAAACTCGTAGACCGTAGGGGATAATACAGCGACTGAGTAGACGATTAGGTTTGATCCAAAGAAGGGAAGACTGGGGATTCAGTATAACCCTGGAGTCAGCAAGTTCTTTCTCATCCCATATTGACATTTTTCCATGATACATATATACATATATATATATATATATATATATATATATATATATATATATATATATATATATATATATATATATATATATATATATATATATATATTATATAATGTAATTGTACATTCTCACAGAAGTATGCATTAAAATTTTAAGTGAAAATTTAATAATCAGAGGAAGACGTTGATTAAGAGACCGGAATGAAGGAGGGAAGGAACTTGAGAGAGGAGGAAGACTTAGAGGTGTGTGTCGGGTGTTACAGGCTCCAAGACACACACGTAAACATTGTGGTTATTGATTACTGAAGTGCTCACCTGCACTCAGGTGGGGCCTTGGCCGGGAATGTCCTGGCTTCTACATATTAATGTTGGAATTTTGTGTGTGGTGGTAGGGAAGGGCTAGTAGGGGTAGGGGGTGCTAATGTATGCATATTTGTGGTGTGGGTGGATGAATGGGGAGATTGGGTTCTACCTATTCGTAGTAACTAGGACATAGTAATGTTCGTGGTATTCTTCCTGTCCTCAGTGGGTGTGTTTTATCTTTGTGTGTGTGTGTACTCACCTAATTGTTGTTGCAGGGGTCGAGACTCAGCTCCTGGCCCCGCCTCTTCACTGATCGCTACTGGATCCTCTCTCTCTCTGCTCCCTGAGCTTTGTCATACCTCGTCTTAAAGCTATGTATGGTTCTTGCCTCCACTTCATCACTTGCTAGTCTATTCCACTTCCTGACGACTCTGTGACTGAAGAAATACTTCCTAACATCTCTGTGACTCGTCTGAGTCTTCAGCTTCCAATTGTGACCCCTTGTTTTTGTGTCCCCTCTCTAGAACATCCTGTCTCTGTCCACCTTATCTATTCCACGCAATATTTTGTATGTCGTTATCATGTATCCCCTGACCCTCCTGTCCTCCAGTGTCGTCAGGCCGATTTCTCTCAACCTTTCTTCGTAGGACATTCCCCTGAGCTCCGGAACTAGCCTTGTTGCAAACCTATGTACTTTCTCTAATTTCTTGACGTGCTTGACCAGGTGTGGGTTCCAAACTAGTGCTGCATTCTCCAGTATGGGCCTGACATACACAGTATACAGTGTCTTGAACGATTCCTTACTAAGGTATCTGAATGCTAACTTCAGGTTTGCTAGGCGCCCATATGCTGCAGCAGTTATCTGGTTGATGTGTGCCTCCGGAGACGTGCTCGGTGTTATGGTCACCCCTAGATCTTTCTCCTTGAGTGAGGTTTGCAGTCCTTGTCCGCCTAGCCTATACTCTGTCTGCGGTCTTCTTTGCCCTTCCCTAATCTTCATTACTTTGCATTTGGCGGGGTTGAATTCGAGAAGCCAGTTGCTGGACCACGTGTCCAGCCTGTCCAGGTCTCTTTGTAGTCCTGCCTGATCCTCATCTGATTTAATTCTCCTCATTAACTGTGTGTGTGTGTGTGTGTGTGTGTGTGTGTGTGTGTGTGTGTGTGTGTGTGTGTGTGTGTGTGTGTGTTTGTGTGTGTGTGTGTGTGTGTGTGTGTGTGTGTGTGTGTGTGTGTGTGTGTGTGTGTGTGTGTGTGTGTGTGTGTGTGTGTACTCGCCTATATGTACTCATCTGTATGTGATTGCAGGGGTCGAATCACAGCTCCTGGCCCCACTTCTACGCTTGTGTTTGTGCGTGTTTATGCATGCACGTGTTTAGGTGTGAGTGTACTCAACGAGGTATACTCATCGAGTTTTATTTACGAAGGTGTAGACTAAGCTCCTGACTTCGCTTCCTAGACCACTTTGATCGCCTCTTGGACTTTATCATATCCACTCGTGGAGCTGTGTATTGAGTTTCCTTCCCCCACTTACTAGTTCAAATCATTCCACTTTTTAACCCCTCTGAGACGAAAAAATACTTTCTTACTTACCTTTGGCTCATTTGTGTCTTCAGTATCCTCCTGTGTCCCCTTGATACAGGCAGCAGAAAAGTATGTAAAATCCCAACATTCACATTTTGTGTCAGTCACTAACGAGGGTGTTGAATGGAAGTGAAAAAGGCGAGGCTTCCTTGCAAGGATTCCCTTGGTCTTTGATATATCACTTGCCCAATCTTAAAACATTCCCCGGCACCTCGTTAACTCGTTAACCACTTTAAGTAAGCACTTCTTCCCCCTCCCACTATTAATGTTCAGTGATAACTCTTGTGGTAAATCTGCTCGAGCGGGGATCCAGCAGGCTCGAATCCTGCTGGATCCCATCGAGGCAGGGTGATCTAATAAGAAAACCGAAAGTTTTATTATTAAATTTAGTAATTTATACAAGAGAAGGGGTTACTAGCTCCTCGCTCTCGGCATTTTAGTCGTCTCTTACGACACACGGCTTACGGAGGAACAATTCTTTTCCATTTCTCCGTATATATATATATATATATATATATATATATATATATATATATATATATATATATATATATATATTATATATATATATATATATATATATATATATATATATATATATATATATATATATATATATATATATATATATATATATATGCAAAACAACCACTCTGAAAGAATAGAGAAATTCCAAGCGCTTTCGTGACTACTCACATTATCAAGGAACTATGAAAGTAAAGCATCCAAGGAAGCTATATAAGGGGTCTGGCCAACACCTCACTATCAGATCCCACAACGGTTAAACACCTGACGCACGCCGGCCCAACTGGACAGGTCCTTTGCACAACTCACCAACAAACTATTCTACCCAAGAAAATTTAAAAATTATTATTTGTCCAGTGTATTATTAAATTCTTCCCAAATTCTATTAATTATAAATGGATCTAATTTATATAAACCAAAGGAAATATTCATATTATTGTCAAAACTGCTTTTTATGAAACAAGATTCAATTATATTCCTGTCGACCATGGACTTGCTTGATACTACTTTCTCAACTTTTTGAAAATCAATTGGATGGTTAAAATCTCTTACATGAATAAATAGAGCATTGGAATCTTGTCCAGTTCTAATGCTATATTTATGTTGTTTTAATCTTAGTTCGAGATTTTTACCAGTTTGACCGTAATAAACTTTATCGCAAACTGGTAAAAATCCCGAACTAAGATTAAAACAACATAAATATAGCATTAGAACTGGACAAGATTCCAATGCTCTATTTATTCATGTAAGAGATTTTAACCATCCAATTGATTTTCAAAAAGTTGAGAAAGTAGTATCAAGCAAGTCCATGGTCGACAGGAATATAATTGAATCTTGTTTCATAAAAAGCAGTTTTGACAATAATATGAATATTTCCTTTGGTTTATGTAAATTAGATCCATTTATAATTAATAGACTTTGGGAAGAATTTAATAATACACTGGACAAATAATAATTTTTAAATTTTCTTGGGTAGAATAGTTTGTTGGTGAGTTGTGCAAAGGACCTGTCCAGTTGGGCCGGCGTGCGTCAGGTGTTTAACCGTTGTGGGATCTGATAGTGATGTGTTGGCCAGACCCCTTATATAGCTTCCTTGGATGCTTTACTTTCATAGTTCCTTGATAATGTGAGTAGTCACGAAAGCGCTTGGAATTTCTCTATTCTTTCAGAGTGGTTGTTTTGCACATTCTGAAATCACCTGTTTACTGTGATCTTATTGCATATATATATATGTCGTGCCGAATAGGCAGAACTTGCGATCTTGGCTTAAATAGCAACGTTCATCTTGCCAAATAAGACAAGTGAAAATTTGTGTATGCAATAATTTCGCCAAAATCATTCTGAACCTAACGAAAAAAATATATTTCACTGTGTTTGTTTAGTATTAAATTACTGTAAACAAATCTAAAACATATTTAGTTGGGTTAGGCTAAAATAAATTGCTCTTGTTATAATAAGGTTAGGTAAGTTTTCTAAGATTCTTTTGGTGCAAAATTAAAAATTTTTACATTAACATTAATGAAAAAAATATATCTTTAAACGTATAAGAGAAAATTTTAGAAAGGACTTAATTTTAAATGAGTTCTTGCTAATTGACCAGTTTTACATATTCGGCACGACATATATATATATATATATATATATATATATATATATATATATATATATATATATATATATATATATATATATATATATATATATATATATATATATTTAGTCAAATTAACTTCTTATCTCTTAATTTTTGTGCGTTAAATAAGTGCTTGATAAACTTCCCATGCGGATTGATCACTTTCCTGTGAATATAATAATTTTCGTTTTAAGTATGATAATAATGTTACTCTAAAGATAAAATATTGCAATACATGTGTTTTATATTGATTTCCTTGTTTAGTATTTTCTAACAATTCGGAAATAAAATTCTTTAGAACTAAAATAATTTAATAATGTCTAGTAGTGTGTATTGAATAATAATAATAATAATAATAATAATAATAATAATAATAATAATAATAATAATTTCATGTTAAGAGAGGGTAGAAGTATTAGTGAAAACGGAAAGTAATATAATGAAAACGAGGTGAAATAATCAATGAGTGCACCTGTAGCCATGGTAGACACTAGGCTATGTTTATACTCTCCCACACTAGCCTGCCTCTCTCTCTCTCTCTCTCTCTCTCTCTCTCTCTCTCTCTCTCTCTCTCTCTCTCTCTCTCTCTCTCTCTCTCTCTCTCTCTCTCTCTCTCTCTCTCTCTCTCTTTCCCTCTCCATCTCTCCCCCCATTCCCCCTCCCTCCTCCCACTCTTCCTCTTTCCATCCTTCCCTCTCTTGAGCCTCTAGTCCTCTCTTCGCTAAGCTGCCTCTCACTCCACTCTATCACTCTTTCCTCCTCGAGCTGAGTATATCAGTGGAAACGAGGTTTTATGGCTTGACCTACTGTTGGAGTATAAGCAGTGGCGGACCTACATTTTTAGGTCCCTGAAGCTTGAACTGTTATGGGCGTCACCTTCACAACCAGCAACGACTAGCCTAAATCATACTTTAATAACCTTTTAATTTTTATTTTAACTTATTTTGTATTGAATTACACTGTATTATTATTTTAAAAAAAACTTTTCTCATGCAGTAGACCCAAAAATTTTAAGCAGTGTGAACTAAAGTTGCTTCTGGGGGCCCCTCCGGGATTAGGGGCCCCGAAGCTTAAGCTCCATTAGTTTCATAGTAGATTCGCTCCTAAGTATAAGCAAGGTACAGTAACATGAGGGGATTCAGTGCTTGCACTCTAAAGGAGTGGTGGGGATTTTACATTTCGGAGGGTCATATGAAGTGTGATGTACGAGCATTTCTGGTAAGACGGTTATTGAATGAATGACGACGAATGTGTTTATTTTTTCTCTGGTCATGCTACCTCTGTCAGTGAATAAACAGAAGAATGGACGAACATTCGAGCAGTGGTCAATGTAAACTTCTAGGTGTGTGGGATAAAGTAGTATCCCAGTTGGCGCCTCGGATACAGTAATGTCACAGAAGTTCTGGTTCTAAATTCTTGTAAACTCTGTGGCTCGTGCTTAGAGCAACGGTTCTTAACCAGGGGTACTTGTACCCCTATGGGGTGATATGAAAGAGGAAAGCTCGGGGTACGACATTGAAGTTTACAAACTGAATTCTTCTATACAGAGAATAAACATGAATATGATTACTGCCAGGAGAAGTTGTCAGCTATCACCTTGAATCTTCCAGTTTGGACAGATCTCGTTTAGAACGGTATTCGTGCTAGGGGCCTCCGTCAGCTGGAGGGCCTCCAGAGATTAAGTGAAAAGCGTTCACAGTTACTGCTGTAAGTTTATAGTATGTTATTATATCGCGTATATGATGAACTGTTGACTGTCTATTAAATAGTCAGCAGTTCACTGGGGGCCTCATAGTACCTGTACCTCAGGGGCCTACAAAATCGTAATCCGGCGGAGGCTGCTGGTGCGGGAAAAGATTTGTCCATCGGAGTGAAGTGAAACATTATTTGCAGGAACTGATTCAGTGTCACCACGGAGAGGTTTCTCTCTCTCAGGAAGGGACACGGAACACTGTTAAGCTGGATTCCATGGATGTTGGTGATATAATAACAGTTTATAAGAACATAAGAACGAAGGAACACTGCAGAAGGCCTACTGGCCCATGCGAGGCAGGTCCAAGTCTCCTACCGGCTTAAGCCAATGCACCCAACCTAGTCAGGTCAGGTCACATTGACTTAAGGGAGGAACACGGCAACCGACCTGGTAGCACAAGCTATCAGGTCCAACTCACACCCACCCACATCCACTCATGTATTTATCCTACCTATTTTTAAAGCTACACAACGTTCTGGCCTCTATAACTGTACTCGGGAGTTTGTTCCACTCATCCACAACTCTATTACCAAATCAGTACTTTCCTATATCCTTCCTGAATCTGAATTTTTCCAACTTAAAACCATTGCTGCGAGTCCTGTCTAGGCTAGATATTTTCAGCACACTATTTACATCCCCTTTATTTATTCCTGTCTTCCATTTATACACCTCAATCATATCCCCCCTAATTCTACGTCTTTCTAGAGAGTGCAGATTCAGGGCCCTTAGTCTATACTCATAGGGAAGGTTTCTGATACATGGGATCAACTTTGTCATCCTCCTTTGTACATTTTCCAGAGAATTTATATCCATCCTGTAATACGGTGACCAAAACTGTGCAGCATAATCTAAATGAGGCCTAACCAAGGATGTATAGAGTTGAAGAACAACCTGAGGACTCCTATTATTTATGCTTCTTGATATGAAGCCAAGGATTCTATTAGCTTTATTGCGAACACTTATGCACTGTTGTCTTGGTTTCAGATTACTGCTAACCAGAACTCCTAAATCTTTTTCGCAATCCGTAATATTAAGATCTACATTATTTAGTTTATATGTGGCATGGTTATTGTCCTGTCCAACATTTAGAACTTTGCATTTGTCTATATTAAACTGCATCTGCCACTTCTCCGACCACTGCATCAGTCTATTCAAATCTTCCTGGAGTGCTCGAATGTCCTCGTCAGAATGAATTCGACGGCCTATTTTGGTGTCATCGGCAAACTTGCCGATGTCGCTCTTTATGCCCTCATCTATGTCGTTTATGTAGATTGTGAACAGCAGGGGGCCCAACACTGACCCCTGTGGAACACCGCTCGTAACGCTTCCCCACTCTGATTTCTCCCCATTTATGCAAACTCTCTGCTGCCTATTGAACTGAAAACTAATGAAGGAGTCTAAATAATCCAAACCAGGGAACGGGTTGTGGTTTGAACCCATGGCGAGTACGTCGTAAAACTCCAGGCCAGTGCGAAAACCACTTAAATAATAATAATAATATAACCATATTAAGCGCTAAACTTGAAATAGGTCATATAACGCTGCAGGAATCCGAATAAAATTTGAATGAACGAGGCTATAAAACTTCTGGCATGCACAACTCAAAACGTTCTCGCAATTAGCAGTAAAAACCTTTGGCGGTTCTTGTGCTATTTGCCAGCACCTGTTTGTCAGACAACTGTTTCAACACTTCTACACCTGAAATAAGTGCATAAAGTTCTTGTTTATAACTAGGTCATTTTTCAACTTAACCTTTGTTTTTATTTTTGCAGTAAAAATAGAGGTTTTCCGAAAGAAATTAAAAGTTTTAATTAAGTTATTTTTGACGGAGAATTCAGTATATGTGTGTGCGTCTGTATACGTGCGTGCGTTTGCTAGTGTGCGTGCTTATATGAGTTTGCGTGTTTGCATGCGTGTTCGCGCTTGTATGAGTGTGCGTGTTCACATACGTGCGTGTTTGCATGCATGTGTATGCTTGCATACGTGTGTGTGTCGTGTGTGCTGGTGTTCCGGGATATCCGTACGTAACCAGATATTTTACAGGGAACACGTTTAGTGGCTGGTGTTTGAGTGTCAGTGTGGTGGTGGTGATGTCTGGGATGACTGGACAATGCTAAAACTTGACTTTGTGCATGCAATTTGATATCTTATTAATGAAAATAAGACGCCAGATATATTAAGCAAATTTCCTAAATTTGCTTGTAATAGATAAGTGAACTGTTGATATAAATCCAAATGTACTCCTGTTAACCCATTCATATGCTCTTGCGCTACCGTCCACAGGACGGATGTGGGGTGCACAATAAACTAGCCACCTCGGTGGCAAAATCTAAAAATCTAACGTACTTACCCCTAGTTAGCTCTTCTCTAAGCTCAATAACTACATCTTCCCGAGTCCTACCACTGACTCTCACCAACAGTCACTTATTCCTGGATGGATACCTCTTACCTATCTATCCCTTTTGTAGTGTTTAAGAGTTTGTTAAAATTGGGTCGTAGTTTCCTGATGATCATTTGTGGAACCAATGTTAGTATGAGGAATTATGATGTAATTATTATTATTTTCTTTAACACATCGGCCGTTTCCCAGCGAGGCAGGGTGACCCGAAAATGAAGAAACACTTACATCATTACTCGCTCCATCACTGTCTTGCCAGAGGTATGCCGATACTAAGGTTCAAACACTGCAGCATATCTCCACCCTTCCTTCAGAGTGCAGGCATTATTATTATTATTATTATTATTATTATTATTATTATTATTATTATTGGGAGACCTAAAGCCATAGTAGTTATACAGTGTCTGGGGAATGGGAGGCAATCAGATTTGATACAAGGTAAAGATAGTTCCAATTCCTTGGATCAAAAATCCCTCACCCAGCATAAGGCACCTGCTCTGAGGGGCAGTATCACATACCTCAGACGGAGCCACCACTAATTAGTGCCGCTACACTAAACTAAACATTTACTAAAACTAGATGGAACTGTAGTTTCAAACAGCCAGTTTTCTTAGATTTTAGGTTTTCTGATATTTTTTGAAGGCTTCTTCCATAAAGGTGGATTCTAACATAATTGTTCATGCTGTATATTCTCAACACCTGTGTTTTATCACAGTATGTATAAAGAACAGTATGTATAAGGTAGAGGTATACTAAAGGAGCAAGCATGTATAAGAAACAGTTATTGATAAAGAACAGTATGTATGAGAAACAGGTATTTATAAAGAACCGTATATAAAAGGAATAGTATGTATAAGGAACAGTATATAAGAAACAATGTATATATAAGAAACAGGTATTTATAAGGCACATTATGTATAAGGATTAAGGAACAGTATGTATAAGTAACCTTGTGTAGCTACGAGAGAGAGAGGGAGGGAGGGGGGGTTAGGAAAGTGTCATATTTATGAAGATTAGCTTCTAATATTATTTACACCGTGATATAAATATTCACTCTAATGAAATCGAACCACGTCTTGTTACCATTTAAATTATTCCTCCCTTCGTTTGTTATTTTCGTATTTCTCTCCGGGTTGTCACTTACCAAATACGACTCCGTGAATCCCCGGTCACCTGGTTGTCAAGATGGCGGCTATCTGGTGGGAATATTATCCGAGTTTTCAAACACTGACAGCGTTGAACATAGTGTATTAGTGATTTGCGCTAAACCTGTGTTGGTCATACATCGCTGTTTATAAAGTTTGGAGTTATTATTTGATACTGTGCTGAAGAGTGAGAGCTCTCTAGAGGGGCACTTGTAAAGCATGAGCTTGCCTTACCATAAAGATGTAACTACTAAATAATGTTATAATAACCACAATTTTTAAAGGCATGGAGGGGTAAGCCAGCAGAAGGCCTCGGTCAGATGACCAAAAGCTCCAGCTGCGATCCATCATATGACTCAGACCCGCATCAGAACACACTTGTCCTGTTTCCTGACAGACTTTACCTTACCATAAAGTCACGTGGTGTTGACCATGACATTGTTTGTAAACATTAGGTGTAAACTAGTGATCTTGTGTGATGTATGTAGTGGTTGTGAGGACGTTTGTCCCTGATAAGGTAATCTACAGGCTAGCCATACTATGACCTCATATGACCCATGGAACTACAGTTTGGTGAGACTGTGACCTCATTTAACCCAGGTAACCGTGAGCGGACGTGCATAGTACATTGACCTTAGTTGGGATAACACGTGAGTTTGAGAAATGGGCGAGTGCGCATGCGCATTAATAGAACGATAAATAGACCAAATATTAGATTAAGACACGCTCTCTTCCATCCCTTTCCTTCATCCATGTATCAACCTTCTCCTCTTCCTCCCTCTTCGTCTTCCACTCCTCAACTTTACTCTTCCTTGCCCACTCCTGAAGCTCATTTTTCTTGGCCTAACTAAAACATCAATAACATCTGCTTGACTGTAGTCATGGCACACTAATGCCAAACTTATATAACCTTTTTCCCCTCCCTCCCTCCCTCCTCCCACATCCACAAAGTTTCCAACATTGACCCGAGTTCCACTGTATACTCTGCAAGAGATGTGTCCTGAATTCCACTGTATACTCTGCAAGAGATGTGTTGCTTACGTAAGCTGAATGAGGCTCCAGCTTTTATTCGTGCATGGTGTTTAGTAAAAATCATATGTTGATTGGTAGTTACCATTAAAATTCAGATATTTTTGCCACAGCAGTCGTAGTTGCAGCTACAACCCTGACTACAGCAGCTGTAGCTGCAGCGTCTACGTCTCTAACCCCTACCACAACAGCTGCAACATGTCTTACTATCTCCCGTAAAAAAGCTATCTTCTTACCCAAACTCAAAAAGATGATGTCCCCGAGTGAGGGGTGTTCACCCCTCCCTGTGGTGGTTGGAACAGTGTTCCAGCAGAGTAGGACGCACCAAGGGTGCTGGAAGGTCATACAAGGGCGTCACCATCCCCATCACTGGCTTCCACTCCTCCTCCTCCTCGTGGGTGCGGTGCCACTACTAGTACTGATATTACTACTGCTGCGACTAATTATGTTGATAACTGTTAGAACTGCTTGTGGCTGGTTATGTTTATAACATACACAAGCATCAGGTATCACCATGTTAGGTAGACAAGTGATTCTCAGTTGATTGATCTGGTAATGTCACAATATGTGATATACTGCTGCTGTTGCTGCTATTATTGTTGTGTTTACTTCTGCTTCTGCTGCTGTAACTATTACTAATGCTATTACTATTACAAATGCTATTACTATTACTAATACTACTCATACTATTTATGCTATTGCTCTTTTATTTCTGGCGATGTTATCACTGATGCTGCTACTGTTGTTGTTAGAAATACTGTGGGTCCTGTTGCATTTGCTATAAAAATTGCTCATTAATGCAATTGCTATAAATGTTACTGTTACTGTTGTTGCTGTTACACCTTCTGCGAGTACTGTCGATGCTGTTGATTCTATTGTTGTTAATACTCCCACTGTTAGTTACACGGTGGTGGTACCTGCGTATTCTCCCCTTCCCTTGGAACATTTGTCCCGTGTACGTGCGTTGTGGTGGAGCTGGTGTTTTACCAGTCATGTCACCTTGTGACCCCCAGGACGATCCTTCAGGGCCAGGGACACACTCTTAGTTTTCCCTCTTGCGTGTAAAGTTTATTTCTGAAACTGTTTAAAAAATTTACTCCTTGAGTGGGACTGAAAGTTTACTTCTTGAGTAGGACTGAAGGTTTACTTCTTGAGTGGGACTGAAAGTTTACTTCTTGAGTAGGACTGAAGGTTTACTTCTTGAGTGGGACTGAAGGTTTACTTCTTGAGTGGGACTGAAGGTTTACTTCTTGAGTGGGACTGAAAGTTTACTTCTTGAGTAGGACTGAAGGTTTACTTCTTGAGTGGGACTGAAAGTTACTTCAATGAGTGGGACTAAAAGTTTACTTCATGAGTGAGACTAAAAGTTTACTTGGTTTACTACTTTAAGCTTGGTGAAAAGTTGACTTTTTTTTAGGTAGACAGAAAGTTTAATTCTTGAACTGGATGAAAAGTTTACTTCTTAAAGTGGATGAATGGTTTACTTGAGACAACATTTGACTATCTAGGGAGACAGACTAGAGCTGTCTAGAGGCTGAGGGACTGATTACCTTGTCTTTTGTATAGGGTTCTACAGTCTTCCCATTATGTCCTTGAATTTGTGTTGATAAAGCCACTGGATGGCAAAACGTCTACAAATAAAGATACCCAGATGTTGCTCATGTGTCTAATTCTTCTTCAGATCAGAGAATGACATTCACGATGTATGTCAAAACCATCATAGAATATGCACACAAGAGACTCTTGAGGAATTGACCCTGACTGTCCTAGAGGAGAGGAGTTTTAAAGGCGACATAATAAAGGATTATAATAATAATAATAATAATAATAATAATAATAATTATTATTATTATTATTATTATTCATAGGGAAGTAAACCTTAGAGGTCACACATCAGTTGGAGAATGGAGTAAGATAATCAGAATTTATTTAAGGAGGGGAAGGATAGCTTCAGATGCCTGGATTAACAGTCTTTATAACATAAGAACATAAGAACGAAGGAACACTGCAGCAGGCCTACTGGCCCATGCGAGGCAGGTCCAAGTCTCCTACCGGCTTAAGCCAATGCACCCAACCTAGTCAGGTCAAGTCACATTGACTTAAGGGAGGAACACGGCAACCGACCTGGTAGCACAAGCTATCAGGTCCAACTCACACCCACCCACATTCACTCATGTATTTATCCAACCTATTTTTAAAGCTACACAACGTTCTGGCCTCTATAACTGTACTCGGGAGTTTGTTCCACTCATCCACAACTCTATTACCAAACCAGTACTTTCCTATATCCTTCCTGAATCTGAATTTTTCCAACTTAAAACCATTGCTGCGAGTCCTGTCTAGGCTAGATATTTTCAGCACACTATTTACATCCCCTTTATTTATTCCTGTCTTCCATTTATACACCTCAGTCATATCCCCCCTAATTCTTCGTCTTTCTAGAGAGTGCAGATACAGGGCCCTTAGTCTATCCTCATAGAGAAAGTTTCTGATACATGGGATCAACTTTGTCATCCTCCTTTGTACATTTTCCAGAGAATTTATATCCATTCTGTAATACGGTGACCAAAACTGTGCAGCATAATCTAAATGAGGCCTAACCAAGGATGTATAGAGTTGAAGAACAACCTGAGGACTCCTATTATTTATGATTCTTGATATGAAGCCAAGGATTCTATTAGCTTTATTGCGAACACTTATGCACTGTTGTCTTGGTTTCAGATTACTGCTAACCAGAACTCCTAAATCTTTTTCGCAATCCGTAATATTAAGATCTACATTATTTAGTTTATATGTGGCATGGTTATTGTCCTGTCCAACATTTAGAACTTTGCATTTGTCTATATTAAACTGCATCTGCCACTTCTCCGACCACTGCATCAGTCTATTCAAATCTTCCTGGAGTGCTCGAATGTCCTCGTCAGAATGAATTCGACGGCCTATTTTGGTGTCATCGGCAAACTTGCCGATGTCGCTCTTTATGCCCTCATCTATGTCGTTTATGTAGATTGTGAACAGCAGGGGGCCCAACACTGACCCCTGTGGAACACCGCTCGTGACGCTTCCCCACTCTGATTTCTCCCCATTTATGCAAACTCTCTGCTGCCTATTTGTCAACCATGCCTCTATCCAGGAAATAATTTCTCCTCCTATTCCATGTGCTTTAATTTTCCTCAATAGTCTCTGATGTGGGACCCTGTCAAAAGCCTTACTGAAGTCCATATACACAATATCATATTCACTACCATGATATACCTCCTCAAATACCTTAGTGAAAAAAGTTAATAAATTCGTAAGGCAGGAACGCCCCTTTGTAAAACCATGCTGAGATTCGTTGATTAATTTATGCTTTATAAGTATTTAGTAACACTGTAAGAGGAATTGAGAAGGCAGAAAATGACACTATCGGAGAGAGTAAAATAGGAAGGTTGGTGGAATCTAGTCATTGTTAACTTACAGATATGAGAACCACCACAGTCATTAAGGCTGCAAAACACCTGTATATTCTGTGTATGTACAGAAAAGCCCCGCTCGTACAACAGGTTAGGTTCAGGGCTACAACTGTAAAGCGAAAATCGCTGTCAGGTAAATCATAGTTTTTTTTTTTTCACTTTCAGATGCGTATAAGAACTGTATTAGCGAAACACTGTAAAGCTAAGCGCTGTAAAGCGGGACCTGCCTGTACACTGAGTTATACACCTCTCTGCATATATACATTGCAGGCTATATACATCCGTACTAGTATAGTCCCCTCAAGGGAGGTTCCTTGATGCTGGTGGGGGCTCTTGATCTAGGGAATTGGATCTGTGCAGCAGTTCCCTGAATTGAGCCTCAATGCCTCCCATCCCCCCCACATGCGCTGTATAATCCTACGGGTTTAGCGCTCCCCCATGATTATAATAATAATAGTGCAGTTCAGTAAGTATATTTACTCATGTCATGGGATGGGGAGGAAGTGGTGGAGAGGGTGGGTAAGACCTTGGGTGGGGAGGAAGGGGGTGGTGGTTGGGGAGAGTAGGTGGGTGGGTTGTCTTTGTTATATGGTGGTGGAATGTGAGTGGAGTGTTGAAATATGATCACTGAATAAGATGTAATTTTGAAGAAATGCAGCTCTTGTGACGTCACTGGTCTTATTACCAGAGGTCGCTGGCACCAGGTATGGCCACGTTATTTACATTACCAGGTACTCACCTAGTTGTGGTTGCAGGGGTCGATTCACAGCTCCTGGCCCCACCTCTTCACTGGCCGCTACTCGGTCACTCTTCCCGCTCCATGAGCTTTATCATACCTCATCTTAAAGCTATGTATGGATCTTGCCTCCACTACATCACTACCCAAACTGTTCCACTTCCTGACAACTCTGTGACTGAAAAAATACTTCCTAACATCCCTGTGGTTCATCTCAGTCTTCAGCTTCCAACTGTGACCCCTTGTTGCTGTGTCTCATCTCTGGAACATCCTGTCTCTGTCTATCTTGTCGATTCCTCTTAGTATTTTATATGTTGTTGTCATATCCCCCCTAACTCCTGTCTTCCAGTGTCGTCAGGTCGCTCTCCCTTAACCTCTCCTCGTAGGACATACCCCTTAGCTCCGGGACTAGTGTTGCAAACCTTTGCACTCTCTAGTTAACTCACGTGCTTGGCTAGGTGAGGGTTCCAAACTGGTGCCGCATACTCCAGTATGGGCCTAACGTACACGGTGTACAGGGTCCTGAATGACTCCTTATTTAGATGTCGAAATGGTGTTCTTAGGTTTGCCAGGCGCCAGTATGCTGCAGCAGTTATTTGGTTGATGTGCGCCTCAGGAGATGTGCCTGGTGTTATACTCACCCCAACATCCTTTTCCTTGAGTGAGGTTTGCAGGCTCTGGCCCCCCTAGATTGTACTCCGTCTGTGGTCTTCTTTGCCCGTCCCCAATCTTCATGACTTTGCACTTGGTGGGGTTGAACTCCAAGAGCCAGTTGCTGGACCAGGTCTACAGCCTGTCTAGATGTATCTAGGTGTGTGTGTGTGTGTGTACTCACCTAATTGTGGGTCATATCCCAGGAGCTCTATAACTTACAGGTTCAGCACTTATAATTGTATTAATAATACTGTCGATATCTCGGAGTATTTTGTATGTTGGTCCTGTCTCCTCTTGATGGTTGGTCTTCCACTGACGATATCTAGCTACGAGTATTTCAGTTTCTTTGTATATCTTGTCTTGAAGCTGAGGTACTAGCCTAGTACATTTTGTCTTGGAGCTGAGGTACTAGCCTAGTATATTTTATCTTGGAGCTGAGGTACTAGCCAAGTATATTTTGTCTTGGAGCTGAGGTACTAGCCTAGTATATTTTGTCTTGCAGCTCAGTCCCTAGAACCTGTCGCAAAGCCTTCATCTGCTCAATATTTCGGCCAAAGTAGAATATTCAGGTCGCTATAGCAGTCGTCTTCGAGAATGAGGTATTTCATGGTGGCGAGTCTGTAAATATGGATGTATCGACTATGTTCTTAACCTTGACGTAGGCTTGGGGATGGTCACGTAGCTTTAACCTGACCTGTGCTGACCCTATCCCTAGAGATCACGTAGTCTCTAGGCTCTACCTAATCACTGGTGATCTGATCACAGGTCAAGTAGCCTCTAACCTCTACCTGACCTCAAATGACCCTAGTCCTGAGGGATGGGAGGTTTACATAGCCTCTTACCGCCCCTTGGCTCTTCTTGACCTAGTCAGTTAGTCACGTATCTTTTCACCTCTGCCTGACCTCGGCTGACCCAGTCTTCATACGCCACGGTAATGAAGCCTTGGGAAGGATGTGGGTTTAACTCGAGGGTGGGAGGAGGGTTGGGATGGAGGGTAGTTTAGGTGGGGGAGGCACAGAGGGAGGGAGGCTTTAGAACAAGCTCACGTATAATATACTTTTAGCACCCTCCCCATTTCTAGAGCTCCATCACTTTTTATTATTAGTTTATTTAGATAGTAATATCACGAACAGGTCTGTGGTTTATGAAGAGTAACTTAAATAACTCCATTGTTAAAGTAGTGTCATTAATGACACAAGGTCGCTCGCTCAATACAGTGATAGACATTGCCGTGTCAACTGATAGACAGGTTACTTATGAAATAAACAGGCAGACGAATAAAAATGAATTGATTTTGGGTAAAATGGACATGGATCGTTGTGTATGTGTGGCGGTGGGGAGGGGTTGTATTAGGCGTGAAGTATTCACATTGATTGTGCTATGTGAAAATGGTTATATTAAAGGTTATAGAATTCCATTGAGTGGGTGGTTTGGGTTGTAGCTAGCGTCAAGGATTTCTTAAAATCTTTCCTGGATTCAGTGGACGTCAGATGACATACGTCTTAATAGTCCACCAGGCAGTAAGTAGCGGTGGCTCGATATGCTGTGGGTTAGGGAAAGAAGATAAAAATTATCCAGGATTAGACTGCTGGTTTCCATTCCTTTCTTGCCCTTGAAATCTTCCCATCCCCTTCATCCATTCATCCTTTCTGCAGTTATTCTTCCGTTATTGTCCCCTCGGTCCCTTCTTTCCTTCCCCTCTCCCTCGTACCAGGTTAAGTACTGATACTATATTGGTAGCAGTTTAAGTACTAATACCATATTAGTACATTGTTGTGAATGAGCTTAGTGTGTAATTATTTTATTTGTAGATGGAATAGTGGATCGATGGTTGAGGTGTTTTCTCCCAGTAATCACGTGTCCTCAAAATTATGCCAAACGGATTGATATTCTTGGGGACTTACTGGAATGTGTAGTAGAAAGGGATTGATATTGTTTGGGACTTGTTGGAGTGTAGAGTAGAATGGGACTTATTGTTTATGACTTGATGGAGCGGAAGAACAAAAATGCACAGTACCGTGACTGGAACAGTTTACAAAGTAAATGGTACAAGTCGGACTGAAGCGTCGTCATAAGCTCCTCTCTTTTATTTGAGGGTTATTTGTGTATTGTTGAAATGTGAAGTAGAATAGGGTGATGTGGGTGAGTATCTGGAAGCGACAGGTGGACAGACGTGGCGTTGGGGTAGGAGGGTGTGAATGAAACTTTTGAAATGATTGGTGGGTGGGAGATGGGAATGGAAGAGGAAGAGGTATGGATGGAGAGTACAGAAGAGATGTTGGTAAAGAGTAGAGGTAAAAACTTATCGCCTATGTGTGTGTCTGTGTCCGCATGTGTGTTTCTGTATGTGTACCCGTGTGCGCATGTGCGTGTATGAATGCTTTCGTATAACTCTGACGTAATTTCTTGGAGCACTGCTAACATCACGTGCTGCTCAGGTGGGGGAGGTTTAGGGTACTGGGGGGTGTGGATGTTTTTTGATTAAACACAAATTGGTACACTAGCAGTGTGCTGTTGCCGTACTCTATAATGGAGGGGGTGGTAAACACAAATTGGTACACTAGCAGTGTGCTGTTGCCGTACTCTATAATGAAGGGGGTGGGAAGTATGTCAGTAGGGGATGTGATTGGATATGAGGTGGTGCTGGGTTCTGGGCTTAGCTAGGGTAGGACCCTAGGGTGGACCGTATTGAGAAACTCACAAAAGGTATATCGAAGGTAAAGGGTGTGTGGAGCTCAGGGAGATACTGGGTGAGAAATTCTCGTGTTCATAGGGTGGATTAGGTTAGGTAAGGTTTGTCAGGAAACTAGACAAGTGTTTCCTGGCGCGGGTCTTAAGTCATATGATGACTCGCAGCTGGAGCGTTTGGTCATCTGACCCAGGCCTTCCACTGGCTTACCCTTCCACCCCTTTAAAAATTATGATTATGATAGGGTGGATTAGTAAATAAAAAGTACTGTGGAACGAGAAGTCCGGTATGGGTGTCTTGAGGAATGGGAGGAAAGCGATAAGATGGGAAATGTAATGATAAACTAAACAAATGTTGCCTTCGTGTTTCTCATAAACTTGAAGAATGTTCATGCTATTGTTAATTGATATCCTTGTGAAGTAGTTCGTGCAGTGGCCTGGAGTGGGGGACCCACTGGGTCCCAGGGGTGGGGGCTTTGCATGAGGGACCCTCTGGTTCTCAGGGGTAGTGGCCAGGGATGAGGGACCCCATAGTGCCCAGGGTTGGTGGCCTGGGTCACGGCACCCACTGGGCCCGCTGGTGGTGGCCTGGTGTTCTGCTGCTGCTCGTTCATTCTACCGGTGACAGTGACTTGCGCCAGGTTCATGGGTGAGTGATATCACAGTTGCTCCATTTTAATATGTAGTCAGTTATTGTAGGTAATCCTTATTAATTTAGTATCTATTTTATTTTATTGTGTTAGCAGATTGAGGTAAGCTTTATTAATTTTTTTTTACGAATACTATATAGAGCCTTCAACTGTGTGTATTGGCTTCGATGTGGAATAGTTGGACCGTTGCTTCTTCATAAATAAATTACCAGGGAAATGTATGGTCTTATTACAAGTGTTATCTGAAGTATAGGGTTTTTGTCAGCGTTTTATAGTCTTAGATAAAATGTATTGCAGGAAAAGTTTCTTCAGGAATTTTATTTACGTAACATTGGCAATAAGCGAAACTAAATTATTTCCAAGGACTTACGGACTGTTATTGTCTCTGTATATTATTATAATCAATGGGGAAGCGCTAAATCCGTAGGGTTATACAACGCCTGTGGGGGGGGGATGTGGAAGGTATTCAGCATCAAGGAACCTCTTCCTTGAGGGGTTGTCTTTGTACAAGCCAGACGGATATACTAATATAATAACAAATGATACTCGTTATTCAGGTTTTTTTTATATCAAATATGCAAAGGGCATCTGCTGAAAAAGACTAGCTACAATCTAGCTCTCTAATTGTAATAGGCATTATAGCATGTTTAGCTTCTACTGCTAGTGTTACTACAACTATCACCACCACCATTATGCCCTGGGTGGTTCACTCAACTGATCATACTGAGGTAGACTCAGTTCCTGAATAAACGTCAGGATTCCGTTCACCACATTCAGCCTCTCCACAGCTCTAGTTAAACCTGTTATCTACCTGGAGGGCATTCCGGGGATCAACGCCCCCGCGGCCCGGTCCACGGGGGCGTTGATCCCGGTGGATCAGGCCCTGATCCCGGTGGATCAGGGCTTGATCAACGAGGCTGTTACTGCTGGCCGCACGCAATCCAGCGTACGAACCACAGCCCGGCTGATCCGACACCGTCTTTAGGTATCTGTCCAGCTCCCTCTTGAAGACAACCAGGGGTTTTCCCTGGCTAAGTAAAATAGTAATTTAAGACCCATTTGGGTCTTAAATTACTATTTTTTTATACTTGAAACTTCAATGGGCAGTTCATTTCAGTGATCTGTAACTGCAAAAAAATCCATTAGACGCGTTTATGTTGCACCTGTTGCTTCGAAGTTACATTCCATTCTTTCTGCTTATTGATTTGCTTTATATTAATAGTTATTAGGGTTTAAATATTAAATTCGTTCATTTTCTTAATTTTGATTGCTATCTCCTTGTCTTTTTCATATTTAGGTATACAATTACCCTACATAAAAGCAAGTAGTATTCAGAACTGAATGATTTTACATATATATACTGTAGTCATTATAGATACTAAAGTGACATTTTATTATGATTTATCCTAAGAAATAAGTTAATTTTTTTTGAAGAATTATAGGGATATCCTAAAATTTCTCGGAAGGGTTTAAGTTCATTGATATTAGTGTGTTATTTAGCGAGAGCCCGTGAACAACAGTGGTTAGATGAGAATTATCACTGCTAGTGCTGTCAGTGCTGCTGCTGGGGCTGTTTCTAGTGCTGCTGCTACTGCTGCAGTTGCTGCCGCCGCTGGTACCACTGCTGCCGCCGGCTTGTCCTTGCCAATGAATGTGACGCATGGGACCTACGTTGACCTATTATTATAGCACCAAGTGACGTGATTGGTCTGGACTTGAAGCTGTGACTTGATGGGTCTGAACCACAACCTGTAAGTGACAATTGGTCTGAACCAGAAGATACAGTAGTGACGGGATTGGTCTATAGCTGAGGCAGTAATAGTGACAGTGTTGGTCAGGCTCCGAAGCTGTAGCAGTAGTGGTGAAGTGTTATGACTGGTCGCTGTGTAATATTAATTTTGCTGTTGTCTCTTGTGATTGGGCAAGGTCTCAACACTTGTGCTAAGGAAGCCAGCCAATCAGCATGAGTGATGATACCAAACGGAATCCAGTTTTCTTCCCTCCTTCCCTTCTGCTCACTTACCCATCTCTCCCTTCATTTCTCTCCCCCCCCCTCCCCTTCTTTCCCTCCCTCCATCCCGTGAGTGAGAGAGGTTCTGGTGTAAGTTTAGCTCGGGGGCAGTCACTGATGACGTCACCAGCTGTGCTGGTTACATGACGAATCTGCATTCACAAATTTAAGCGCACCAACATATATATATATATATATATATATATATATATATATATATATATATATATATATATATATATATATATATATATATATATATATATATATATATATATATATATATATATATATATATATATATATATATATATGTATATATAGCACAGAAGATTTAAGAGATACATTGTTAATATAAAGGTGGCATATACGGTACATGTTGTTACGTGTGTATCACCGATTATAAGGCGAAAATCTCATCCAGCTCCTCAGAGCTGGGGCGTGTGCCCAAAATGCAGCAGGCATTACCCCTTTGAACAGCCGCACTGAGCCGCTGGAACAGAAAAGTAGCTGCCCTGGGATCCCTAGTTACCCTGATGAGTCTTTTTCCCAGCTCCTTAAGGAATTTAGATGCACTCTTTCCCCATGAGCCAAGGGTCTCTGAGCCTATGGGAACAAACATATAATGATGGGCAAGTTCTCCATATTTTCTAGACTTTTGGGACTCCCTGAAGCTGGCAGCTGTCCCTCCTTCCTCCCTGGTGTATTGGAGATAGGTATCAGCCAAGGTAGATGCACATGTATAGTCCCACACCACCTGCTTCCCATCTGTCCAGGCTTGAAGGGTGATACCATCTGGACGCTTCTGGCTGCCATCAGATCTGCATAGTTGGGGTGGCTCCCTTACTGCTGGGCATCCAGCTGTTGTGAGGCTCCTCTTGATAATGTTATTAACCTCCTCATGTCTTGCAATCTTTCCCTCGGATTTACGGCACACAAGACCATGGTACCCGAATCGGTCTGCTGCTTCACTGCCACAAATACACCTGTGTTCGGCAAGAATAGGGGCGGCAAGTCGAAGGGCAACACCAATGCGGATGGTCTGTGGGTCAAGGCGTGTGCCAAGGCTGGAGTTGGGAACAGCCAACAGAAAGTCCCCAGCATGAGGGGCTCTCACTGCCAGGAGGCGGGCTCTATCCTTCCCTGACACACTCTGAAGCATTGTTGAGGCAATATTTTCCACTATTGGACCATCCCAGTGCGATTGTTTGTAGTTGTTGGGGGGAGCAGGTCTGGTTTCAGAGCCCGTTAGATTATCCCAGATCATTGCTCCGTCAATGAATTTTTGGTCCTGGACTCCAATCTTGTCCCTAAGATGTTCAGGGAGAATCGCTGTTACAAGCTCTCTGGATGCAATACACGAGGACAGAAAAGCAGGTAACGCAATCTGTGATGACTTGCGGACACCAATGCCTCCTAGTCTGACTGGAAGTGTAGCTTGGTTCCACTGCCCGTCTTCTAGAGTAAGGTTAAGTACTTTCGTAAAAATCTGCCTCAGAATACTGTCATATTCGTGCAGTATAGGGTTATCATATGAAGGTGCACATCTTAGGAAATATGTCAACCTGGGCAGACTCAAGCACTTTGTGAGACGGTACAAGGCATCGTGGGTGTCCAGATTGCCTATTCGTTGTTCCATTCTCCTTAACTCTTCCAATTTCTTCCTGAGAATTGTGTCAATGGCATTGCTTCCCAGAGGTGCTCCTAGCAAGACACTATTTGTGGGGGCAATGACTGCTGCTCCTGGTAGTTTTGATCTCACTGCATTTATCACTTATTGACTGACTGAGATGATTTTACATTTGGATGGATTCAGGATGAGACCCATTTCCTGTCCCCGTGTCATTACCTGTGTAAGGTCATGTAGGAGGGACTCCTTTGTACCTGCTAGTGTGCCATCATCTAGGAACCAGATGTTTAGCTCGCTGGTCAGTCTGACTGTGATTTCCCTAACTGCTATACAGAAGAGAAATGGTGCAAGAGGATCTCCTTGTTGGACACCCTCCGATGATGTGATTTCATGCTCTCCAAAGAGAAGCATTGATTCCTTGCTATACCCAGCTGAAACAAAAGGGAAGAGACCAGGGAAATGTTCTTGTACTGCTGCTAATACCACGTCTCTTTTCAGGAGATTGAACGCATTCTTGAAATCTAATTTTACCACTGCATTGTCCTCAGGCAGGTTGTTGATATACGCCCTTGTTGCATGAACCGCTGCTTCACTTCCTTGAGAGACCCCAAAGCCAAGCTGGTTTGGTTGAAGCATCATGGCTGCCTGTGCACGAATACTTCGGACAGCAGCTTTGGACACGAGGCGGCGTAACGTGTTGCCTACTGCAATTGGCCGAATTCCTCCATCCTTCTTTTTAAGTGCACAAAGTGTTGCACCAAAAAAGAAAGGTCTAATTTCATCAGGAATCAGATCAGCCAAGGAATTGTTGACGAACCTTGTGATCTCTGAAAACAGTGTCTCTGCAATTTCCCCAATAACTGGATTAACCATTTCCTTTAAATGCTGTGGCCTTATTCCAGTGTAACCCCCCAGCAGAGCCAGATGGGAACGACATTATTGCTTTGTAAATGTCTGAGTCTTCCACAATCAATGGTTCCATAGTGGGGACAGAGGTGTTGGAACAGTTGGTGCCACTGGTTTCCCTGGCAGGGTGCTTTCCTCTAAGTGCTTCAGCAGTGTCAGCATCCCTGGGAGCAACTGTATCTTCACTGGTAATAATTCTGATTGCCCCCACTGTGTTGCCCTCTTCAATTTTCTTGCTCACCTGGACTCTGACAAAAAATTTTCACTGTCAGTAGAGTGAGTGGGGGTTCTGCCTCTCCCTTTTTTGTGTTGACGGGGAAGGCGAATGAGGTTATCAACTCTAGGAAAATCTCTTAAGGATTTAATTATCATTGAGGCTAGCCCCTTTCCCCTTCTTTCCGGCACAGCTAAGCAGACATTGCCAGAAAGTAGCAAGTTGTGCCATGCCTTGATAGTGGAACCATCGTTTACTTTTTTCAGGAGGTCTGTAAGTTTTCCAGCTGCGTGTGGACGGGCTGCTTTGGGAATATGTGTGAGTGTCCTCGTACCTGTTGCTTTAATTGCTTCCAAAAGATTGTCTGATGAGATGAAATCTGTTGGAGTGGGTTCAGGTGCCTGAGGTGGCTCTGGATCATCACTTTCCACAGGAGGACATCCTGAACCAGGGCAACTACCGTGTTTGCGGAGGAAACCATTAGAGTTGAGACAACGAAGCTGTAAGCATGACCGACACTTGCCTCTCCTAGTATTGCCAGCCGTGCCATTTCCCTGGGTGCTTGCTTCCTCCTGGTTGGCATCCATCTGCTAGACTGTTAACACATGATAATCCCTGTGAGAGCAATAATGTGTGAGTGTCAGCACAAGTGTCAGCAGCAGCAGCAGCAAATAATTTCACCTGTTTGCGAATTGTAAACCATTTCAAATCTTTTGTTGTCCACTGCATGTGGCAGGATTCGGTGAAATAACTTTCAAAACGAGCTTGGTGCCCGGGGGTATGGGGAAACATCGCTTAGCTTCGGCTAAGCACCCATACTTTTCACAGGTCTAGTCTCGTGGTAAAGTGCTGTGGACTCGGATACAGAGTTAGCAGATTCGAGTCCTGCTGTGGACGTAGAGACAATATAAATAGTTTCGGCTGTTTGCGAATTGTTAAGCACACACACACACACACACACACACACACACACACACACACACACACACACACACACACACACACACACACACACACACACACACACACACACACACAAACACACACACACACACACACACACACACACACACACACACACACACACACACACATATATATATATATATATATATATATATATATATATATATATATATAACTTTACTAGCATAATAACCAACCACTTTGTAAATAACTTGTGTTGAAGTTATTAACAGAGGTGTGAACATCATCACTGGCACCAGCATAATGACCATCGGTGTTTAACACGTCATCATCGTCACTCATTGCTTTTACTAAGTGTCACTACTTCCTAAGATCACTGCCACTAACTACAACCTGATCACCATCACTACCACCTAAGATTAGTATCACAAAGACCAGATACCTCCTAGGATCACTGTCACCAATAATACCACATAGGATCAAATTAGGGTTGCTATAACCAACACTGACAAACGCACCTAGTCGACCCGTCATCAAACAGTGAGACCTCTTAGGGCAGGTTCCTTGATGCTTGTGAGGGGGCTCTTGATCCAAGGAATTGGACTTATCTTCCTCCCCTTCCTTGGATCGAACCTGGTCACCTTTCATTCCCCAGGTGCAGCATCACCCCTTACACGTTTAGCGCTTTCCCTTACTATTAATGATTAGCCAGTACGCTTGAGACAGAGTAATGAGTAATATAGATAATAAGAGCTGATGTTAAACCCTGTTTTATATTTTGGTTTAAATAAGTGTGAAGAAGAGGGTCGTTCAAGACATTAATTTGGTAGATTTTTATTTAAAAATTTGTATTAATTTATATAGGTGATACTCCATTGGGAAGTGGAAAAGAATTCTACCACCGTAAGCCATGTCAGGATCAAGGGACTAGTATCCCCTTGTGTATAAATTGCTAAATTTAAAAAGAAAAACTTATTTCTCTTTTTAGGTCACCCTGCCTCGGTGGGATGCTGCCGTTGAGTTGAAAAAAATATATGGGTGGTATAAATGATAGAAGAGAGTGGTATAATCAGTGTAACTACTGTTAGGAAGGTAAAATGCCTATGAGTGGGGATATGCAAATTAACATGTTCACCAATGTTTCGGTGCCTGTGAGTGAATGTGCGCTGGAAATGTCATTACGCTCTGCGCTACCAGACGTAAGTCATTCGTTATTTGTTTTAAATTCTATGTTGTCGAGTAGCTATACGTAATTATATGTTAATATAAGTTAATCTAATTAAAGATAAAGCGACATAACATAACCGATAATAAAACAAAATCTATATATCAAGCGTGCAGAAACACCCGATGGGCAGTTCGTGTGAAACTGGACGACCTAATTACAGAACATTTTGTTATTAAGACATATAACACCGAGGATCATTATCACCAACACTATCGGCTAGGATGACCTAATTGGAGAATAGGTTGTTATCAAGACATAACACACCCACACTTGCATTGAAAATGCTAACTTTAAGATTGTTCCTACGTTTTATTAATGTAGAGGCTTATGTTGCACAGAGGTGGCTGGCCTTGTGCATGACGGAGCGACTATCGATCTCTCAAGGTAAACAATGGCAGGAATGTCTGCCTTAAAAGGCTTTGGTTACTTTTATTTTTATAGTGATAATTGTCATCACCTTCCTTGTGGGACCAACACCACACCAGTGCTGAGGACGTGAATTAATGATAATCAACCTCTGACAAGAGGACAGTGTTTGTCTTGTTGATGGTGAAGGGCTCTGGAACCAAATAATTTTAGCTAATAGGTTTACCGTTTCCTCAATTATAATACGTATTGCATTCATGGGGAACGCTAAATCCGTAGGGGCCATACAACGCCTGGGAAAATGGAAGGCTTTCAGACTGATTCAGGGAATTGGAGCACAGGTTTCAATAGGTTTATTATTATATAAGGTTTCCGTAGGATTACCTCAAGAGATTTCTTGATACTGATGAGGGGTCATCCTTCCCATCCATTGGATCGAACCAGAGTGCCTCTTCTCCAGGCGCTGTATAACCCTTATGGGTTTAGAGCTTGCCCATAAAAAATGTATCTTCCTCCAATAGGTACAGAAACGTTAGTGTGTGTATGTGTGTGTATGTGTGTGTGTGTGTGTGTGTGTGTGTGTGTGTGTGTGTGTGTGTGTGTGTGTGTGTGTGTGTGTGTGTGTAGGCAAGTCACGTCGTTGTATCCTGTAACACTAATTACAGTATTGAATTCTTTATAGATCTCGGGTTGTGATTCTGTACTCTGCTGCATTATTGATTTGCAAAATCAATACACACACACACACACACACACACACACACACACACACACACACACACACACACACACACGACTGTATACTTTCAGGGGGGAGTGCATTGATAACAGTGAAGAGCAATTGGTCCTAGGTACTGTACCTACCCTCCCCTTCTTTGGATAAAATTCAGTTACCTCTCGCACATCACATTCCCTATGCGCTGTATAACCCTTAGGAACTTAGCGCTTTCACATGATGGTAATAATAATAATAATAATAATAATAATAATAATAATAATAATATACTTAGCTTTGTTATAAACTGCAGTAACATGAAGGTCGTTATATAGAATGATTCGTCTGATGAATTACAATTAAATTCTGCGTGAGAATCCCTGAGGCTGATTAGTCATAATGTGTGAGGTCAGTGAGTGCGCTTTCAAACAATACAGTCACTTCCATTTTGTGTAAGCCTCGTTGTGACTGCATGACGTACACTTATAACATGACCGCCATGTGTGATAATGAGTTTAATGACAGGCTGCGAGCACGCTTAATGAAGCTTAAAGTGTAAAATGTAACACGCCGAGAAAACTTTAAAAAAAAATCGCCATGAAATTAAGGTTAGTAAACTTTAATATTATTCACTTAAAATAGTGAAATTTTGATTAAAGGTTTATGAACGTGAATTCCACAGTAGATTTCACGAGCTGTGTTGCGTGTGGATAGCAACATCGTCTACTCCCTCTAAACCCTTCATTATCAATGATGTGACACAGCGCTGCAATGGCGTCACGCATGTAAACACACCCTCTGACCTGATGTTGATATTGGAAGCTAACGTCCCTCCCTCTATGTTTCTCCAGTTTTTCCCCTCCTTTATTTTAACTAGGGGGAAGTGCTAAACTCCCAGGGGTCATATGCTGCCTAGGGAATGAATCATTCGGGTCCGATCTAAGAAAGGGGAGGATAAGACCAATTCCTTCGATCAAGAGCCCCCTCACCGTCAAGCACCTCCTCTGAGGAGTCTTTCTCCCTTTAAATATCCCCCTCTTCCCCATCATCTCTCCTTTCCCTTCCTTCTAATACTCCCTCCCCTTCGTCTCAGCCCCCATCCCCTCTCCAGCGTGTCTGCCACCAACTAAACTTTCCGAAGAATGAGTGCTAAAGTAGACATTCTTATTGGAACATTAATAAGTAAATGTAGTACTCAAGGTCACCAATGTTCTTACACTATCCACCTCACTTCATCACACTCCCCCTTTTATAGCTATTTTTTTTATTCTTTAAGAACATTTTATTGGTTTATAAATTAATGTAATGTGTATATCGTGACTTAATTTTTTTAGTGATTTATAACACTGTGTTTAACATTTTGCTATCGTTGTTTAGCTTACACATTAGACGCCTGAATTCAAAACTGTGCTTAGTGTATGGTTTCTCTTTTTTCTCTCTTCCTTCTTTCGCCCTGTATTATCTAATCCTTCCTCTAGCAGCAGTCTAGCCTCTCCCTCCTCCCTTCAACTTCTCCATCCTCCCCCCTCTTCCCATATTCCTCTACCTCTTCTCTCGCTCTTTCCCCTCCCACTTTGTACCTAATATTTCCTCATGTACAATAGCTGTTTATTCTCGTTCACTGGACCATGGATGTCGTAATCACAAGTATTCCAAGATTTTCTGGCGTTACTTGAAGCGAAAAATGGTATGGTGATACCAAGATATGGAAAAAGACACTTATGTACAGTTCAGGACATATGCAGTATATTAAGAGAAAACATTTCGTCACTAGTAGCTTCTCCAGTCCTAGGACTGAAGAAGCTACTAGTGACGAAACGTTTTTTCTAATAAGCGCCCCGAATAGTACTTATCTTTTCCCACGTTACTTGAAGCGTCCCATCCTAGGGGTGCCATGATATTGATGGACTCTTTATCCATGGAACTGGAGCTATAGTTTCTTTCCTTGGATAAAACTTAATTTCCTCTTATTTTCTTTCATGCTGCACGGACCATACGGTTTTAGCGCTTCCCTGTGAATATAATTATAACAAGCCTGTTGGCTTCTTTTGACAGGTGTTTTCATGAAGTGATTTACAGCACATCTCAGAACAATCTTTTAATCTGGTTGTACATAAATGTTGTACAATACCAACAATATGAAGAACTGAACAGATGTGCAACATTTGGGAATATTTATTTGTAGACGTTTCGCCAACCAGTGGCTTTATCAGTACAAGAACATAATGTGAAGACTAGAATTATATACAAAAGATGAGGTAATCAGTCCTTCAGTCTTGAGTTGAAAAGCACCGTGGTCTTGACTGTGGTGCTTTGGCGTGACCTTTATTGAAAAGTGTTTTCACATATCACTGCTTGACGTGAAGTTCGTAGACCTAGAAAGATGTTCTTGCATAGACCTAGAAAGGTGTTTTGCTTTTATTGTTACTCTCTGCAAGTTTAGACTTATTTTACATGGTTACTGAACACATTTTTAAGTGTTTGGATATTTGTTGCAGCCGATTTTTATTTTTTAATATTTCATGTACACCGAAGAGGCACTCACTATCACACAGTATATCCCCTTTATACCTCCACCATACCATGGAGCCTTCGTAACCCCTTCACAAGCACATCATGTATCTAGCACCAACATGACAACAATGACTATTAGCCTACCTATTGTTCCGACCTTTTCTTTTTCACTCGCGATTTAATATCCCAAACTTCGTTCAGTTTTCGTTTACAATTTATGAGCTGTAATTCTTTGAGCTACGGTATTGTACCTTTAGTGTGTTTGAGTCGCTGTATTGTGACAAAGTTACTTGCGATTTTCCCTATTTCAACCAATGTGTTGCGATTTTACTTCAATTCTTGTTGTGACTTCTGTTTAAACCACTGTATTGCGATTTTATTAGAATGATTGTTGTGACTTTTTTTCCTGTTACAGCCACTATTTCATTTTTGTCTCATTTCAGGTACTGTGTTGTCCCTTTTATTTACCTGTGTATGTGTTGTTTTCCTGCAGGACATGAGGGCGTGGGGGGCGGTGCGAGTGTCCGGGGCAGAGGGTCGGGCCTCCCGCGGGCAGAGAGCCAAGCTGAAGGCAAGTCTTCAGGTTTGGAGGGGGGCAAACCAGGTGCGGATGACCCTATTAACCTCGAGAGGAGGGTGGGACTCCTCAGTGGGGTTGCTCTGATCGTCGGCACCATGATTGGTAAGTACAGATTGGCTACTCTTATTGGTTGCGTCAGCACCATGATGGGTAAGGGGACATTGGGCCTTTCTGTGGTGCTTGTGTGTCACCGTGATTGTTATGTAGAGATTTTGGTAACCCTTGGGTGCTTCTGGTGATGTTGGTACCATGATTGGTATGTAGAGATTGGATACTGGTAGTTGTGTTGACTGATTGGTAGCAAGAGATTGTGTGCTTATGGTGGTTATGATTCAGAGATTACTAGATACGTAAAGGCGCATCCGATAGTTAAGATACGACTGGATGTTTGAGTCACATTGTGTTGGCACCTTCATTGTTAGGTACTCTGGAGAGTTCCTGATGTTGTTAACGTGTAACTGGTTAGGTTTAGATAACATGATTGCACGTGGATGTGTGAGTCTGTGATTGGCGGCACCATGATTGATAGGTGTTCTGGATGTAACCATTGATGGTTCGAGTTTCCAATTTGCAAGACCCGTCTGTTCTAAGCGACAGCTCTGTCATTCTGATAGAAATAAAGGTGAATATTCCACTAGAAACAGTAGGAGTATATTCAAGATATGGTATAATATATTTTGGTAATTAGCTTTGTAGAGTATGTACATTTTTACTGGTTTGTACATATTGAGCCCTTGGCTAAGCTTCATTAGTTTTCATCATGTACCAAAATGTGCCACGTAGACGGTCAGTTTTTGCAACCATGCGTATTTACCATATATTCAAAAACTTCTTTTTACACTGTACAATAGTATACAAAGCTAGGTCAGTACGGTGTGAAATGCCCAGTAATAGGTATCCTCTAGCCTATATTTTGTGTTTAGCATTTGTACCGTTCTATATTTACTGTGCTTATTAAGAGTTGAACGAATGTTTCTAAATTTATGGGATTTATAAATGAAAATCATGACATTAATGAGGTATTTGTAGCCACTAGTTAGATTATTAGTTAATTACTTGATTGCCTTTAATCAGTAAATATTTGATTCACATAAGGTAACCGTAGTTGTCATAAACCATATTGTAGACGTGACCAACTTGCCATCATGATCCAGATACTACAGCCACTTATGGGCACCACCATGATAGTCTAAGTTGTGTAATACAACAGTTTAAAACGCTGATAATACTATGCAATATACTCTAGATTTGTTCTCTCCTCGTGCTTCCCATTCCAGGATCAGGAATTTTCGTAAGCCCGAAGGGTCTGCTGGAGCGGACGGGAAGCGTGGGTCTCAGCCTAGTTGTGTGGGCTGCCTGCGGCGGTCTCTCTCTCCTGGGTGAGTAGTCTTATTATGCCTTTCAAGGAAGCTTCCTTGCTGTTGGGGGAGACCATTTGATCTGAGGAACTGGAGCTGATTTATCCCTCTCCTCGGATCAAATATGAATCCCCTCCCTTCATCCTCCTCCCTTCCCATCTCCCTTCTCAGAATTTTCGTTTTATAAAATTTTAGTGCTTTGTGTAATATGATTTCTTGTTTTTAACACTGAACGAATTATGGGTAGGGATTGTATATGTGACGTAGGTCTTTCTTTTAAATAATTATTTATGTAATATGGTCGAAAATTGTTCACAGTAAGTTATTAGCAACTTAGCAGCCATAGAAATAATTTCAAAATGCATGTATCAAAAGGTTCAAAGCGTTGAATAAGCAGTGGGGTCTA
Organism: Cherax quadricarinatus; assembly: GCF_038502225.1. Lineage (NCBI taxonomy): Eukaryota > Metazoa > Arthropoda > Malacostraca > Decapoda > Parastacidae > Cherax > Cherax quadricarinatus. The sequence goes on from NC_091367.1 coordinate 2,816,044, forward strand.
GTGATTTTTAAACATTAAAAATGCTATTAGTGAGTACTCACGTTGAGTATTTTGGTGACAGTTACTGCGCCACTTAACGCCACAAAACGCTAATCTAAATCATTACTCACCACTAGTTATTATGAATCGCGTGAATTATGATTATCAGAAGTTATTAATATTTATTAAGTTACCAGCCACTGAAGTCAGTGTAGTTACTTTTGAACTTATAAAGTACTACTCTCATGGTTAACAATAATTAAGAAGCTTAGTCTCCCAGGTCGCTATGCATTAAGTCACTTGATTCTTAATTACTCATGATTTAATTCTACAGATGACACATTTCTTTGGCACAACACAGCATGGGCATATTTTCAGACTTATAACCAGCTTATATATTCATTAATAGTCGAAAACAGACACAAGCTGTCACCATGAAATTAAAAATGGCTGAAACATTTTGTTACAAAATGGAAAAAAGACAACCAGTCAACACTAGTTTAAGTCAAACATGAATTGAATTATCCGTAGACTTTTTCATGAGATACACCCATAACTCTTTGCTAAATCTCTTATAAACTTTTAGTGATTAACGTTACATATACAACTTAATGTGTGGCTGATAACTATCACATACCAATTGTTTTGCAAACATTTACGAAATTTTATTCTTATACTGATCATCTTATTTTAGTACCATTACAGATGTATGATGCACTGTACCTGCAGTATTTATTTCAGATGACAGCAGTACCGGGAGAGATGCAGTTGATATATTTAAATATTTTCATGTATAAGTCATAGACAAAAGTCTCTCACATGCTTGTTTGAAAGTGTACCGGACACTAAATAATTTCCAGCAGTTCACAGCCTCATTCCAGTTTGAAATCTCAAGCATTAAATACTTTTGTCCATGACATTATTATTATTATTATTATCATCTAGTTCTCTAGATTTTTAAAACTAGTCAATCTTATTTTCTACTTTGCTGCTTTCTTTGGACCTTATCGTGACGGGGTGTGGTGTGTGTGATACAAACACCACCACTACCACCACCATCTACCACATCCGCTGCTGATGTCTACATGGTCCTACATTATTACCATCACATCACTGACGATACGGTCTGGACCACTACTATCTCCACCACCACCGTCGCTGCTGCTGCTGCTGCTGCTGCTGCTACTGCTTTTACCACCACCACCACAACTATTATTTCTACTGCTATACTACTAATATACTACTATTAATATACTACTGTACTATTATACTACTGCTACTATACTACCACTACAATACTAATACTACTACTGTGTTATTATACTGCTATTATTATACTATTATTATACTACTATTACTATACTACTATTACTATACTACTATTACTATACTACCATTCCTATAATATTACTACTACCATCACTACTACTATGTACTAATCCCTGTTTTCTATTATTTTTCATTATTCTCATAACAATGATGATAAATTTTCATAACCGCACGCACTGTCATTCACGTCGCAATTGATAAATGGCCTCGTAATGTACGACTGATTTCCCGTGTTTGATCTTGTCTTCCATTGTACAACTTGTCTTCCGTTGCACACCTTGAGGTCCGTCTTACATCTTGTCTTCCATTGTAAATTTTAACTTCCATGATACAACTTGGCTTCTACTGTACAACTCCGGTTATATGCTTACGTTACGGAACATTTCTGCCTGTTGCACTGTGACGTTCCTTGGGTATTATGACGACTCGTTCTTGTTGTGTGACTTGTAATTCCTACTGCACGATATCTGTTAACCTCTCGTTCCCTTTACTGTACGACATCTCCCCTTTCTCCACTGTACATCTTCCTTTTCTTCATTGTACATTTCTCCCTTTTTCTCCAATGTACGGTATGTCCCCCCCCCCTTTTTCACTGCATGACGACTGCCACCAACCACCTCCTCACCTCACAATGTACGTTGACTACCTCCACTCTCACTGTGCAATAATTATCACCATTTTACTGTACGATAATTAACACCCTTCTCACTGTACGACACTTATCGCCACACCCACTGTTTGACACTGCCCTCTCTCGCTGTACAACTTTCACCAACTGGATGACCATTTCCTCTTCTACTTTTCGACAACGCCCACTCCCATTATACGACTACCTGTCCAACTGCACCACTACGAAAACACCCTCACCTATTGTACGTTAACGCCCTCTCCCTTACTGTACAATAATTTTCCTCCCCACTGCAACATGGCGTGGGTATCGTCATGGTGGTGTAACACCTTGGTCACCACAGGAGCGCTGTGTTACGTTGAGTTGGGCTGCATGATCCCATCTTCGGGAGCAGAGCACACGTACTTCCTGACGGCGTTTGGCCACCTGCCGGCATTCCTCTTCGCCTGGGTGACCATCATCCTCCTCAAGCCTGCCATGCTGGCTATCATCTGTCTCTCCTTCTCAAAGTACCTCGTTGAAGCCTTCGCCTCTGATTGTGAACCTCCGCTCATGGCCATCCAACTCCTGGGCGCTCTAACTATTGGTGAGGCCAGGCTGAGGGATGCACGATAGTGAAGCTGAGAGGAGCATAATAGTGAAGTCAAAGTGTACAATAATGATTGTGGTGTGCGATAGTGAAGGCTGGTATGTATAGTAATGTTTATGGTGCACGATAGTGAAGCCTTGGGTGTACGATAATGATTGTGGTGTGCGATAGTGAGGCCAAGGGTGCATGATAATGAGTGGTGGTTGATAGTGAGGTCAGCGGTGTACAATAATGATTGTGGTGGTTGATAGTAACATGTACAGTAGTGAGAAAAAAAACTTAGAGGGAAAGGGGAGTGACAATAGGTGACTGAGAGCTGGCAAAATATAACAAACAACAATTCTCCACACTTTTCTCCAGCGTATCGTAACAAATTTTTACGTACCTCAAGGAGTGGCATGAGTTTCTAATACAGTTAAATCTGAACGTTGAAGATTTGAAGCTGATTAGGGAAGGCATTCAAGAGTTATCGCATGGAAACTAATATGTAATTTCGTCAATAAAATCTCAAATAGCGCATACGCAGCCCAAAAGCAATTCGAACTTAATACTAATGTACACCAGCTTTGAAAGTTTGAAGTCCAATTTGAAGTCTTGCTAGTTATTGCACGGAGATCATTTCTCTATTTGTTTAATAAAACATTATAACTTGCACAACCTAGTAACAGAACGAAACTCTGAGCAAAATACACTACCTCTATAAGTGTGAAGCTGCCTCTGCTACTCTGAAGTTGCAGCCTCAAGTTATTTCACAGAGAAAAACCCAGCAATACATTTTTTAATAAAATTGGCACCTTTTCACTCAAGATTACTCCAAAGGTTGATTGATCTAATTGGGATACACCCACACTGATCAGAAGAGGTGCTCTGCAGTTATTGCAGCGAAACCAGTTTAATAAAACTGGGCAGTTAAACTTGACAAACCTGACAATTTGAGTCTTCCTTAGAGCTGAAATCGCCATCATTGAAGCTATTAGAAGAGGTGATCTCCAGTTTCCGTACGGAATCTAACAATTTCACGTCTATTAACGTAGTAAATTGACAAATTTGCACCTATACAGCCTAATCTTAAATGATAATAACAGTTTTATCAACTTGTTCAGCCATTAAAAGTTCAAGCTGTGGAATTTGGGTTTAACGCTTTCTTTTGATTATACTAATAAGCTGTGGAAACGACGTATACTTAAGATATTTCATAGAAAACGTGCCACACTTTGAAAATTTAAATAAACAATTTGGCATCTATACATTTCAGTATCAATCTCAACCTTTGTAATAATGGTAGAATTACCGACAAAATGTTAGGTAAATGGGCACATGCAACAATGCGACATTTTATTATGGCAACGTTTCACATTAGTTGCATTTGTGTCCATTGACTTAACAATCCCAACCTTCTGTGTAGAATATATCAGTGTTGAAGGTTGTAGCCCATTAGAAGAGGGTCTCTTAGGTTATCTCGTGGAGACCAGTTATTTGTGGCGTTCCATCGTGTAGACATCATAATTATTGCTAAACTTATTATAAGTGTTGCACTCACCACCAAATGCTGGAGCTCATGTATCTACGACCTCATCCTGGGGTTCCTGCACTCACGACCTCATCCTGGAGCTTATGTACTACAACCTCGTCCTGGAGGTTGTGAGTACATGAGCTCCCCAATCAGGAATGGACTTATAAAATTGACCAAAGATCACCTGCACTTGGCAGTAGTTGCATCGCAACCAGTTAATGGTGTTGAAACTTTAAAACATACGAATGAGGCGTTCTGAAGTTGTAAGCGAAAACCTTGGTGGAAGGGGATTTTTTTTTTTTTTTACAACGTAGAGGAAGCCATTCGGGGATATTTCCTTGTCAGACACTCGACATCTATAAATTAGTATTTTAAGGCAACGACAGCCTTTTAATTTGTTTATTCATTTAATTTTTTGTAAAGTCGGTCCTCTGATAATGTTACGTTTACGTAAATTTATCGAAGGGAAAAATTTAAAAACTGCCATACAGAACTAACACATCTTAGCAGTTTCATGTTTCGTCTTAAAATTCTGCACGTTTTATTTTCTCGATGTCTGTTTCGAAGTCTTATTTCATTTATATGCATTTTCCGTCTAGTTTAACTTGGAAAAACCCGATATAAATGGCATTATTTAGATTATGGTGTTTTTAGTTAATGTTGGCATTATGCTTGTTTTATATCTTAAAAGTACATGACGATTCCTGCTTGTTTGGGGGTTTGTAACCTACTTCTCAGCATGACACAACCCCACCATTATCCAACACAGTTATGTTTGTTTTCAGCTTTGGTAGAATTTATTTACCAAGGCACGAAGTTGATCTTCCTTCCCCTTCTTGTCCTCTTTTGCCTTTTATTTCCCTACAAACTTCTCTTTCTGCTTTATTTTGGTCTAACTTGCCAGATCTAGGTCATTCTAGTTTTATTCTTGTTTTCAGATGTATCATTTAACATTTAAAAAAAACTGTAGCCGCCTAGAAGAAAAACATTCTTTTAAATTGTTTCAGATGGATTTTTCTTCTGTTCAATTTGTACAATGAATACTGAAGAGAGTGCTAGGAAAATGTAGGAAAACAGAACAAGAGTGACGGCGTGTCGCCCAGTCACTGGTTTACTGACAAACCAAAACTACTGGCGGGACGCCATCATGTAGCCTGTTTTTTTGTTTCGTTTTTTTCTGCATCCCTCATTGGAAAATAGTGTATCAGCATACAGTATCACATACGTCTCCCCTATAATTTGTATATATCGTACCAATCACCTAACTTTCCACTTGTGTACTCACCTATATGTGGTTGCAGGGGTCGTGTATGCATATACTATATATATATATATATATATATATATATATATATATATATATATTATATTATATATATTATATTATATATATTATATATATATGAAGGATGAGGTTAATCATAGAATTGATGAGGGAAAAAAGGTGAGTGGTGCGTTGAGGTATATGTGGAGTCAAAAAACGTTATCTATGGAGGCAAAGAAGGGAATATATGAAAGTATAGTAGTACCAACACTCTTATATGGATGTGAAGCTTGGGTGGTAAATGCAGCAGCGAGGAGACGGTTGGAGGCAGTGGAGATGTCCTGTCTAAGGGCAATGTGTGGTGTAAATATTATGCAGAAAATTCGGAGTGTGGAAATTAGGAGAAGGTGTGGAGTTAATAAAAGCATTAGTCAGAGGGCAGAAGAGGGGTTGTTGAGATGGTTTGGTCATTTAGAGAGAATGGATCAAAGTAGAATGACATGGAAAGCATATAAATCTATAGGGGAAGGAAGGAGGGGTAGGGGTCGTCCTCGAAAGGGTTAGAAAGAGGGGGTAAAGGAGCTTTTGTGGGCAAGGGGCTTGGACTTCCAGCAAGCGTGCATGAGCGTGTTAGATAGGAGTGAATGGAGACGAATGATACTTGGGACCTGACGATCTGTTGGAGTGTGAGCAGGGTAATATTTAGTGAAGGGATTTAGGGAAACCGGTTATTTTCATATAGTCGGACTTGAGTCCTGGAAATGGGAAGTACAATGCCTGCACTTTAAAGGAGGGGTTTGGGATATTGGCAGTTTGGAGGGATATGTTGTGTATCTTTATACGTATATGCTTCTAAACTGTTGTATTCTGAGCACCTCTGCAAAAGCAGTGATAATGTGTGAGTGTGGTGAAAGTGTTGAATGATGATGAAAGTATTTTCTTTTTGGGGATTTTCTTTCTTTTTTGGGTCACCCTGCCTCGGTGGGAGACGGCCGACTTGTTGAATATATATATATATATATATATATATATATATATATATATATATATATATATCTATATATATATATATGCAATAAGATCACAGTAAACAGGTGATTTCAAAATATGCAAAACAACCACTCTGAAAGAATAGAGAAATTCCAAGCGCTTTCGTGACTACTCACATTATCAAGGAACTATGAAAGTGAAGCATCCAAGGAAGCTATATAAGGGGTCGGCCAGCACCTCACTATCAGATCCCACAACGGTTAAACACATGACGCGCGGCGAGCCAACTTGGATAGGTCCTTTGCAAAACTCACCCCCAAGCTATTTATTTGTCCAGTGTATTATTAAATTCTTCCCAAATTCTATTAATTATAAATGGATCTAATTTATATAAACCAAAGGAAATATTCATATTATTGTCAAAACTGCTTTTTATGAAACAAGATTCAATTATATTCCTGTCGACCATGGACTTGCTTGATATCAAGCAAGTCCATGGTCGACAGGAATATAATTGAATCTTGTTTCATAAAAAGCAGTTTTGACAATAATATGAATATTTCCTTTGGTTTATATAAATTAGATCCATTTATAATTAATAGAATTTGGGAAGAATTTAATAATTCACTGGACAAATAATTTTTAAATTTTCTTGGGTAGAATAGTTTGTGGGGTGAGTTGTGCAAAGGACCTATCCAAGTTGGGTCGGCGCGCGTCAGGATCTGATAGTAAGGTGCTGGCCAGACCCCTTATATAGCTTCCTTGGATGCTTTACTTTCATAGTTCCTTGATAATGTGAGTAGTCACGAAAGCGCTTGGAATTTCTCTATTCTTTCAGAGTGGTTGTTTTGCATATTCTGAAATCACCTGTTTACTGTGATCTTATTGCATATATATATATATATAATATATATAAATATATATATATATATAATATATATAAATATATATATATATATAATACATATAATATATATATATATATTTTTTTTCAACAAGTCGGCCGTCTCCCACCGAGGCAGGGTGACCCAAAAAAGAAAGAAAATCCCCAAAAAGAAAATACTTTCATCATCATTCAACACTTTCACCACACTCGCACATTATCACTGTTTTTGCAAAGGTGCTCAGAATACAACAGTCTAGAAGCATACACATATAAAGATACACAACATATCCCTCCAAACTGCCAGTATCCCAAACCCCTCCTTTAAAGTGCAGGCATTGTACTTCCCATTTCCAGGACTCAAGTCCGACTATATGAAAATAACCGGTTTCCCTGAATCCCTTCACTAAATATTACCCTGCTCACACTCCAACAGATCGTCAGGTCCCAAGTACCATTCGTCTCCATTCACTCCTATCTAACACGCTCACGCACGCTTGCTGGAAGTCCAAGCCCCTTGCCCACAAAACCTCCTTTACCCCCTCTCTCCAACCCTTTCGAGGACGACCCCTACCCCGCCTTCCTTCCCCTATAGATTTATATGCTTTCCATGTCATTCTACTTTGATCCATTCTCTCTAAATGACCAAACCACCTCAACAACCCCTCTTCTGCCCTCTGACTAATACTTTTATTAACTCCACACCTTCTCCTAATTTCCACACTCCGAATATTCTGCATAATATTTACACCACACATTGCCCTTAAACAGGACATCTCCACTGCCTCCAACCGTCTCCTCGCTGCTGCATTTACCACCCAAGCTTCACACCCATATAAGAGTGTTGGTACTACTATACTTTCATACATTCCCTTCTTTGCCTCCATAGATAACGTTTTTTGACTCCACATATACCTCAACGCACCACTCGCCTTTTTTCCCTCATCAGTTCTATGATTAACCTCATCCTTCATAAATCCATCCGCCGACACGTCAACTCCCAAGTATCTGAAAACATTCACTTCTTCCATACTCCTCCTCCCCAATTTGATATCCAATTTTTCTTTATCTAAATCATTTGACACCCTCATCACCTTACTCTTTTCTATATTCACTTTCAACTTTCTACCTTTACACACATTCCCAAACTCATCCACTAACCTTTGCAATTTTTCTTTAGAATCTCCCATAAGCACAGTATCATCAGCAAAAAGTAACTGTGTCAATTCCCATTTTGAATTTGATTCCCCAAAATTTAATCCCACCCCTCTCCCGAACACCCTAGCATTTACTTCCTTTACAACCCCATCTATAAATATATTTAACAACCATGGTGACATTACACATCCCTGTCTAAGACCTACTTTTACCGGGAAGTAGTCCCCCTCTCTTCTACACACCCTAACCTGAGCCTCACTATCCTCATAAAAACTCTTTACAGCATTTAATAACTTACCACCTATTCCATATACTTGCAACATCTGCCACATTGCTCCTCTATCCACTCTATCATATGCCTTTTCTAAATCCATAAATGCAATAAAAACTTCCCTACCTTTATCTAAATACTGTTCACATATATGCTTCAATGTAAACACTTGATCTACACATCCCCTACCCACTCTGAAACCTATATATATATATATATATATATATATATATATATATATATATATATATATATATATATATATATATATATATATATATATATATATATATATTATATATATATGTAACACACGACCCCTTCAACCATATATAGTTAAGTACACATGTGGAAAGCAAGTTCAATGATGGGTATGATTTTATAGGAAGCCAGAAAGACATTTTTCCTTCTAAAGTCAGGTAGTATTAAAATTCAATATTTCGATGATATTCTATCAATATAAAGAATAAAGGAACGTACCTAGGAGAGCGTGTTACCGTAGGTGGAGGCAGATAGGTACTGATTACTGACTGCAGATACAATGTATCTGCAGTTGAATGTTGAGAAGCTGATCTTCAAAGAATGTCTTTTATGTTACCTCTTACTGCATGTATTTGAGTCCCTGCTTTCCGTACCCCTCATCTGTTTTTGCTTATAGCTGGTCAAGTTACCCCATGATGCCCCGAAGCAACACTGAGCTACAGAGAATTTCCATTACCGCCTTCACTTGTATAATCCCATTTCCATTTGTTTCACTTGCAATTTATAGTAACATTTGATTTTCTCTCAACCCACAGCGTGATTTACTCTGTTCCTACTCCTTGCTTACATTGTTTGTTTGTTACTTATGTTATTGGATTCTTAATTTATCATTCCTTTTTCAGCAGTATTTCAATAAATACATTTGTCTTTGCATGGCTTTTTTATACTTTTAATTTAGATGTTGGAAGTTAATAGTTTCTCTTTGTTTCAGTTGCTTCCTGCACGATTAATTTTCATGTCCAATGATTATTTTATTTGTAGTTTGAACTGAAGCATTTCCCTTTTTTGTAACAGGTATATATTAGTGTCTAATTTAATTTTTGCATGATTTCCTTGTGTATGTAGTGCGACTTTTAACCGAGAATACAAAAGCACGATGTGTATATATACGCACACAGGTGCGCTATCGTACGCCGAGCTTGGAACGCTCGTCGATGCCTCGGGAGGAGAGTACGCTTATTTCTTGCAAGGTTTCGCACCGGGGGAGAAGAGGAGGTTATGGTGGGGCCCCATACCGTCCTTCCTGTTCGCGTGGGTGTCATTATTCTTGCTGAAGCCTTCCTCGCTGGCCATCATCTGCCTCACCTGCTCAGAGTACTTTGTGAGAATATTCAACGCGGGTAGCAGCATCAACTGCCTCCCACCAGATCTGGCCATCAAACTCTTCGCCGCCTTTGTCATAAGTACTAACCACAGCTCTCTCGTACCCGTTTCTTTATCGCTTACATAAATTTATCTGCATTTAAATTGCAAGAAAAGTCAATTTATAAAACTTTAAAAAATATGGAGACGTTTCAGTGGTATGCTTGAAAAAAAAAGTATAATTTTCATCGGGAAAATGATATGGCAGTTTTTCATAAAAAATGTGAAGTTCAGATATCAGACAACTTGCAAGAGCATGGGTAATATGTCCTGAAATTCTGAATGTATTAAATAAAACGCTGGCTGTCAATACTTGCTTGTTAAAGGCATACAATAAAAAGTAGAAATAATGCAGTAAAATAATCAGACTAATATAATAGTTAATTATATCCTCTGGTACACCTCATCCAGTCTTCGACATGGGTCGTCTGAACAAAAAACGGAGGTTTGGATAATGAGGCAGGGGAAGGTGGATGTATGGTGTGTGTGTGCTGTTTTGTGTCATTTAACTCAAGATTAAAGAATTATCAAATACACACACACAAGCACACCGCACACACGCAGACTACACACAAACACTCCCCCCACACACACGCTACACACACGCTACACACACACGCTACACACACACGCTACACACACACACGCTACACACACACACGCTACACACACAACGCTACACACACAACGCTACACACACACGCTACATACACAACGCTACACACACACGCTACACACACACACACGCTACACACACACGCTACACACACGCTACACACACACGCTACACACACGCTACACACACACGCTACACACACACGCTACACACACACGCTACACACACACGCTACACACACACGCTACACACACACGCTACACACCACACACACACACACCACACACACCACACACACACACCACATACACACACCACACACACACACCACACACACACCACACACACACACACCACACACACACACACCACACACACACAGGCAGGATCCATACATAGCTTTAAGCAGAGGTATGATAAAGCTCACGGTTCAGGGAGAGTGACCTAGTAGCGACCAGTGAAGAGGCGGGGCCAGGAGCTTGGACTCGACCCCTGCAACCTCAACTAGGTGAGTACACATACATACACACACACACACACACACACACACACACACACACACACACACACACACACACACACACACACACACACACACACACACACACTGTCGTGCCAAATAGGTAAAACTGGTCAATTAGCAAGAACTCGTTTAAAATTAAGTCCTTTCTAAAAAAAAAAATATTATACGGTTATATTTTTTCGTTAGTTTCAGAATGATTTTTGCGAAATTATTGCTTACACAAAGTTTCGCTTGCCTTATTCGGTAAGAAGAGTATTACTATTTAAGCCAGAATCGCAAGGTTTTATCTATTCGACACGAGATATATATATATATATATATATATATATATATATATATATATATATATATATATATATATATATATATATATATATATATATATATATATATATAGTGAAAATCTGAATATATTAGATACTTAAGATATATAATGTGTATGCGTATGAAGGTTTTACACTTCACAATCTAATTTTAACTGTACCATCAGGCACAGTTAACATGATAGCTCCACTATACCACAACCTGAGGCCTACTTTAGTAGAGCATCTCAACAAAGCAACCCTACATATATTCTTACTGTACTTCCCCAACCTAATCCCACCATAGTGTATCTCACTACAGTACAACCCTGAATCTCAGAGTTGTCAGACCCTAACTTGATTTGGCGTGAAATCAGCAGCCATAACAGTGTCACGAGGCTGTTACACTGAGATGAGATGTGTATGTACACTCATAGTTTAATTCCTAATTTAGGTACTAAAACATTTTTAATTGGTGAACATGTGTATTGCAGCCTTTTTACCCTCATGCAGTCAATATGCTTTAAAACTAACATAGTAAAATTTAGTACAATTAACTTGTTTAATACGCGCCCCATGCGCGTCTTCTCCCTCTCTCTCCTCATCCCGTGCAGTCCTCATTACCTTCATCAACTCGTACTCTGTGAACCTGGCGACGAGGGTGCAAAACGTTTTTACGGCGGCTAAGCTGGTGGCCATCCTGATCATCGTGGTGGGCGGCATGGTGAAGCTAGGCCAGGGCAACACACAGTATCTTGCTACAGGCTTCCAGGGCTCTACCAAGAGCTTTGGTGACATCGCCACAGCTTTCTACAGTGGCCTCTGGGCCTATGATGGCTGGTGAGTGTGAGAGAATGAGAATGAATTGAGAGAAAATGAGAATGGAGGCAAGTGAGACTGAAAGCAAGAACAGTTGTTGATGCATGCTCCAATTTCTATACGAGAGCCGTCAGCACTACTATCTGCACTAGCGGATTAAAGAACAGAACTGTCAACATAATTTGTGGAAGAGAAAATTGTGTAACTAAGGCATCAGTACAACTTGAAGGCATTATGCTTGATTTTAAGGCAAAGTTTTGACTGATTAAAGTTTTTTTTTTTTTGGGGGGGGGGAAGGATAGTGGTAAATTACTAAATTAATCTTCGGATGTGGACGTTGAAATGCTGAAATAATTTCTTCTGGCGAAAATTGGATTATGCAGCCGTGGCGTGGTGTCCACACCCAAAAAAATGTGGATAGGCTAAAAGTAGATGGGTTTCAGTGTCTGTGAGGTCCTAGAGACGTATACCGAGTTTTCTGTGACTGGCTTCATTTGAAAATGCTTTATGCAACACACTATTTTTTTTTATTGAAATTGGCAAGTTGACATCAACATAGCCCGAAACCAGTCAAAACATTCCTTTATGTAAGATACGCCAGGCTTGAAATTTTGAAATCAAACAGTAAAGGTATTCTCCAGCAGAAATCAGTATATACCAGTTTGCTCAACTAAGTTGGCATAACACAGCCCAATAACAGTCTGAACCACCTATCTCTTGATAAGATACACAAGCATTAAATTTTTTTAAGTCGATCATAAGAGAGGTTCTCAAGTTATCACTGAGAAACCTTAGTGGAAGAAAAAAAAAATCTGACAATCACTCAGACACTTAGATAAAACTTTGAGTTAAAATGAAAGGCTGACAGCACTAAGAGGAGAAAAATGCCCCAGAAATGCCAGTGCGTCATCGGGGACTGTCTTATTTCCATTAGGGCCCATTACTTTTGGAACCCCAGGATTCGACCCACACCAGTCGACTAACACCCAGGTGAGCAGGGACAGCAGGTGTAAGGAAACATGCCCAACGTTTCCACTCATGCCTGGGATTAAACCACGGACACTTATGTGAGGCGAGAGCATTGGCAACCAAGCCACGGGATCACCACTTTTCATAATCAATAGCTTTCGAGTTAACTTGTAATCCATGCCACTTATATGTAACCATTGTAAGCTCAGGTGGGAAATAAATATAAGTTTCATATATAAAGTCATATAAGGTTACAAATAATAGGAAGATATACTAAGCAACACAGACCCCAACTTATGCCTGGAACAGATTAACTTGGTGGCACTCGATGTATGCACAAGGCTTATTCCTCTAAGAAAAAGGAGGAGTAGATGTAAAATAGAAAGAGACAGGCGCTCCCTTTACAGGCGACGGAAAAGAATAACAGAGCGGCTAAAAGAGGTCAATATATCTGAAATGCGTAGGGAGACACTGGTCAGAGAAATAGCAAACATCGAACTTAAGCTAAAGGAATCTTATAGGAGTCAGGAATCGCGGGAAGAACTAAAAGCCATAAATGAAATCGAAAGAAACCCAAAGTATTTCTTCTCCTATGCCAAATCAAAGTCGAGAACAACGTCCAGTATTGGGCCCCTACTTAAACAAGATAGGTCCTACACAGATGACAGCAAGGAAATGAGTGAGCTACTCACGTCCCAATATGACTCAGTTTTTAGCAAGCCGCTAACCAGACTGAGAGTCGAAGATCAAAATGAATTTTTTATGAGAGAGCCACAGAATTTGGTTAACACAAGCCTATCCGATGTTATCCTGACGCCAAATGACTTCGAACAGGCGATAAATGACATGCCCATGCACTCTGCCCCAGGGCCAGACTCATGGAACTCCGTGTTCATCAAGAACTGCAAGAAGCCCCTATCACGAGCCTTTTCCATCCTATGGAGAGGGAGCATGGACACGGGGGTCGTCCCACAGTTACTAAAAATAACAAGACATAGCCCCACTCCACAAAGGGGGCAGTAAAGCAACAGCAAAAAACTACAGACCGATAGCACTAACATCCTATATCATAAAAATCTTTGAAAGGGTCCTAAGAAGCAAGATCACCACCCATCTAGAAACCCATCAGTTACACAACCCAGGGCAACATGGGTTTAGAACAGGTCGCTCCTGTCTATCTCAACTATTGGATCACTACGACAAGGTCCTAGATGCACTAGAAGACAAAAAGAATGCAGATGTAATATATACAGACTTTGCAAAAGCCTTCGACAAGTGTGACCATGGCGCAATAGCGCATAAAATGCGTGCTAAAGGAATAACAGGAAAAGTCGGTCGATGGATCTATAATTTCCTCACTAACAGAACACAGAGAGTAGTCGTCAACAGAGTCAAGTCCGAGGCAGCTACGGTGAAAAGCTCTGTTCCACAAGGCACAGTACTCGTTCCCATCTTGTTCCTCATCCTCATATCCGACATAGACAAGGATGTCAGCCACAGCACCGTGTCTTCCTTTGCAGATGACACCCGAATCTGCATGACAGTGTCTTCCATTGCAGACACTGCAAGGCTCCAGGCGGACATCAACCGAATCTTTCAGTGGGCTGCAGAAAACAATATGAAGTTCAACGATGAGAAATTTCAATTACTCAGATATGGTAAACACGAGGAAATTAAATCTTCATCAGAGTACAAAACAAATTCTGGCCACAAAATAGAGCGAAACACCAACGTCAAAGACCTGGGAGTGATCATGTCGGAGGATCTCACCTTCAAGGACCATAACATTGTATCAATCGCATCTGCTAGAAAAATGACAGGATGGATAATGAGAACCTTCAAAACTAGGGAGGCCAAGCCCATGATGACACTCTTCAGGTCACTTGTTCTATCTAGGCTGGAATATTGCTGCACACTAACAGCACCTTTCAAGGCAGGTGAAATTGCTGACCTAGAAAATGTACAGAGAACCTTCACGGCGTGCATAACGGAGATAAAACACCTAAATTACTGGGAGCGCTTGAGGTTCCTAAACCTGTATTCCCTGGAACGCAGGTGGGAGAGATACATGATTATATACACCTTGAAAATCCTAGAGGGACTAGTACCGAACTTGCACACAAA